>NW_020799143.1:17993261-18101849 GCF_003259725.1 Athene cunicularia | reverse complement strand
TTTCAAAAAAAAAAAAAAAAAAAAAAAAAAAAAAATTATGCAGGCTTATGAGAGTGGTTTTATTCACTTAATAATATGGCACTAGAAAGCTATAACTAATTGTGCCTCCTGTGCTAATGACCTTGCTGAGTATGATGCCATCATAGGCAGCTAGGGGGATCACAGTTTATTGCTAGCAACTGAGGTGTGTGTACCACTAACAGCTGCATATCTCATTGTAGAATGTGTTTTAATGGAAGGAATTCAATTCAAATTAGGAAGGTTAAGGATATTTCACTGCTCCAGTCATCTGACTAGATGAGATGCCTATACCATTATAATCAGACCTAGTACACTGGGTCTCAAATTCATTGTGTGAAAATCTGTAAATGTTTTCTTAATTTAATTCATTAATGTCAGAACTTCAGCTGCTGGCCTTGCCAGGCCTCTGGATCTTGATGTTCCCCTTACCTAGAAATCACTGTTTTGCTGTCAGATAGGGAAGGACTTGATAAGTCTCAAATTTCATGAGGAAAATCAGCTGTTAAATTGTTGATTCTGCATGTGATAGATGTGTATTCATGCACAAACCATTCTTAACGGGTGTTAAGGGCTGGTAATAGATATATAGCTGGTTCAGTGCCTAATAAAGTGGATATGGAAACTATAGCTGACATGTGTCTGGGCATTGTAAATAAGTCCTCCACTTTCCTCCACCTGCCCTTGTTCAATGGGCTTTGCTTATTTTCTGGTATTTTCTAGATAGCCCACAGCTATAGGTCCAAGTGTACTGCTGACTATTCAGAAATCCAGGTATATCTGGTGTAGATGTGCCAATGAGAAATATAGCACATGCACAGTAGATCTGATAGGTCTAGAAAACAAGTTTCTAAAGCTGGGTTGTGCACATGTGGTACACCTGGCATCTGATGGACTTGGACTGCTCCAAGCTTGTACACATGGTACGTAGCACATCAACTGTTTTCTTCTTGAAAAACTCACAGTCCAGGGCAAGACTTTGTCACAAAAGCTGCAGCTGAATTAATGCGTTCATTAATGAACTAATCCACCTAGAGGACTCCCAGATTTCTAGATAGAAGAGTTTGTCTTAAATACAGTCCCCCAGATTACTGTGGTTTGAAAGCAGACTCTTCTATCAATGTATGTCATTGGCAAAGCTTTATGGAAGAAAAGGAATATGATCTTTATAGTATAATTTTCCAGACTTACTTGTCAGTATGGATGGATTTTTTTTTTTTCCAAAAGGAAACTTTAGAGATAAAAGAACAAGAATTCATATTGAGATGAGCATGTTGTCTATAAATAAAATATTTTTAAAAATTTTTTGATAACTTTTGATAAGGCCTTTGCATTTGATAAAATATGAGTATTGCAGCTGAAGAAAATTCTTCTATGACTTTCTCATACACACCAGCAATGAAGTAGCACATTTTCACATGCGCAGTAGGGGACCTAGTGGACTTCTAAGCATATTTGGAACAAGGTAGTATATTTATATGGAATTAAAAGCGAAAAGGAAGAAAAATCTAAACTTTGTTAAAAAACTTGTGTTTGCTGCTTGACTTTTTCACCTGATGGATACAATGGCTGTGTATTTTATTACATTTAAATAAAATCTCTGTGCAGTTATCAGCATACTTATAGACACTGATCTTGTCCATCTTCTTGCATAGAGAAAATCAAGTCCATACACTTCCAAGAATAATGGAGATATATTCAAAATACCTGAAATACAGATAAATGGCAATGTCACAACAGTATGTGTTTGAAACAGTTTTAAGACTATATGCTAAGCAACCTGGCATAGCAGTGATTTGCAAATGATTAAGAAATATATGGAGGTGAAATTGTGCCCTGGTAGTAAGAAATTCTTTGAACACATAAAGTCTTTCAAAACTAAGCATCATCTTTGTTTATATCAGAAGTATGACGCTAAGAAACCTCTCTTATGACTGATTATATTTAAGGATCAACACTGCTGAAGTCTGGAAAGATACAGTTCTCACTGAAGGAGGAACCTTTTGTTCTTTCCCAAACTGAATTATAAGCATTGATGGTATATTATGAAACATATCCTATTGTTTACTCTACAACTCCTGGTGGGCTGATGGTGATATGGAAGAAATAGGACATTATAAAAGTGTCTTTAAGAAAGAGATTTCTGAGGCTCCATTGCAATTAATGTAGGCAACCTGAGCCTGCTCTTTTGATTTCTTAATACTTGCTCTGAGAGAGAAGGGTTATAGTAATAATTTCAGGTAGTTTGATCAAGACAAGCACCATTCACTATTTTCAAGTTGCTTTTGGAAATGTTTTTTGCAGATGTGCATTTGCTTTTTCTTTGGAATTGTACTAGGGATGTGAGAGGACAGAAATTCTAGCCTAATCATTTGCCTTGTTTTAGTGCAAGAGAGGTCAGCATTGAATTGCTAAATTGTTACCTCACCAGAGGTAGGATGAAATTTGGAAAGGGAATAATCATTGGAATATATTTTAAAACATAAAAAGCCAAAGAGGATTTTTGTGGAGTTCTTAAAGTCAGTACATTTGAAGTGTGTAGATGTTACAGGAGTATATAGTATTTAATTAATAAGAAGTGTTTAAATAAAAGTCACTCTTGGTATATACTGTTGTTATTATGTAATTTGTAGCCTCAGAAATATTTATTACAGAATTCTCTATCAAATTTGAAACCTGTCAGCAAATGCCAACAAGAGAAGGAAAAAAAAATCCAATAAACCTGTTCTCAACATATAGTTAGGTCTGCCCTTTAAAAAAAAAAAAAAAAAGTACCGTAGCTTTTGGGAGAGAAACAAAACATAAAAAATTAATCTTTTTGAAGGGCATATCTCATCATCATTCTTTTTTTCTCTGCAAAAATGGACTGAAATTTTTGTTTAACATAGTCATCCACTTGCCAGACTTATTGTGGGATGTGTCTGAAGAACCTTAGCAATGAAATATTGAAACCTTTTATTGCTATTGTAGAGAAGCACATAGTTTAGAGATATATAAATGTGTACAGGCTACAGCCTACCTACTGAAGTATGTAGACTTTGAAATGAACATTTTATAATTAAAAAATAATACTTCAACTATTTAGACTCTTCAATTCTGAATGAGAGTTCTTTATGTTAGAATGAATCTTACTTGAGTGTGTGCAGAGCAAAAATGAAATCTGATAACTTTTGTATATCACATATAAATTTCCATTCAAATGTAATTCCATTTGACAGTATCACATGAGAACTAATTAACACTCTTAGACATACAAGGTTAGATTAAAGCCTGTAATAATAAATAGTTTTGTTTCAGCTGTGTTAGAGAACACCTCCTGCCTTGGAAATAAATCTTGAACAGAGTCCTCAGAAAGAGGACAGAAACTGCAGATGGTCTTGCTAAGCTGCATGGGGCCACAGGTGTTAGTCGTTTGGTTTCAAGGGACTCTACGTGCGGAATATGATTTCAAAGCCTATTTCCTATCATTTCTTCTGAACTGTTTGAATGCTTCATTGTGGTTTTTTTTCTTGGCTGGAGGTTTTCTTCTCAGGTGGTAATGATTGATTTCACAAAGTGCGGTGTGGCCACTGCAACTCTTGACTTAACCTGAATAGCATGGGCTATTTTCTGTCATCTCCACAACGTCTTCCTGCCATGACACTTGGAAGAATTCTGATTCCTCTTTAGTTGCATACTCAGTGTGATAGTACAAGTCAGTGGGGTTACTTTTCCTCAGCCAGGATGGTATATGGAAGTGAAACACAAGAGTGGTGTGTTGGTGACCAGCCGAATAGTAATAGGGCCTAAACACTCAGAAGACAGAAATCAAAAAATTACTTGCATTTCTGGATTTGGCTGTACTTTTTGTTCTCGAATACACTATGTGACTATACAGTCTACAAAACTTGCCCATGTCATATAGACTAATCATGGCACTGTGTTAGGCTTGTGTATCCTTGAATGCCTGGAGCTGTTCTAGATACCCCAACAGAATGAGGGCTGGTGCACAGGAATGTGAGAAAAATGCAGTCTAGGCTTCTCACTTTGTCTTGGATGCATCCAGTAACAACCTAGAGGTGACTTAGAAAATTTCTTATAATTTCCCAGTTCACAAATAACTGTGCAATAAAGCTTTGGCAAATTTGTAGCTGTTTGTCATTTTAACAGCTACTCTGTGATTCAGCTTAGGCTCAAGAGCTCACTTCCAAGCAAGCCTGTTTGGAAGCTTCATTTACGTGAATGCCTATTATGGTTAGAGATGTCCTTTAGAGGCCTGCTAAAGGAGATCAGCTGCTGAGAGCTGTTTAATGTGGACAAAACCTCAGCTTATTCCAGTGTTGACTTGTATGAGATAATAACTGTAGTTTTATGAAAGTGTTAATAAAAATGTTGGTGACTTGATTTCAGTTCTTGTGAGAACAAAAATTTCAAGCATTTTTTAATTCTGTTTTTTAACATTTGAGACTAACATTGTCTCTTTCCTTGTCAAAACTTAAATTCCACAGTTCAGCTATGAAATCAAAGGGGCCTGGCTTTTATCTTGAAGACTGTTTATGCCATTATGCTTGTTGGCTCAGTGATCTGCCCTGACACCAACAGGGGACCGGCACCCATTGAAAGCATGGAAGGTGCCTTCTGCTTTACTCTGTGTACTTCCCCATTATTTTAAGTACTACCTTATGACCCTTCTTTAAATGTATTGATAATCACTTTAAAAGCAGCTGAGTATTTTCAATGAAGTAGTTAGTAACTATTCTTCTCAGTTCTAGTCTAAATTTATTCATGGCCTTGTCGACCTATTTGTTCCTGTTTTTATGTCAACCCTTAGATGAGATAAGATTTATCCTGTTGGTGTTATCAGTGCATGATGGCTAGAAGTTAATCTAGGTCTCATCTTCAAACATCTTTCTCCCTCAACAGCTCTTCTCTGTGCTTACTCTAAAAGCAGCAAATATTTTTCTTCTGTTCTTATTTTCAAACATATGGTTCAAGACTACACGTTACTTCTACAGAATTCAAAAATTACTTTCTCTTCTCAGATACATCCTAGGATTTGGGGGAATATAGTTTTATAATCTAATCCCTTTTGTCACTTAACAGCTGTTAAGTGTATGATCTTGCCTTTTGTACTATGAAATGATCTTTCTTTTCTTGCTGACATGGATAAGTAGTACAGGTATTTCTGTGTGTGACTAGTGCTTTCCAAAATTCTGTCACTGATGGATGTGACTACTGTTATTGGGACAGTTTTTTTATGTTAAGGCAACTAATGAAGCTGTGGAATAACACTGGCCTCCAGAATGATAAATGAGGAAATCTGCTGGTAACCTCCCTCTTGTCTGATGCATTTTTATTCCTAGCTACTCTTTCATGTGGTTGTTTTGACTTTCTTTAACAATTTCAATCTCCTGTAGCTTATATAATCACTTGCCATGTGGCAGTGCATCAAATGTTTTATTACGGTCAAAAGAGATAAAATTTTACTACACTTCCCCTTTGTTCAGAAACCTGGCTCTTTTTATCTAAGGAGGCTGTTTGGTCCATCTGACATGCTTTGTTTTTGCCGAATTCCTCAAATTTTTAGTCTTAAACATAATGGAAACAGCTAGCTATTTTTTTTTCTGTGCAACTATGAAAAAGACAGGGTTTTGTCTGGGTTTTTTATTGTTTGGGGGGAGGAGGGTTCAGGAGACTCAGGAAAACAAATATGTGGACTAATACACTAAGAGCCAACAGCACTACTGATGGAGTTTAGTCCTGCACTTAAGTGGATTAAAAAAGTAACTTTATTAAAGAAAAGAACCAGGGAGACCAAAGCAAGAATGAAGTATGGCATTTATACTCTCCAAGCAGCCTTTTGATTTCGATTTCATTAAAGTGTCTGCAGACTCCCACATACATGTATCTTTTCTCTTAAGTCTTCTGCTTCCACTGAAACAAGTTATAATTAAAAATGAGTCTTGAAACCTGACATATATTTGGCTTGAATAAACAGTGCCATTACATAAAATGCCAGACTTTTTGTAAAGGCAGACACTGTCATTTGTCATACAAGTTTGACAACTTAGTTGAATCTTCATACTGAAACAAAGGTGGTTAGTACTGAATACATTTGACAAATAAATTCTGCTAGCAGAGGATGGCTCCCATCCTGTCTTCTGCAGAGATTGTGCTTTCCATTTTCCTTTGTATGTATGTGAGGGCTCCTGGAAAGATACCAGTGTCATTCTGGTGAGGGAGACAAAGAAGTTTGTGATGGGGGCAGATGGAGTCCAAAATGAAAGAGCTGAACCTTCTGCGTGGCAAAGGAAGTCTATATGCATAAACTCAACAGAGGAGTCTTGCAAGAGCATTCTGACAGTACATGAATAACATCAAATGTAAGTATGTGGCCAAGGGCTTGATATGTCTATCTGGAACAGCACAGACCCACCTTGAGAATTGTGTGATGTGATTTAGATGCTGCAGAGGACACCATGTGATACTTTTGAGGGACCACTGCATATCCCTAAAGCTATTACCACAGGCCAGTCACTCACACCTAACAGTAGTTTTCTTTAAAGTTTTAGTGCTAACCAGGAACTCTAGATTTACCAGGGGTGTGTAATTTGTTTTTTGCTCTGTGTCCTGATAAAAAGTTTGGGCACATCAGAATTATGTAGCAAGACACAGTCTGTTTTAGCCATAGTGCTTCATCCTTACTGAAGAGTGATAACCACTTGAAGGTATTGTATTTTATTTTTATGCAGTGTTTCAAAGTCTCCATAAAAAGGTGAGGAATGTCCAAATGACAAGTATAAAAATCATTTAGGCTTTTTGTACTCCATATATACATGGCAAACAGTATAATTTGCATGTTTTGCCCTCATTAAAACCACCCTGTATTGCCACAGGGGAGAAAGCAAAGGAACCACTTCACTGCTGTTGACTGGGCAGGACATTGCATACACACACGTGCAGTCTTGTGGCCGGTGGTAGGGACCTTCCATTTAAGGAAGTTGCCTAGTTGAGAGTTTGCTAAATTAAACTTTTTTCCAGGTTTTGTTCCCAAAGTGGAATATGATCTAGGTCTTTGTTTCTGCATGGTTACCTCAACAATACTGATAATGATCACAGATACAAACTACGATTTGTAAGATTGCATTATTTTCCCTGTTTCTTGCAAATGTTTACCTTTATGTTGCTCACTGTCATAAATTTCCTTGTTAGGGCTCAAGCCTTCTTTTCTAACCAACAGTGCAGTAATAATTTTGACCACTATGTAGAAACACTTCTACAAAGCTTCTACATGAGGATTTTTAAACTAAGCATTCTTTAATAGAAAAACTGGCTGTGGTCAAAGGTTATTCTGTCTGGGTGCCTTTTTCACTGCATTGTTATCACTGTTTCATTTGTGGAAGACTGTTGAGAAGAATTCTCTCAGATAAGTATCCAACAAAAACTACTTATCTTACAACATTTCTCCCCCTTACCTCTTCTCCTTAGCCTAGCACTTTGCTCCTCTGAAAGGCACTTCATAATTTTAATGAAATGGTAAATAGAATTGAACTGATTTAATGGATGAAGTGGCCAAAGAACTGAAGCTATGAATTAGTGCATGAAAGTGTAATCCAGTCGAGCTGAGAAAAGTCCAAGATTCTTGTTTCAAAAGTTTCTGTACTTACTAAAGGCCTACTTACTGTACAGGAGCCTTAAAATATTATATTACTATTTTAATTGTGATGCATGTGCATCGTGTTTTGTTATACACATCAAGCTACTGTATAATTTTGATTAAGGATTCCAAAGTTTAGGGCACTCCTAAGTTTCATAAGCTTCCTCTCTGTGTCTACTTACAATCTTAAAACAGTCAATAGAAAATTGGTATATAGTTAAATATTGTTTTATGCTTAGCTTTAATATTTGGGCTGGAAAGTAAATTTATTACACGGTGTTTTGTGCAAGAGTGTTTAGAAGCAGTGTTGCTAAACGGCTTATAAACAATCATACAGTAGCACTGTTCTCCAGAGCAGAAGGTCCCTGCGGAAGGCTAATCACAAGGACAAAGCTCATCAGTGCATTGTGTGGTTTAATTTAACCATCTGTATTACCTTGGCATTAAAAGTAATGTTTATCTGACTTTACAGCCGATTTCAGTAAGCTCAGCTGCCAAGATGCAAAGTGTACAGTAATCAGATAGTAGGAAGACAAAATATTCCTCTAGGTAAGGAATGAAGAGCAAAAACGGGGAAAACATTCTTTCAATCCTGTCACTAAAGTTTATGTTCCAACACTGAAAAGGCAATTCAAGTATTGTTTTTTAAATATGATCCAGTTACTCCTACTACACAGTCCTTTGAAAATAACCTTTGAACTAGTGGCACATATGTATTTACAGAAAAAAATCCAAACCACAACAATGAAAAAACCATAGCTGAAGGTTAAAACTAGAGTATAGAAAGAAGTAGAGACTAGATTACCTGGTGTGGGCAGTGTCTAAGCAGCGGAGTGCTGTAGTTACAACAATGTTGTGGTAATATTGCAGCTATTTTCAAGAATATGGAGGAGGAGATGGGGTTTTGTGGTGTTTTCTTGTCTGACCCCTGATTATTAAATACCAGCTTTTGCTTTATGGAGTATGAGAGTATGCATTATTTATGTAACAGAGTGGGCAAAAATTCAAAAGATTGAGAATGCTGGCACCCTTCCAGGAAAAGACAAGGATCCTGACATGAAGCAGATGCCTTGATTAATTTTTTTTCTTACAAAACTGTAGACTTCATTGTTTGATGTTGTTTTTAAACCCTCTACAGTTTGACAATAGTGGTGATTTGGAAGACATCTTACAGGTCTGTGGGTTTGTTTTTTTTCCAAGACTTAATCTTTATATCTCTAAAGGGATACCAATAATGCACACATGTATCCACTCATTCTGAAAAAAATATTTCAACAATATATTCATAGTTAGCATAGATGATATGGATTGCTTAAACATATTAAAACCAAGGGGAAGAGGCTTAGTTATTCATTTTTTGAACTGTGCATTCTTCCTTATGATTTCCTCAGCTGGAATCAGATCTGCCAGAGTCCTTGGGACCGTTAGACCTCCACTCAGCACATGGCAAGAGGGAAGTGACGGCATGATTTTCAGCACTATGGCTCACAATCACAGCTGTGTTTAGACAGTCCTGTCTGTCATTTGTACTGTATGTGAACAGATTGGGCCCCTAAAAAAGTTTCTGTAATTCATTCTGCAAGCTGGCACTCCAGAAACCAAACCCCTTTTCATAATTTGGCATGCTGTTTCACCCGTGAAGCACTTGTGGGAGGGTTACTCTGAGCTGTGCTGCAGTGACGTGTGCTGGAGCATGGGCTTCCTCTGCTGACAGCTCAGGAGTCTCTGGAGGTATTAAGGGAGATAACAGGCCCCTTTGTGCATTTTTTATGAACCGTTCTACTTACGATATAATGAGATTCTGTACCTTGTCTTTTCTGCTGTGTCATGCCTTAAACCACAGGAGTCACAAGGGCAGGGAAGACAGGCATTGTTTTAGCCTAACACAATTAGACTAGAGTTGTTTTCCTGCCAATAAAGATGATCTCTGTTCAATGACTGGTTTTTATAGCTTCTACATAATGGGAACTGGATTTTGAAAACATCCTCTAGACTTGGTATGAGAAATTGTGTCATTTTAAAGGGAGAGTTTTTGATCTCATGAGGTCTAGATATCCTCCTGGAATAAATTGGGCTGCTGTTGAGGCCCTAGTCAGCTTTACTGTGACAGTCTTTCACAATACTGACCTTCTTATATGCTCCATAATTTTTTTGCAAAAGGACCTTCAAAAAGTTTATCTGGAAACACTGTATCAGTTTATACCAGGTTAGCCTTTGTTACAATCCACATGGGTGCAAAATGCAGAAATCTCTTTCTACCCTTATATAAGGTATAAAATTGGAGCTGACAGGATATCTGGGTACTATATTGTGCTCATTGTAGCTTTTGAATTTCAGTATTTCTGATGAATACTATGGGGCTAGCTTGCTTTCGTACGAAGTCAACATTTCCCAAGGACCGAAATGTCATCTTATTCTATAACTTTTTGATCAAATACAGCCCCTGACTTGGTTTGTGGGAATTGGTTCAGTGAAATGGCTAAGGAAACAGTTTTGATTCCTTTTCATCAATAAGTAATGAAGTGGTAGTGAAGTCATTGTGAGAGATCCCGGAGCCACAGTGCTGTTGAGACTGGCAGGCAGCTCTGGAGATTGCTCAGTCCAAGCCTCAGCGGAGCGCAGGGTCAGCTGCAGCAGGTTGCTTAGAATCATGTCCGTCTGATACAGAGTATCTCCAAGGATGGACACACCACAGCATTTTGGTGGACAAGTTGTACCAGTGCGTATCCACCATCATGGCTGAAAACATTTTTTCTTCTCTTTAAGTGGAATTTCCTGTATTTCCATGAGTGCCCATTGCTTCTTGTCCTGTCACTGGGAATCACTGAGAAGAGACTTGCTTCATATTCTTTTCTCTCCTCATCGGGTATTTATATATATGGATAAGATCCCCTTGAGCTTTCTCTTCTTCAGCCCAACCCTCTCAGCCTCTCTTCATATGACAGATGATTCAAGTCTTTCAACATTTTCATGGCCCTTTGCTGGACTCTCAATGTCTTTCTTGTAGACAGCACTCCAGATGTGGCCTCACCAGTGTTGAGTAGAGGCAAATGATCACTTCCCTCCAGTTGCTGGTAACCGTCTTCCTAATGTGCTTAGGATGCCCTTGGTCTTTGCTGCAACAGCATGCTGCTGGCTCTTGGTCAGCTTTGTTGTCAACACCCAGAGCCTTTTCTGACAAGACACATTCCAGATGGTCAGACTCCAGTCTGTGCTGGAGCCTGGAGTTATACTTCCCCAGAGATAGGAATTGGCATTTCATTTTGTTGAACTAAATAACGTCTCTGCCCATTTCTCCAGCCTATCAAGGTCTATCTGAATGGCAACACACCCATTTGGTCTGTCAACCACTCCTCCCATGTTTGTGTCATCTTCAAATCTAATGACAAGTAGACCTGTACAGAAAAACTTAATTGTCTTGCTGGAATTACACTATGAAGGCAACTTTATATCCTTTCTTAAAATGCTTCAAAACTTCTCTATTTATGGTGTTGGTAGTCTGATTTTACATTGATTTTGTCGGTATCTTCAGCTCCGGCTGTTAGAGGCTATCACATGGAAGATCTTCTTTCCACTGTCAACTCAGAAGTCTTTAAAAATATAATTGAAATGGTCAATTAACATCTGAAATTGTTAATGATATTCAGAAGATCCATGAGACTGATCATCTGGTCAGATGTCCCTGATAACAGATCTGCCTGATAGCTGACCTCTTGGAGTCTATAGATTACCAGGCTGAGAAGGAGGTCTGATCTCTGTGGTCATTAGCATGCCAGTGTGTTGCCTTCTTTCTGGGATTTGATTGCTTGTTAAACTATATCAGACTGTTGGGGATGAGTCTCTTTAACCAAGTAGTAAGCAATAGGACAAGAGGGAATGGCCTCAAGTTGCACCAGGGAAGGGTTAGCCTGGATGTCAGGAAGCATTTCTTTACAGAAGGGATTGTTAGGTGTTGGAATGGGCTGCCCAGGGCAGTGGTGGAGTCCCCATCCCTGGAGGGGTTTACGAGTCAGGTTGACATAGCGCTGAGGGATATGGTGTAGTTGGGAATGGTCAGTGTTAGGTTAATGGTTGCACTGGATGATCTTCAATGTATTTTCCAACCTAGATGATTCTGTGATTCTGTGAAATAGTTAGTTTGTTTGATTTTTTATTTCTTGAAACAGGTCTTCATTCATAATTCTATGGAATGAAAATACTTTACATTAATGTGACTTGCATTTTTTTAAAGTAAACAGTGGAACAACCCTTAGTAATATGTAGGATGGACAATAAAATGAAATAAAAAAGGGAGGGAACACTTTTGGAAGAAAGGTTCTCATTGACAAGCAGCTGAACACGAGCCAGCAGTGTGCCCGGGTGGCCAAGAAAGCCAACGGCATCCTGGCCTGTGTCAGAAATAGTGTGACCAGCAGAAGCAGGGAGGTGACAGTCCCCCTGTGCTCTGCACTGGTGAGGTCACACCTGGAGTGTTGTGTCCAGTTTTGGGCACCTCAATACGAGAGAGATATCGAGGTGCTGGAGCGAGTGCAGAGGAGGGAAACAAAGCTGGTGGAGGGCCTGGAGAACAAATCCGATGAGGAGCGACTGAAGGAGCTGGGACTGTTTAGTTTGAGGAGGAGAAGGCTGAGGGGAGACCTCATCACTCTCTACAGCTCCCTGAAAGGACATTGTAGAGAGGTTGGTGCTGGTCTTTTCTCACAGGTGATTAGTGACAGAACAAGAGGGAATGGCTTTAAAGTGCAACAGGGGAGGTTCAGACTGGATATTAGGAAAAAAAAAATTCACAGAAAGAGTGGTCAGATAGTGGAATAGGCTGCCCAGGGAGGTGGTGGAGTCACCATCCCTGGATGTGTTTAAGGGTCATTTAGATGAGATGCTGGGGGATATGGTATAGGGGAGAACTTTGTAGGGTAGGGCCGATGGTTTGAGTCGATAATCCCAAGGGTCTTTTCCAATCTGAATGATTCTGTGATTTTGTGATTTGCTTGTGGAATATCTTTAAATGTATTCAAATCTGTGGTTTCGGACAAAGGATATTTAGTTTTGCTTAATTTTGCTCATGCAAGAGGACATGAAGAAAACATATCTTGCACTAATTTCCTAGAAGAGTATGTTGCAATTCAGTTTGAGAGGTTTTTAATAAAAAGTTTCTTTGTTTCTTTTTAGAAGTCAAAATCTGCACCTCTTCATGTCAAATAAGTAATTCTAAACCAATTCAAGTAATTTGCAGTGAAATGCTCATTGCATATGTTTAGGATATGCTTCAGGGAATTCTTTGGGTTATATCCTTTCTTTATTTTCAAGATGAGAGCTATTGTATTATGAGTTTTCATTCTTTGAAAATCAAAATGAGATTGTAATACTTGATGATTCTAATTCCTGATAAGGAAGAGAAAATAGTTTACTGTGTTGAATAAGCATTAATTTACACAAGTGTATGTGAAATTAGTCTAGGCAATTTTTAAGTAAATCCTGCTATTTAAATTACCCTTTTGTTGTGTTGATCTTGGATTGCAGGATTCTTTCAAAACTTAAATGAAAATGCCTGAAAACCTCCAGCTACTTTTATAATCAGTGTTTGCCTGCTTGAACTGCATGTCATTTTGCTTACAGACACATTGCAAATTCAGTATAAAATAAAATAGGATTTTATGTATAACCAATATTGCAAAAATGATGTTAGCTTTCCAGCAAAACAGGTCATAGTGGTCTCTGGCCGTCACCGTGTGCTGCAGCCAGTCTGCAGTGAAGGCCGTTACTGAAGTTCTACCTCCAACCCATCTGAAGGCCAGTGTAACTCTACTGCTGGGTAACAGCAGCTCCCTTCACCCTGACCCCCAAGGGAGCACCGCAAGCTCCACGCCCACCCTGTGTTCTCTTTGGACATTTTTGAGGAAACATCTCGACTCTGTAGGGTGCTTCCCTGTGCAACTCCTGAGAAATCTGGAGCCTACTTACATTTACAGATTGAGAATTGAGCCCTCAGCCTGATTTTATCTCAGCGAGGGGCTGGCATGTCTTTCAGCTACTTCAAGGGCCTGATATATTCTGCCTTTAGAAAAACAAGAAATGTAACTTCAATTTTTTTTCGGAGTACTGAAGTACTGAATCCTGCTGACTGGCAGGAGTCGAGGACAAACACAGGTGAAAAGAAACTTCTGTTCAGTCAGAGACTTCTAATGGCCTCCTTGAGAAGGGTATACTGGTGGTTAATGAAGAAAGAAAAAAATGGGTAAAGAATCAGTCTGAAATGTAAATACTAGAGAGAAAAGTGTATGTGTCATGTTAATATATACACCAGAGAGGAATGAAAAAATAAAATTTCTTAACAGAAACAAAATCTACTGAACTGCAGGTATTTCTTGAAACTTTCTGTATATCAGCAGGTATTGGCAACTTGTGACTTCAAGTATCTCGCTCTGTATTTATGACATATTTAAGTATTGTTCTATATGCAGGGCAAGAATGGCAAAAGTTTCCAGCTGCGTGAGTATTGGAATAAAGGAAGGAGGAATACAGCAGTGCAAGCAGGGTGAAGGTTAGATACTGTAATAGGCAGAGGCTTGTAACCCAGATGTATCCCAGTGCTTTAAGGCAAAAAGGAGGAATTGGGAAAACTAACATTGGGGCTGTATGGAGTTGCAGGTAACAACCATTGAGTGAAAGTTTCTCAGGTCTGAAAGTTACAGTTGCAGGTTTTTGGTGGGTTTTTTTGTTTGTTTGTTTGTGGTTTGTGTTTTGTTTTTTTTTTTTCCTCTCAAAATACAGATGTTGTTGCAAAGAATTTTTCAGTGGGAAGATCTGAGATATGCACAGACTCCATGGTCATGGTCCTGAATTGAGATAAGTTAGAATTGCAAATGTGATTCAAAAGTAATCATTGCAGTGCCCTTTCTATCTAGCAAAAGGGTCATTGTGTTATAATCCCCCGAAGGAACATTATTGTCATGAAGTTAGTCATGAAATTACATTGCTGGCTTTAGAAGCAGTACTCAGAATTGCAAGCAATTTACTGGAGTCTGTGGGGAAAAAAAAAGAATAGTTTTCATATCCCTTGCTGTTTTATGCAGCATATTTTTCATAAAGGTAAAAGCAAATGTTTTTCTAGTAGTGTACAGTTGTATTATGATGTTTAATGGGGTTTTTTTACACTCTGTAAACCAGATACACTTACCTTTAGGAGATACTTGTTTTATTCTGCTCTTATAAAGACATTATTACAAGAAAAATTAGTGTCAGTGAAGATGTTATACATTTTAATGAAATATGCTTCATGCTGCAGAACATGTAAATCATTGCAAGGTGGATGTAAATTGGGAGAACCATTTGCAGCCCACCAAATTTTCTCTCAGAATTAAGCAAATGGATCAGTGAAGATGACAGACAGGTTTTGTGTGCATTAATGAAGTGGAGAAAGTAAAAAGCGGCAAATGTGTTCTTCTGTAATAAAGGTGGCTGGTGCCATCTTCTGGAGGTGGCGGGGATGATTCAGAGCACCTAGGATTGTAGGCTGAAAACTTGGGGTTTTAAGGGTAGTTCAGGGTGTTTCAAACAAACGAAATATGTTAGCTACAAAGCATCGACAGTGTAGCTTGTACATAGCAAGTAGCACTTGCTCTATGTGGGACATGTAGGGTGCTTTTCTAGTACTGGTTTTCAGTTTTTGGCAGCCCTCACTCAAGATAGCTGGAAGTGTTCATCTCTTTTTCACATAAAATGATGTCATGTAAGTTATCTAACATTTTACACTAAATGCTTGGGGTTCTTAATTTTCCTTTGGGGGTGTATCACTGCTGTGGTGCCAGAGCAGAGGTCTAGACTAGTTTTCCCAGGAGCAGCTGAGCTGTAGAGCTATCGGTGTGTAGAATTGGGTGCGTGGAAAGCCGTGTGGGACCAGGATCCCCTCTGCTCTGTGAGATCACTGGTTTTGTTGTTCCTGGCAAGTTGTGGGTTTGCTGCCGTTGGACAGCCACACGTTTGCTCAAGCGTATCCTTGCTTGTTTGTTCAAGCGAAAAGATGCCACAGTTTCCTTTAAAAAAAACCCATGTCCTGATCCATGTTTTAATGCTGCAATTTATTCCTCTTTCTTTCATTCCCTCACTTTGACAACTAAGAGGGATCTTGTCTTCACACTACAGTTGTGAACCTTTTGTAACAGGGTCATTTAACTTCTGTAATTCAGGTCTGCTACTTGCATTAATGGGCTTAGGAATCAGAACAAAACAAAATAAACTCCACAAAACAACAAAGGAAGACTAGAGGATGTGGCTATGAGTCTTGGGTTTTTTACAGTCAGAGGGGAAGACTAGTAATTTTCTAGTCTTATTTCAGGCTTCACTGTTTAACTAAGCCTCATCTTTTTAACTTAACTGCTTTTTTAGAATTTAATGATTCTTCACTTCTTACAGTGGTTTTGAGAGACAGACCTTAAGGTCTTGATGGGGAAGCTACTATGGTTGGCTTTTAGAGGAGGTACAGAGTGACTGGGGACAATGCAACTGCAGAACATGGTAACTGGCAGAGATATTTATTTGGGTTTACGTTCGAGTGCTGCAGAGAAATACAACCAATAGTTAATACCAAAGTAAAATAATAGGTGGATGAATTTTTTGTCCTGAAGAGCATAGCTTCCTAGACACTTGTGTGGTTTGTTTTTTTCTAATATATATTTAAAATTAATATGTAGCAGATAAAATCAATTGTCTGCTTGCTGTCTTCCCTTTGGTGTTTCATGATACTTATGTGCTATGTTGGTTACTGGAAAGCTACTTAAATAGAGCCAGAGTATCTTCTGCAAGTTGGAGAATTACTCATATTTTTTTAATAAGCTGGTATACAACTGGTAATGTGAAGGCAGTTGTTGCTAATCGTCTTTTTAAGCAGTAGCATATCTTCTTCCTCCCCTAGAACATTGTGTGGGTTTCCTGTCCTTAATCTCACCTTCTCAGCATATGTTAACAGTGGCACAGAGCAGTATAGCTCAAGGTCCCCATGTTCATTGTTAACATAGGCATAAAAGTCCCAGTAATACAGCTCAACTGTGCACAACTTGGTGACACTGTAGTGTAAGGCTGATTGGGCTGTAAGGTGCTGAGAGACAGTTAAATGCATCTAATATTTCTCAGTTTAAAACTGTGTTCTTATTTACGTGTCACTTTCTCAAAAGGTAATCTTTTCTTCAGGTGTCACTGATATTGTTCAAAGATTGTATTATGCAATGATGTAGAAATTAAGGCATTGATTAAAAACACTGTCAGTTTAAATATATGGGGAAAAAATCGCTCTTCTACTTTGAAACACAGAGAAGCGGAAAATGAAGCTTATTACTGGTTTGTTGAATACAGAGAATAAAAGTTCAGATGTCATTTATGGTTGAGCAAAATTCAGTAAAACTAGTAATTAAAAAATCTGCAACCAACCCACAGTTATAATTTAATATTCTCAAGATAACACAGGGATGGTTGAGGTCAGTTTTAAAATATAAATTCTTTCACTTTGCAGAAGAAATACATTGTTAGTGCAGAAAAATGTCTCAAGTCTTGTAAAGTGCTGAGTATCTCCTGATAGTTTGCTTAGCATTTACTTCAGTAAGAGATGATGTTGTTTATATGTATACATATATATATAATTTCTGCAATATGAAACCCATATGCAAAGCCATTTATAGGTGACATTAAACAAACACAGGATGAGGACTGTGGAAGGAATACCTCCTGAGAAATGCTGAGCATGTTCAATCTCCAGTGGGTAGATTTTGTAAAACTGGATTGCACTTTAATGTTACCGGTGAATATTGAGATGGTTGAAAACAGCATATCCTTTTATAAATTTGAAGGGGAGGTGAAAAGAAAGTTTATTTCCTTTGTTTTTTATTTGAGGAATGGGATCCCAAAATGCTCATTGACTGTAATGTTGATGGGTGCTCAGATAGTGATGACTCTGTAAATTAATTTGTGTGAGATTATGATATAGTCAGAGATATAACCATATATGATTAAATAACTATAGTATAATAGAAAACTACTGAAAGCTCAACAGTGTATGAGGAAAATACGAAAAATTACTTTGCTTAATGATTGATTTGCCAGCTGCTACAAATGCTCTGTATGCAAGGTACTTTCACATCAGATGACAAGTCAAGTTGCTTCATTGTCTGTTGATAAGTATACGTGCATGGAGGAGCATCTCCTCAGTGCAGTCACACCAGGAAATTATTCTAATTGCTCTCAAAATTTTCCATTAAAAGACATAATTAATTGTGTAATCAGAATCTATTGGCACATTTTTCTGGCAAATAGTGCTTGTGTAGTGCAGTACAATTATACATATATACAATATATAGTTATTAAAAGCACCTACCTTCCTGCATATTTGAATTGTTTGAGCTATTTTTATTTTTTTATTTGCATCTTCAGAGAAAAATGTCACATTCTTCTGAAAATATACATTCAGTTTAATTATAAATGTAGTAATTGCTGTGTTTACTTGTCAGCAGCATTTGGTGGTTTATTTAAGAATATTTGTAACTTGGAAATGGTTCCTACTGCTCATCAGTGAAAACTGTTCATTCTGTTTATTTGCCCCAGTGCAGTCTGCTTAGATTAAAATAACAGGTTAATTAATTATTGTGGCAATTTAACAGTCAGGACGCTTTGCACATGAGGTCATAATTTTGTTTTTCACATCTGTAACATGAGTTTACCTTATTGCACATGCTAATCTTCATCTTTTCCTCAGAAATATCACTTAAAAATTTGCCTGTTTGTTGCTTTCAGGAGCTCTTCTGTCTTTCATTATCCTCACATCTTCTGATTTGCTCAGATTGTACATCATTCCTGGTTTTCTGTTCAAATGTAGTTTAATTGCTTAAATAGTTTTGTTTGACAAAGTATTTGGCACTACTCCTTTTTAATGAAATTAAGCACCTTCAATGTCATGCACAAATTTTTATAACTGTCACACCTGCTTTCTTTTTATCATCCTTGCCCAGGCCTCTTTACATTAGTAATGAGGATTTGATCAGCTGTCTCCATTTCCCCCAAAATGTTTCCCTGCCTCTGTCTATGAATACAATATGTTAAACATTATTCATAAGTCAGTTTAGTAGAATAGACTTCAAGCTTTCAGACTTAACTGTAGTCTTTTCTCCAACTCGATCTATATAAATACATGACAGATCAATGCCTACTTTTATTTATTTAATGGCTCTTTTATTCTAACATTTCTCAGATTTTTTTCTCTGAGCATATGTTCTGTGAGGAAGGACAATTAGCCCTCTAGTATTTACACAATATTTGGTATTCGGGGGTTTTAAAAATAAATATGTACTTGGCAATGGCCACATGTAAGAGAAAAATCTGACACCAAGCACCTGCAGTTTAATTAAAGCTCAATATGAGTGCACAGTGTGCTGCAGTGTCAAAGAAAGTCAACAGGATGCTGTTGCTGGCATCACCAGCAGAGATAAAGAAGTCATTATCCCCCTCTACTCAGTGCTTGATAGGCTACACTTGGAATACTGTGTTCAGTCTTGGTCCCCACTGTACAAAAAAGATGTGGACAAGCTGGAGAGGGCCCAGAGAAGAGACACAAAGATGATCAAGGGACTGGGAAGCCTGCTGTATGAAGAAAAGATGAGGATTAATTGGTACAAATTACTCCTGGGGAGATTCCAGTTGGACACAAGAAGAAAATTTTTCACTATGAGAATTGTGAATCAGCCACTGGAATAACCTTCCCAGGGAAGTCGTGGATTCCCCAAGATTGGATGTTTTTAAGATTCAGCTGGACAGGGTGCTGGACCATCATGTCTAGATTGTGCTTTTGCCAAGAAACGTTGGACCAGATGACCCTTGAGATGCTTTCCAGACTGATATTCTACGATGCTATGATAAATCCATTTTATATTTTGTACTGAAGTATGCAGAGACATGAGGCATGTGAAAATGGAAGTGATACAATCAGGATATAATACCGATAATCATTAAGTTAGCAATGCTGCCCTCAAACAAGTGTTGTAACATACATGTAGTGTGTCTAAAGTCATTCTTTTACAGACCAAGACAGTTTCTTGTCATACAGTTATGGTTGAAGATCTTCAGTACATCCATTAAACCCATGAGAGTAATCCATGGAGTTGTGATAGCTGTCCAACAGAGATCATCAAAAGAGCTGAAATAGATTAATTTTAGTATTAGATTTCCTGATTTCACTTTCAAAATGTTGTATTTTGTGCATATAAGAGTAGATGTTTTAATATGATTGATATATGTAAAATATGTTATTGATTTCTAGATTAGTTCCTACTTTGGTGTTTAGGTCTGAGAAAAATAAACAATACTGAGAATGGGGCTTTTAAATTATTTCCCAGCATCTTTGGAATATGAAAAGAAGTTAAGAGCTCCCTTGTAGGAGAATAAATCCCTGCTCTGTTAGAGGCAGCAGCTCAGGTTCTTGCATTAAAGCAGCATGTTGAAATACGGCCAACAAGATTCAATACCAAAAGACAATGCAGATGATGTCTTGGGTTGGCCTAGGTTCATGAAGTATGTTGTTAACTCCTGATGGGCCAAGCTCAGAAAAGGTAAGACCAAGTGGGCTTTATGTACAGACAAGGAATTTAGTATTTCAAAGGCTGCATTCTGGAGTGTTTAAAAATGAATGACTTCTCAAAGATTACAAAGTATAATTTAAAATTTATCTTTTTCCTTTCATGTCCTTTGCTTTTTAGCAGAAGCAGTGTGTCTGAATTCCATAATGAAACTTAATTCTTGTAGGATATGTAATTTCAACTGGAAATACTGGCACAGCAAATAGTCACAACTCAAAAACAGCCAGAGCAAAAGTATCTATTAAATATCCTGAAAGTCAAAAGTAGTTTTCATTCCTATTTAACACAAGGTGACATATCTCAAAGAAAATAGCAGGACGAGAACTTCCTGTTACTCTTTTAT
Organism: Athene cunicularia; assembly: GCF_003259725.1. Lineage (NCBI taxonomy): Eukaryota > Metazoa > Chordata > Aves > Strigiformes > Strigidae > Athene > Athene cunicularia. The sequence goes on along the minus strand of NW_020799143.1, from coordinate 18,081,238 downwards.
TAGCTTTTAGTCATTCATGCTTCAATAACCCCCAATAAGTGTAATAATAATTAGAAAAAAAAAAAAAAAAGAAACAAAACCTCAATAGACAAATGTGGGATAAAAAAAGCTGATGCAGAAGGAAAAAAAAAGATAATTTTAATATAGCTATCTATGTGTGTCTAAGTCATTAAGCCAGTGAAAGGAAAGCACCTATTTTCAGTGACATTTTTGTGAAGATACGATGTAGTTGAGAATGGGCCATCTAATTATTAGGACAAGACTGAATACTGTTCAGTAGTTCAGGTATAAACAGGTAGCTTCTTCCAATAGGGGAAAAATAAGAGTTTGTATTTTGATCTTCTACCCCTAATATGTGAACAGATTAAGTTGCAATCAAGAAATGTATTGAGGTTTTGTTCTGCTTATCAACACCTTTAACCTTTAACCTTTGTTAAAATCAGTGGTGACTTTAATAAATATTCAGGTGATGTGCATATTCTTAGATTAAAAGAGTGTTCAGTAAGTCATGAGCTTTTTGAAAGCTAATGTAAAATCTAATTGTAAGATGACAGAGTGAAAATATTTTCTATTAACTTTCTTGTCATTTCTAGCATAGGGAATATGCTGGGAAGTGCTCTGTTAGGCATTGATGGGTATTTAACCTACTGTTTAACCTAATGCTTGGCTGATGTTCTTGTTGCTTCCCCTTGAAGTCAGGAGCAGTGTCTGGTTTTACCTCTTTAGAAGCAGTAACTAACATTAATTGGTGAGTCATACAACATCCTGCTGTAAGAAATAAAAGAGAGACTTTATTTCCCAAGTTAAAGTAGTCTTTATAATAGATAGTGCAAGCATCCCTCCCTTGTTAATACAGACTTCAGCTAAATTTTGTGTATCTCCAAGAGGCCTCTGTTACCATGAAGAAGCAGATTTCCTGTACTCACCCATCTAGCACACACCTGGTGCAGCAGAGGGGAACCTTCACTGAAAAATCACTTATGCAGGACATCAGTCAAGGTGATTGTGAGAGTCCATGCTGGTTTACCGATGTATGAAAATCATCCTAAAGTTATTAGAAGGTTTAACTCTTCATAGATGATTAAGAACATTTTGTCCTCTGGATGGAGTATTATGAAGATGTAATGGATTGCAGCAGTATATTCAAAGCCCTGAATAATTAAGACTTTAAATTGAGAAGCGCGAACATTAGCTAAATGCATGCTACACAACCATCTTACAGATATTGTGTCTGTTACATATCCAGGTTTGTAATCTATATTTTATTATTTTTTTACTTCTCAGGTGATACCATAATTTTAACTGCAATTGTATGCATCTACTTAGAATCTGATATCTATCTTCTAAAAAAATTACTTGTGTTTCTGCCATCTCTTTGCTGTGTTTCTGGTATGTCCAGTCTTAGTTATATAAACATTTCTATAACTTTTTAAATACTGAAGATGGTTATCTTTTTGATCACTGTTACTTCTCAGATACATTGATTTTGATGAAACAGTGCATTTGATTTAGTGAATTCTTAAAATAGACTTGCATCACAGGCAGAAAGGTAAAAGACATGCGGAACTTTATAAACAAAGGACGTATCTAGGCTGCAGATTAGACTATCACGCTCTTAATTAGATTTATTAAAGCTGTTGTGCAGGCCTTCTGAAACAAAACACTGACCTGTGTAGACTAAGATAACCTAGATATTTGATCTGTTTTTTTTCCTCTCTATATGAAACATGCTTGTAGGACAGTAAGAATTTGTGGATGTGATAGTTTAGGCCCTACCGGGACCGGAGACCACGTTGCCGTTATCCCTCCCCCACCCTCAAAATGATTAGGACACAAACCCCAGAGTTGAAATAAGGAAAGATTTAATACAACAGTGTAATAAACAATCTGAACAACAACAATAGCAATAACAACAACAACAAACAGTAATAACAGTAAACAAGACATAAGATATACAGAGAAATACCACAGTGAACACAGCCAGCCTGCCGCGTGTGCTTCCCGTCACCAAAGCCACAAAGGGAAGCTCCTGCGCTGCTGCCCCGGACCTGACTTCAGCATGGTATGAATAACCCAGCTGGAGACCCCTTCCCCCTCTCTGCTGGGGAAACTTAACCCTATCCTAGCTGAACCAGGATATAATCCACCCCTTTATTCTATACCATCTGCATCATGTCCAGCTGCCATTTAGCAGTTAACAATAACAAAACAACAATTAACAAAGGTTCAGCATAATTCACGGTGTGTTCTCACCCAGAATCAAGTCCCCCTGTGGTACGCATCGGACCTCTCCACTGTCCTGCAGCACCCACCAGGTGCACCCAGGTCCTTGGGCAAAAGCAATCCCGCAGATGGGTTTGCCTTTACCTTTGCCTGGTGCAGGACTAAACCAGACCATTTTTCCCAGCACATCCCTCATGCGCACCACAGGGACTTTATCCCCATCTACAGCACGTGGAGATTTTGACTGAGCCGGGCCAGCTCGACTGGCAGATCCTCTTGTGTTGACGAGCCAGGTGGCCTTTGCTAGATGCATGTCCCAGTCTTTGAAGGTGCCACCTCCCAGTGCTTTCAATGTGGTTTTTAACAGTCCATTGTAGCGCTCGATCTTCCCAGAGGCTGGTGCGTGATAGGGGATGTGGTAGACCCACTCGATGCCGTGTTCTTCTGCCCAGGCATTTATGAGGTTGTTTCAGAAGTGGGTCCCGTTGTCTGACTCAATTCTCTCTGGGGTACTGTGTCACCACAGGACTTGGGTCTCAAGGCCCAGGATGGTGTTCCGGGCGGTGGCGTGGGGCACTGGGTAAGCTTCCAGCCTTCCAGTGGTTACTTCCACCATTGTGAGCACGTGGCGCTTCCTGTGGCAGGTCTGTGGCAGTGTGATGTAGTCGATCTGCCAGGCCTCTCCATATCTATATTTCAGCCATCGCTCTCCATTTCGCTGGGGCTTTACCTCCTTGACATGTTTGATTGCAGCACACGTCTCACATCCGTGGATGATCTCTGCAATGGTGTCAATGGTGAGGTCCACCCCTCGATCTCGAGCCCACCTGTATGTTGCATCTCTACCTTGGTGGCCCGAGGTCTCATGGGCCCACCGGGCTATGAACAGTTCACCTTTGTGCTGCCAGTCCAAGTCCACCTGAGCCACTCTAATCTGAGCAGCTTGGTCTGCCTGGTGGTTGTGTCAATGGTCATCAGTGGCCCGACTCTTGGGTACATGGGCATCCACATGGCGCACCTTCACAACGAGGTTCTCCACACAGGATGCAATGTCCTGCCATACTGCAGCAGCCCAGACGGTTTTACCCTTATGTTGCCAGTTGCTCTGTTTCCATTGCTGCAACCATTTCCACAGGGTATTTGCCACCACCCACAAGTCGGTGTAGAGGTAGAGCCTTGGCCACTTTTCCCGTTCAGCAATATCCAAAGCAAGCTTGACGGCTTTCACCTCTGCGAACTTGCTCGATTCACGCTGTCCCTCAGAAGCTTCAGTGACCCGTCATGTGGGACTCCACACAGCAGCCTTCCATCATCAATGTTTTCCCACAATACGACAAGACCCATCAGTGAACAGGGCATATCGCTTCTTCTCATCCGGCAGCTCATTATATGGTGGGGCCTCCTTAGCACATGTCGCCTCCTGCTCTGGTGACATTCCGGAATCTTTGCTCTCCGGCCAGTTCGTAATCACCTCTAGTATCCCTGGGCGGCTGGGGTTCCCTATTTGAGCCCGTTGTGTTATCAGCGCAACCCATTTACTTCACGTGGCATCCGTTGCATGATGTGTGGAGGAAGCCTTTCCTTTGAACATCCACCCCAGCACCGGCAGTCGGGGTGCCAGGAGGAGCTGTGTTTCAGTGCTGACCACTTCTGAGGCAGCCCGAACTGCTTCGTACGCTGCCAGTATCTCCTTCTCAGTTGGTGTGTAATTAGCTTCAGAGCCTTTGTATCCCCGGCTCCAAAAGCCCAGAGGTCGGCCTCGGGTCTCCCCAGGTGCTCTCTGCCAGAGGCTCCAGGTAGGGCCATTCTCCCCGGCTGCGGTGTAGAGCATGTTCTTAACCTCCTGCCCTTCCCTGACTGGCCCAAGGGCTACTGCCTGGGCAATCTCCCGCTCAATTTGTTCAAAGGATTGTTGTTACTCAGGGCCCCATTCAAAATCGTTCTTCTTATGGGTTACGTGGTAGAGAGGGCTCACAATCAGGCTGTAGTTCAGGATGTGCATCCTCCAGACCCCCACAGTGCCCAGGAAAGACTGAGTCTCCTTTTTAGAGGTTGTTGGGGCCATGGCTGTTATCTTGTTTATCACCTCCATTGGGATGTGGCGACGCCCATCTTGCCATTTTATCCCTAGGAACTGAATTTCCCTTGCAAGCCCCTTAACTTTCTTTTGCTTAATGGCAAAGCCAGCTTTCAGGAGGATTTCAATTATCTTCTTCCCTTTCTCAAAGACTTCCTTGGCTGTGTCCCCCCATACAATGATGTCATCAATGTACTGCAGGTGTTCTGGAGCCCCACCTTTCTCCAGTGCAGTATGGACCAGTCCATGGCAAATGGTGGAGCTGTGGTTCCACCCCTGGGGCAATCGATTCCAGGTGTACTGGATGCCTCTCCAAGTGAACGCAAACTGTGGCCTGCACTCTGGCGCTATCGGAATGGAGAAGAACGTGTTAGCAATGTCAATCATGGCATACCACTTGGCTGCCTTCAACTCCAGTTCATAGTGGAGCTTTAGCATGTCCAGCACCGCAGCACTCAGGCCACGGTAGTCCACAGTTAGCCTCCATTTGCCATTAGGCTTTCTCACTGGCCATATAGGGCTGTTGAAGGGTGAGTGAGTTTTGCTGATCACCTTCTGGCTTTCTAGTTGACGGATCAGCTGATGGATGGAGACCAGGGAATCTCGGTTGGTGCGGTACTGCCGCCGCTGCACCATCCTGGTAGCAATCGGCACTCGCTGCTCCTCAACCTTAAGCCGCCCCACCACTGAGGGATCCTCTGAGAGGCCGGGTAAGGTGGACAACTGTTCAACCTCCTCCAGGGCAGCTACACCAAAAGCCCACCAGTACCCTTTTGAGTCTTTGAAGTTCCCTCTCCTGAGATAGTCTATGCCCAGGATGCACGGGGCATCTGGGCCAGTCACAGTGGGGTGCTTATGCCAGTCCTTCCCAGTCAGGCTCACTTCAGCTTCCAGTAGGGTCAGCTGTTTGGATCCCCCTGTCACTCCGGAGATGAAGATGGATTCAACCCCACAGTAGCTCGATGGCATCAGGGTGCACTGTGCGCCAGTGTCCACCAAAGCCTTATACTCTGGTGGGTCTGACGTGCCAGGCCATCAGATCCGCACTGTCCAGTAAATCCGATTTTCCCTTTTCTCCACCTGGCTGGAGGCAGGGCCCCTCTAATCCTGCTCAGCATCACTCACTTCTTGTAAGAATGATTCACTGGTCCCCTCAAGAGGGTCAGATGTAACGTTGGCCATTCTACTCTGTGTGGGGAATTTCTAACTGGACACTGGAGCTGCGTTTTTCTTGGAGGACTCCCCTTTTGTGATGGTCTTCCCTTTCAGCTGCTCTACACATGCAGCTAGGGCGGCAGTGGGCTGTCCATCCCACCTCCTCATGTTTTCTCCATGGTCGTGGAGGAAAAACTACAGGGTGCCTCGTGGTGTATTGTACCTTCTGCTGCCTTTCTCTTGGGTGGGGAAACGTTTACTTCTAATGGCTGAGACATCAGCCCGTGCAGGTGGAGTGTAGGACATGTCCTCTTCCACTTTCTGGACCCTCTGAGACAGTTCCTCCACAGCTGAGACCCAGGAATGTTGAGATGAGGGGAGATTTCCCTCATATTGCCAGAGCTTGCCAACCACTCCATCCACTGTTAGAGTGTGGGTGTCTGTCCACCAGGACACTATTGCCAATGCTTTCGAGTGTGCTTCTGGTGCGCTCTTCAGGAACTTTCGCCACATCAGGTGTGTGCAAGGGGCCTCATCTGGGTCCATGGGTGACTGCTCATCATTCAGATCACCATAGATCATCTCAAACACAGCCAGTTCCATGAGATTCTGAATTCCTTCTCAATGTTGGTCTATTGGCTTAGCTGACATAGGATAGCATCCTTGTAGGAGTGCCTCTCCCTTACATTGAGCAGGAGTCTCTTCCAAAGGCTGAGGGTTTGAACCTGTTTCCCTATTTCCCTATCAATGCCAGCATCCTTGGCCAAAGATCCCAGCTGCTTGGCCTATCTCCCCTCCATCTCAAAAGCACTGGCTCCGTTGTCCCAGCATCGGAGCAGCCAGGTGCAAATCTGCTTGCCTCCTGTAAATGTCTCTGCCTATCTCGCAACTCAGTCGGGGATAGAGATCAGACGACCACCTCTGGCCCTTCCTCCTGTTCCCATGCTGGGCCTGGCTCATCCCCATCCCCCACTTTGCGAACTGACTTTCTGGTATATTTGGTTTTCTGTATCAGGGCGACTGATACCAGCACTGGCTGGGTCTCTGGCTCAGCTGCTGTGCTGGTGGAGGAGACTGATACTGACTCTGCCTGTTCCCCCAGCCCAGCTGCTGTACCACTAAGTTCACTCTCATATCCTGCAGCCCTTTCTCCCCTTTGAGGGCAGTGGGTGGTATTAAAGAGGACACGGTAGGCATGGGCAAGTCCCCAACACATTGCAGCGATTTGTATCACCTGGGTTTTGCCAGACTGGTAACACACCCTTTCTAAGCACTCCGCCAGTTTATCAGGGCTCTGCATTTGTTTGGGAGTGAAATTCCAAAGCATTGGGGGTGCCCACTGACTCAGGCCTTTGCCCATCTTTTCCCACACCCCTTGCCACTCACTATTATCTGACCTCGGGGCAGGTTTCCGGGCACTGCTATTGTTAGGGAAGAGCTGCATGGCCCAAAACAAGATCAGGCAGACATTTAGAAAGCACAGTGCTGCAATCACACTGGCCTGCAGGCTCCAAGGATAATTGAAACTCTCAAAAACTGAGAGGATCTCTTCCCCTGGCTCACCCATAGAGGGGGTGAGACCCCTAACAAAAGCCCAGGCAGCAAACAGGTATCAGCCCGCACCTACACACAGCGATACAAACACATTATAAGCAGTCAGGAGCCAATACAACAAAAAGAGACTCTTTACACATTTTCCACTGACAACAAACATCAGCACTGGTATCATACACTGGATATAAGGGTTAATCCAGCCCCACCACGCAGGACAGTGGGCCAGCATTGCAAACATTTTCTTATCAAACAATACAAATACAGACAGAAAAAATTGCACCCAACAAATTGCTCCAACACACTCTGGTCAGGGTCTGTCCCTTTTTTGAACCTTATTTCAACCCTCTTGTGCCCCACGTTGGTGCGCCAAAAAGGACTGTGATAGTTTAGGCCGTGCCGGGACTGGAGACCACGTTGTCATTGTCCCTTCCCACCCTCGGACCCCGTAGGGCACAAACCTGAGTTGAAATAAGGAAAGATTTAATACAACACTGTAATAAACAATCTGAACAACAACAATAGCAATAATAACAACAATAAACAGTAATAACAGTAAACAAGACAGAAGATATACAGAGAAATGCCGCAGTGAATACAGCCAGCCTGCCGTGTGTGCTCCCCGCGACCAAAGCCAAAAGGAAAGGCTTCCCGTGCTGCCCCATCAGACCTGAAGTCAGCATGGTATGAATAACCCGGCTGGAGATCCCTTCCCCCTGCTTGGGTGAAACTTAACCCTATCCTAGCTGAACCAGGACAGTGGAGATAGTGCTCTTCTCAGCAGTGACTTTACAGTATTCAAAACTTGCTGGATGTTCACTGCTTCAGATGTGTGTAACATGGATGGATGGGGTATGTGATTCCTTGCTTAATCTGCGCCAGATGGCTGCAGAGTTTCCTGGCTGCTTCAGACTTCTGTCTACTTCCTCCTGTAATCCGACATTGGTCTCCAGCTTTGCTTGGCAGTGGTGAACAGCCTAACTTTCTCTCTTTTTGTGCAAAACTTGTCAAAAGTAGGCGACACTACTGTTAAAAAATAAAGCAATAGCACTGAAGTTAGACTTTTTGAGGAAAGAGATTTTGCTAATCTAAACATTGAAGTTAGAAGAATAATAAATAAATATTGTTATGACCAGCCAAAAAAGCTGGATAAACTGTTTTGGTCAAGGGAAAAGAACAAAGGGAGCTGTATCAATGAAACTGGATTTTGAAGTCATAGGAATTTAATTCCCTTCTCCCTTTCTTTCCCTAGTTTATTTGGTGAATAAAAATAACTATTTGAAGATTTCTGACCAATCCAGTCTTGGGTACAAGAAGAGCCTAAACACTGAGAACTAATATGTATATTTTTCATCCTTCCCATATAATGTTTTTTTGTAATAAAAGATAGGTAAAATGGGCTGTACTTGGCATCTTGGGAATGTCTTTGGCTTTCTCTGATGTTTTCTGTACTCACTCATAGTTATTGAATAATTTCTGATATATAGCTGATCACAAGCTCTTCTCTGCTCTGGTGAGACCCCACCTGAAGTACTGTGACCAACTCTGGGGGCCCCCAATACAAGAAGGACATGGACTTGCTCAAGCAGGTCCAGAAGAGGGCCATACAAGGAAGAAATTCTTTATTATTAGAGCTTCCCAGAAGAGTTGTGGCTGCCCCCTCCCTGGAATTGCTCAAGGCCAGGTTGGATGGGACTTTCAGCAACCTGACCTAGTGGAAGGTATCCCTGCCCATGGCAGGGGGGTTGGAACTAGATGATCTTTAAGGTCCCTTCCTACCCAAACCATTCTGTGATTTTTAGTAGCTGGTAGAGTGCTGTGTTATTGTTTTAGTGTGAGAATAATGTTGATAACACACTGAAATTTTAGTTGTTGCTAAACAGTGCTTATCCTAAGGTAAGGATTTTCCATTTTCCCATGCTCCGACAGCAAGCAGGTGTACAAGAAGCTGGGAGGGATTATTGCTAGGATAGCTGACCCAAACTAGCCAAAAGGATATTCCATACCACAGAACGTCATGTTCACTGTATAAACTGGGGGGAGTTGACTGAGGGGATAAGTTGGCTGACTTAATAGCTCAATGAGAGATGTGTATCTCTGTGGAAAAAAAGCTATTCTATTTCATCAGGCCCCATATTGCCTAGAAGAAATTAAAATGAAAGCTAGAAAATTATATGCTATTTCAGCTGCCTCAGTAAGGGTGTCTCTCAGCTAGGTGAGCAATTCATGTGCTTGCTCAGGAGAGTGGGAGAATTCGCTAACTTTACTGAACACTGTTATTCAGTGCCTGTAATATCTGTACTTTAAAATCTGTGTTTTACAAAAAAAGCAAAATGTTCTTGCTTGGCTTCTGAATGTCTTCCTTTGTTTCTTTATCAGCATGATGGATCTCCAGAACACAAGAGTTGATCTTAGGGCACTGACCCCACAATTGAATACACTTCTATACTAAAATCTATTGTATATAGGATACTGAAATGGGATTTGAAAGGGTTTAGAAGCATCTTATTTTTTTTCTACATTGAAAGTGGAATTGATGGAAGTACTTTTTTAGTTAAGAAAGATACAAACTTTCCTCTCTATAGTCTGATTTCTGGAAATATTCTCATAACACAAAATATGTTATTATGGAATTATATTGGGTTTATGTGAAATGCACTCTGTTTCAGTAACATTTAACCTTCAAAATCTTAGTTCTTTTCCAATGTTTAATACAGTTCTACAATGCCATTTTTTTCCCCTGAAAGATTTCTCTAGTGAAATTACATCATTCGCTGATTCTGTGATCTTTCTGCAAGTCAAGCATGAGGCATTTTTTGAACAGATAAATACTGGTTTTAAATACTAAGCTTAAAATGATTCACTTGGAGTAGTCTTATTTTATACTATGCAGAAAATGCTGGGGGCTTATCACAGTAAGAGGGGATAGTAATTGAATTTTAGAGAAATAAAGCATATTAAAAAGGAAAATGAGCAAAACCAGTTAATTTAGGATAGAAATTGAAACAGCAAATCTGTTGGTGATGGATTGTGAAGGAAGAGTTGCAGTATTTCCATACATAATGCATCCTGAAAAATATGTTCTAGTATATAGGGGTTTTTCTGCTTAAGAGTTTTGATGAAAACAAGAGCTCAGAAGGAATATTGGTACTTTTATTAATCACTGTATTATTTTTCTTATCAGCAATTTTAAAAAACCCTGTCATTTTTCTGGGAGATATGTCACAAACGTGTGGACTAAGAAGTCTCTATGTACTTCATCACTTGCACACTCTCCTTATAACAAGCAGTTGAGCTTCATTCTAAAGAAAGCAACTTGTTTGAAAGAACTGTTTAACACCTATAAGCATACATAAATTTGATTGAGACTAACAGACCTGTGAGGTGACACATACTTGGTCATGCTAAAAGCAAGTTTCTGTGATGAAGTAGTCATTGTTTGTGACTTTTAGTGATTGAGTAACTTGAATAGTCTGTCACTTTTTTTAGTGAAGCTGATAGAGTGGGAAGGGTGATGCAGGGTATGCTGCCCTGGGACTTCATGTCCATTTCTTGGCATGAGTTGTAAAGAACCAGCATGAACAGGAAACAATTGTGGCAAGTCAGGGGAATTACAGGCTTGTACAGGAAAAGGGGAAGTGTGTCATCTCAAAGAAAACATAAACTGCAAACAAGCATTAAAGTGGTGGTCATAGGCACAGAAGTGGTGTCTTCTGATTGTCAGTAAGTTCTTCTGAAAGATGCTGTGACATGACTACCTGCAACTAGCACTGCTTGGCAAGGAGCACTCCTGTCTTTCCCAAGACCATCTGTATTTGTTTTAGGAATGCCTTTTAAGACACTTTTAAACAAGTGTTGGCTGTTTCATTACAGCACTCATGCTTGTATACCTTTCCCATCTTTTGTCATGGGTGTGACTGAAACAATTAAAGACATGAGATTTAATTCTTCCTCAGTAATTTTGTGGATTTGCAGGTAGAAGAAACTTGACTATGCAATCCCCAGGCATAAGGGATTGATCTAGGCTTAAAGCTAGTCTTTCTTTGAACAGGAGGTTGGATTGGGTGGCCGCTGTCTTCAAATCTAAATGAAATACAGGTTATATCATTCCATAAGTCATGCAACTAATTGAAGAAGGTCAGGCTATCTAAAATTGTATCCTGAGTACAGGAAAAAGCAAGCACTTGGATCTTAACAGCACTTCAGTATTTTTGTCTCAATTCAGCAGGAGAAAGTGAAATCCAGTCATCTAATATTAAAATTGCAGAGGAATTTTGTAAAAGCCCACAGCTGGAGAAGTTCTTATGCAAAACAAGCTGGCGTGTGTGTGTGTGTGTGTGTGTGTGTGTGTGTGTGACTAAGTGTGCGTGTGGAGGGGGGTGTGTATGTGTGTGTGTGTGACTAAGTGTGCGTGTGGAGGGGTGTGTGTGTGTTCAATTACTAGCTCTAGAGCTACTTTCAGTATGTTCTTGTATTATATGTATATGACAAGAGTGAATTACTGATATTGTGTCATGCTAGTTTTGCTCATATTGTCTTATGAGTTGCTCAGAGAGAGAAAACTTTTGTTGCTAATATTTGCCTGTGTTACAGTGACTTGGAACAGTCATTACAAAAGTATGCATTAGTACTTTAATAGCTCTTTCTAATAGAATTTGGCTTATTAAGAACATAATTTGTTTGGACTAAATGAGAGCTAGGCTATTAACTCTTTGTAAATTTATGATTAAGTGCTTGAACAGTATTAAATGTTAAACAATAAGAGATATAGTCTGCCTATCAAATTCTGTTAATGATTTCAAGTATGGTCTGTTAATCTAAATATCAATGTACTACCTAGAGACTGACTGTTCTGGAAGTTTGTCTAGTCAAATAGACAGATAGATACAATCTAAGATCAAAGAATCAAATCTGGATGGTTTTTGACTCTCAATACACTTGCCATCAAATTATTGTATTAGCAGCAGTTGCTGCCACTAAATTTTCACATCATCTTTCTGGGATAAAATGGGATTTTTTCCTTCTGGGTGAAGTTTATTATTTGTTTAATACATGCCTTGCTTTCTTGACTTAGTATTCTGGAGATGTAGGATAGTCATGTAGTAACTATTTTGACTGGTTGTATTTCTGGATTCTGCTTTTTTCCTTTCTGAGATGAAGCTTATCTGTAGGTAGGTGTGTCTACAACTTGGAGTGGGAAAGAGAGTGACTGAAGCTCAGGGAATATGTCTAAAGGAAAAGAGTTGTTTGAGGGCCTGTCTGTGTTGCAGACTTCAACTCAAGTAAGACCAATGGTCTTCCTTGACCTGACCTGACTTCCTCCTACTGTTCCGGGTCAGAAGTCCTGGACTCCCTGTGCTGGCACCTTGCTGGTCTATTGTTAGCTTTAAGGTATCATGAATACAACTTCTCACTTCTAACACAATTTTCTGTGCATCCCTTGTACTGTTTTGTAGTATGGACTCTGCTGCTAGGCAGAACAGCAAGTACTACTGACCAATGTGAACTTCCAGCAGGCAAGACCTGTAGAGTCTTGTAGAATACCTGTCTGCATGGGAAGTATAAACTCTGTGTTACAGGAGCTGGTCTTAACCAACCAACCAATCAACCAACCACCCACCCATCCAGCTTAACCAGCCAAATTTATCTTAATATTGTCTGTCTTTCTCTTGTCAGAAATGTGGTTGTACTGGCATTTTGTGGAAGCTTTTGTTTTATAGACAAGTGATGAAATATATGGGATCTTGAAACCTATCTAATTCTTTCCTTTGAGTTTCAAACTTCCTGAACCCAGGTGTTGATATTAAATGCAAAAAGAGGCTGTAATGATGATTGGTTTTAATTAAAACCAGCTAATTTTTGGGTAGTTCAGAGCGTTTATGTATGTGTATGTGTACACTGTATAATCTCCTTTTGTGTGCATTTTAAATTATCATGTAGAAAGAAAAAGATTGATACAACTCATTCAGATGTGAACAAGATCATTCAGATGTGAACAAGATGAAGTTCAGTTGCAAGTGAGTGAAAAACAAGTCTCCAAAGCTAAAGTTTTTATAAATAGAGACTGATACACTCCACACAGTCAAGCTGCCATTCTGCTGTCTCTGGACAGGAGTCGTCCCCTGATGAAGGCTTCCTGGGCACAGTACTGGAATAGAATATTTATATGGAAGTGCTGAATTCCTATGAAAACTCCAAAACAATAATACTTGATGGATAAATATTTTTTTTTTTTTTTTTTTTTTTTTTTTTTTATATATCACAAAAACTATTTGCATGTCAAGATGCTTCTTGTACTCTGCAGTGGAGGAAAGAGATGGTATATGAGTGGAAGGGTTGGTCAAATTAGGAGGAAGGGAAAGGGATGCAGTGATGCCCTGTGTGAACCTTTGAAGTATCCACATTCTCCCATCCTAGAAGAAGACAAAGAGATATGGTTCTAATCCCAAATTCTCGCAGAGTTTTGTGGAGAGGCTGTGTATGGGATTTTGAGCAATTTACCTTCTGTTCCATATCAAAAATAAAATAAAAATTTTGGTTTTGTTGTCATCTTCTTTATATTCCTCTCTTGTACCTCTTTCTGACCTTCCCACCCACTCCTATGTACAGTCAGTACCTACTCTGCTTGCCCAGCTTTATGGTGTCTCTGTCCTACCCATTCTGCCAGTCTTTCAAACATGTCAGGTAGGCATAGAAGACAAACAGCTGTCAGGTAGGCATAGAAGCAGCTCACTAGATGCATTTATGTGTGGCTCACCCACAGGTCCGTTGCCCTATCCAGTTTGAATAAGCATGATTAAATATTCACCTTTTGTTTCTCTGACTCTTCTTGCTATCAGTCAAAGGGTCCTAATACCCTTGCTCTCTATAGATTATGCTGTTTTATACTTTATCCTGGCCCTTTGATTGACAGTTGTACCCACCCACTTCACTACTGTTCTCTGAGAAGTAACCTCCACAACTGTGTAAGTACAAACATTTAGCCATCTTGCCTTTTCTTTCCTTATGCTATTTTTCCTCCTCTTCCCTCCCTCCTTCTTAGACAGCTTGGGGTGTGTCTCAACATATGGTTGATATATTTAACATTCTGTTTAGATGTGCTTCTTATTCCCTTTAAACACATCTAAATAGAATAATAAAAAGCGTAGGTCTTTTTCATCAGTTTTACAGTCCATCTATGCAGATAAATAACCAAGTTCCTACAATGTTTCAAGAAAAATCTTCCATAGATACTTTCTGAAATATCTTGGAATGCTGGAAATCCTGTATCAGTTGACGCTGTTTTGAAAACAAGTGAATGCATTTGAACCGCAGAATGTATATGCATATGACACCCCCCAGTATTTCAGTATATTGTCCCTCTATCTTCTACTCCTTTTTCTCCACTAAATTAGAAAACCTAATTTCAAAAGGGTTTCTATGAAGTCTCTTAAAATTTCAAAACAAAGTGCTGGCATACCAATTTGAGATTAACTGGAAAATGAAAGCCTACATGTGGAATGCTTTTCTAACTCCATGTGGAGTTTCTTGAAGTCCTGCTGTAGTTCAGTGTAGACCAGTGTAGACACTGATGTCTGTGGGAGAAAGGCAAACCAAGGTAACATGCTTTATATAGCAGAAGAACTGTTTGCCTGCAAAGAGGCAGTGGCTTATGAAGGGTAAGATCTATCTGTTTGCAGTAAAATCTTATTACATTAGCTTATTCTAGAGCAGTCTGGCAGATTCACCTTTGAAAGAGTAACTTCACAATAAGGTGGTGTCTTACTAGCTAAGATTTTGGGTAATGTGCTGCTAGCTAGAAAATAAATTTGTTTTGTGCAGTGAAAGAAACACCTGTCTATGCCAAGAGAAAAATGTGTCTGAGGTACTGAATTTATTAGGAGTTTTCTTTTTGGTCCTTTTGTTTGTGTAGTGTAATGATTACTTTGAAGTCCAAAACAGTTTGTTTTCTGAATAACAGCTCTTTTTATATCAGCTAGTAGTGGTACTGTAAAAGTTTTGTGCTAGATTTTCTGATGCAGATTCAGACATATATGCATAAATCCTGCCCCACCCTCCATCAAATGATACTTTCATCAGAAATGTTCTATTTCCATATGTGAGCCTACCCTGAATGATTTTATTCTCAGGGACATCCTTGTAGATTTCAAATAAGGAAAATAAAGAGCTACAAGAGTAGAAATCTTTTCATGTAGCACAGAACCAAATGACATTCTGTTTACATAAGATATCTTTTGTTTTCTTTTTCAGTTTTGATCAGAATTTTATGTAAATCAGAACATGCTTTGAATGGATTAATTTTGAGGTGATAATTTAATTATTGATGTATAAATTTCTCTGTGTTACTGGGTGAGAGTAGACACAGTACATTAAGATTTGCAGCTGAATTTCTGTCATAACATTGTGTCTGGCATCCCCCCCCCGCCCCACTTCACAGTAAATTAAGTTCAAATTAAATTAATAATTAAAAATCTTAAATTATAGAAGCACTTAATTCTGACAGCCTCTAAACATTTTTTTGTTTTGTTTTCATATGGCTTTTAAACAAATATCACATAACCGCCAAAAAAAAGAAAAATTTTTCATTTTGGGTTAAAGAATTTCTTCATTACGGTATTTAATGCTGAATTACGAACATAAACAGTTATGGAAGAACATTAACACCAGGGTGATCGTTTGCTGTAATTTGAGTCTCCAGTCTTTGTAAATAAGATCTTTCTTAAGAAACCTAATTTCTTTATCATTCATGTAATTTTTATATGCAAATATCTGGAAGCTAAAAGCAGATGGAAAATTACCTTTTTAATCTCATACATAAATGCTTGGTGTTGTACTGCAGATGGTGTGCTTGTTTTCTGGTAAACAGTATGATTAAGGTCTTACAAACTTTAGAAAACTTTTATTTTGTGATGAATATGCTGATAATGCTATTAATGTTTTTCTATCTGCATTTAAAGTTTATGTCTAGTATATTTTTCTGCAAGTGGTAAGAACTTAAATGATTGAATGCTAATAATTTTGTAGGAAATAGGTATACACTCAGAGTTACCCGTATCTTTTATGTGCATAAATCTTCTATGATTATCTTGCCATTTCTCTTGATAAACTAATGTCATCTTAGTGGAAAAAGTGTTATATATTTAAATGGATAGGCTATACAGACTGATAATTGGAAGAAAAAAATATCTTTGGCTTTCTGCTGAAATGCACCCACCTAGAAAATATGCAGAGTTAATATTTTTCACTTTTATATTAAGAAGTCACTCAGTGCCCCAGTTCAGAGGTTTCTAGACAGAAAAGCTGCTTCTGACATATGTTTAGGTCCCACTGATTTTTCTGTCCCCTTGTGCCATTACATAGCAATACAATTTCAGCTCCACTGGGATGACCACTTCTCTCCACTGCAGTTTACAGCACAGCAGTTCATGGCCAGGTCCAGTGTCTGTTTTGAGGGTAAGTTTGTTTTTATGTCACTTTATGATCATGACAAATGCCCTTCAAAATCAGTTTTGCCTATGATGTTTCATTCCTATGCTGACACATTGAGTAGGTTTGTAGACCATGTGCTTAGGCCCCAAGCAGGATTTTAACTGCTCCCCAGTGTGTTGTAACTGAGGAAGGTAGAGTTTTAGGGCACATGGCTGTTAAATTTTGTGATGAGTTGAAATCTTGGCTCTTTTTTTTGGTAGCTCAGCCCTACTGGGTCAATCAGAACTAGCCACAGAATTCCATTGCTGCAAGTTGCCCAGGATGTGCAATAATCTGCAAACTAGCTATGCTGTGTTAAATTTAGTAATTTAAGACCAAAAATGCGTTCCTCTGATGTAGATCTCCTCCTTTGTCCTGCATCGTAAACATTTGAGTTCACACACATTATCAGAATGGAAATGAGAGATTTAAATAAATTCTGTTTAGAATTGCTTAGCATCTTTGAGAAGTTAAAAAGATTTCCAAACCAGAAAATGGAATTTAGATGGGCTGTGATACAAACTTTGGTTTTGTAACGCAAAATGTACTTGTTTCTTAAATAGTTCTGCTAAGGAAATGTGTTGTTCTTCAGAAAGTTTTACCAGGAACAGAAGAAAAGACTCATCTTATTTTGTACTTCTAGCCTAAGGGAGGATATTATTTAGCTGATACGGTATGGCTACTTTTTATGCATTTGATAATTCTGATGTGCTATAAGTGGTTTCTCCTAGGACACAGGCTCATCCATATCCATACCTCAGTCAGTTATTACTGCTGAGGCTCTGGGAAAATCCAGCTATGATTTCAAGGAGTGTAGTACCTTCCCTCTTGTTTCGTTTCAGCTAACAAATTTAAAACTTTTAGCTGAAGCCATAATTGCATGCTTTTGGTTCTTGAGGTGTCAGATGAAGTTCCACATTGATGACAACTAGATATTGTTGCCAGAAGAGGGTATAGGGAAAGCTAAGTGTACAAAAGCAGGAGAGAGACTGAACGAGTATTGTGTTTCAAAGAGCTCGCTCCACCTCCTAGATGGGATTTGCTGGTTTAAATATCACCCATGAAGTCAGAAGCTAATGGAGCTGAGGAGTTACAGGTATATTAAAACTCTATAAGTACTAAATGAAGAGAAAAATCCAAGCATTTTTATCAACATGTAATAGAATTAAACATCCTGAGATGTATGCTGCGGCATCATTTTTCTCCAATTATATGTTCCAGAGTTTCTAGAAACCCCTCATGAAAAATGAAAAAAGTGGAGTTTGAGCTGATTTCTGTCTAGTATTGAATAGCTGAAGGAAATAAAACACGGAGATAGTTTGTAAAATCAGAATTATTTTATTTCCTTGAGATTGATTTTTGTGAATATAAGGTAGATTCTTGTGAATATATTAGTATAGCAAGAGTTATTACCCTGCGTGTAGGGATGGGAAGTTTTCATTTAGGACCACCAAAACCAGACTGATAAACCTTTGTCTTGAGATAAATGATCAAGCCCTGTTTGAAGCAGAGTATTCATTA
The DNA here is from genome assembly GCF_003259725.1 of Athene cunicularia. Classification (NCBI taxonomy): domain Eukaryota; kingdom Metazoa; phylum Chordata; class Aves; order Strigiformes; family Strigidae; genus Athene; species Athene cunicularia. The sequence goes on along the minus strand of NW_020799143.1, from coordinate 18,063,243 downwards.
GCTTCATATGGACTAACAGGGAGGAAAGGGATATCTAGAAACAAACACAAAAAATCTTACAGTATTTCTAGTCATAAAAAAATCATGCTTTAATTATGAATGAACCAAATAGTATCTTTCTGAGTTTACTCACAAATTTACAGATTAGCTCTAAGAGAAGTAACCTCATTAATTTAGCTCTTTAAATATAAATATTATTTAGGAATTTTACAGTTAGAACATTGTAGCAAACAAATTAAACTTTTTAAATATTAAAACCAAGGAAGTCTTTGAGTGATTATTATATAGTCACCATGAAGACAGATAAGATCTTCCACCTCTGTATGGAAGAACTGCAAGAATTAAGGATTTATTGGACAAAATAGTCAAGTGATGCAAACATATTTTGGAAGAGGTACTAGAATCTTTGCTGCCTAGATAAGAGGTTTAGAGAAACGTGCTTGTTCCTGCTGTCTTCAAATAAAGTCATTCTTTGTATATAAACAAAAGTAAGAGCCTTTGGATCAAAACAACTTAGCTGTTCATACTCCTAGAACTAACCTCCATTATAATTTTTCTTGCTTACTTTTTTTTTGGTGTGATGAATTCTGAAGTGCTTACAATGTAATCCACTTTGAAGATTTTTGCAGATTTAGATAGGTTTAGGTAATCCTTTAGGTTTAGGTAATCCTTTAGCAAATAACTTGGTTTAAGCTAATACATTTAAACTAACCACAGTATGGCAGCTTTTACAATATAGCTGCATCTGGTGGAGTTTAACTATAATTGCATCTTGAGAGCTACAGCTGCTGTATTTCATATATTAATAGAAATTATGAGGAACTTATTAAAAATACACACACAGGTGGAAAGTTATATATAAACAGAAAAGCCTTTCTGAGGTGTCATAGCTTCACTCCTAAGAATATTATTCCACAAACATTTTGAATGATGAACGAAATTTTCAGCAATCATATCTGGGTAAAAAATATTTTATTTTTTTTATTCTCTGAGGGACATAGTTTAAGAAAATGAGTGCTAAACTTTTTGAGAGGAGGAATTTTTCCTTACATACTGCATAGGACTGTCTGGATTGAGGTAGCATGAAGACAGATAACAAAATAACGAGGAATAATTTTACCAAACAGTAATGTACTTTTTTATTATTTGAAGGGAAAATAGAGATGTTACTGTAATATTTACCTCCAAGAGCTGAATTTTTCAGTTAAAATTGCCAAAAATCAAGATGCAAATAAGTGAGTTGAAGATGCTGCTTTAGTATGTTTTTGCCTTGATTACATGATAGCCTCTGGCATGACTCCCAGCTATTCACATTACCTTAAAACATTTACACAGCCACATGCACCCTCTATTCCACTTAGTGAAGCATCTGTCACTCCCTGATCTGCAGCATAAACTAGAAAGTAGTATTTATTATATTTCAATATCAGGGAATGTGCCATCACTGTCCATAGCAACCAGCAGGCACAGCAGTCTAAATGTGTCTAATAGTGGTCTCAAGTATTTTTCTCTGAGACCTGTGCATATATATACCGTACTGTGTTCGTCCCCTGCTGTTATTTCAGACTTGCAGATGATCTGAATTAGTATTCCTGTGATCCCAATAGTGTTTTCACAATTTTTGCTTTCTGGTTTTGGAACAATGTAGTAGTGGGCTGTTGTTAAGACTCTCTGTCATAGTTACAGCCATATATGAATACAAAAGAGTCGTAATGAAATAACAATTTCCACTGTTAATGCCATAAATAAACTGAAACTGTGTGAAGTTGAATTTAAATATCTGCAGAGCAATTGTGGGGTTGAGTTGCCTGGATGAATTTTCATGGACAAGATAAAGGACTGATGTAATTGATCAGCTTGGAGTCTACTGGTTGTTAAATAGGACAGCATTTCCTGCCACTGATGTCAGAAGAACACCCCATTTTAGCATGTGCTTCACTGAGATTGGTTTCAGTTCAGAACCATGGATATCTTTGGCAATATAGTTCTTTCTACCCTGAATCACCATGGTCAAAATCACGCAAGAGTGCAGGGACTGATGACTCTGACCTAGCAAAAAAAACAGCTTCACTAAATAGTTGCAGTTCTTGGAACCAAAATTGACACTTTTCAAACCTAAGTTATGTACTTATACTTTACTCTGAAGTATTAAGTTGATGTCTTGGTTAGGAAGAATATTTGAATTGGTTCAAAACCTGTAATATAGTTCTGTCTTGAACTGAAAAGTTAATTAATATGATTCTTGTTTTGTCCACACTCTACTTTTTCCTTCCATACTAGATTATTGTAAAAGCAGAAGACAAATAGAAGTGGGAAAATGCAAACTGTCAGCTTAGAATATCTGGATAAGCTGACATTTTTAAACTGAATTTTACCTCAAAACAGGAGTATTTGCTGCAAATTGAGTCCAAAATGCATGTTTTCACAAATGACATTTACTGACATCTTACAGCTTTATTTAAGTGATGTGCAGCTGATGCCAACAACTGACTTCTGACAGACACTGATTTGCTTTAAATCTGATTAGGCTGTATAACCCCTTAGTAACTGCACTAGTAGGAAACAGCAAAATAACATCTCACCTGAACTGAAACTAGCTTAATTTCTGGAATGGCTTGTTACCATCTTGAAGGCTAAGAACAGTTGCTTAGCACAGTAGTCCATAAGGGTCAATGAAATAAAATGCAAAATCTTTCCATTTCATATTCAGGCATAAGAAGCCTGGGCATGTAATTTAGGGCTCAAAATTTGATGGGATATGAGTATCCTTCATTGTGTCCCAACAAGTCTCTCTGGTACTCAGATTTTCTGGCTCTGCTGCTTTTTACAGGCAAATGCAATGAAAAGCGGGACAAGTCAACACTCTACTCCCATAGCTATGTGGGTCACTGTCGTGGTTTGAGCTCAGAGGGCAACTAAGCACCACACAGCCACTCACACTCACCTTCCCCGCAGCAATGAGAAAGGGGAAAATAAGCAAAAACACCACTCACTCCTTCCTCCACAGCTCTGGGAAGGAGGAAAGCAAAGGGCTCAGAAAAAATGAGGTAAGACACGGAGGGATGACATCATCCTTTAAGGCACGGGCAAAAAATAGCCTCATTAGGGGAAGAAAAAAGGGCCATAAATTTAATACAGACACTAACCACACAGACAGAATAAGACCATGAGAAGCACTATTACATCCTCAAAATACCTTCCCCCACCGTTCCCTTCTTCCCGGGCTCAGTTTTTCTCCCATATCGCTACGTCCTCCTCCCCATCAGCGCAGGGGTCAGGGAGCGGGGGCTGTGGTCAGTCCTGCCGCTTCTTCCACCTCGGGGGAGGGGAACTCCTGGCATTCCTGCCCTGTTCCAGTGCAGTCCCCCTCTCACAGGAGACAGTCCCCCACAAACCAGCTCCGACATCAGTCACTCCCAGTGGCGTGTGGGTCACCCCCACGTGTGGCAATCCTCCCAGTGCTGAACTGCAACAGGGGGGGCTTCTTCCCACAGGGTCCCGGCCTTCTTCTGGTGCAGTCACCTGCCCCGGCGTGGGGACCCCACAGCTGCGAATCAGCATCTGCTCCAACATAGGCCCCCACGGGTGGCAGGGGGCGGCCCTGCCATCTCACCTGGGGTACAGGGGAGTCTCTGCTCTGGCGCACCTCCCCCCTTCTCCTCTGTTCTTCCACTGACCTCGGTGTTCACACACATGTTCTCCTCACAACTCCTCCCAGGTTCCCCTTCTTAAATACGTTATCACAGAGGCGCAGCCACTGTCACTCATTGGCCCGGCCTTGGAGCAAAGATTGGTCTGACTTGGAGCCGGGGGAAGCTCTGAGAAGCTTCTCACAAGGGACCACTGATTTAGCCCCCTCCCCTGCTGCCAAACCCTGCCACTCACTCAAACCAGGACAGTCACACAGGTGGCTTACCTTATGGTGAATGCACAATGACCTAAACATTATTCTGCCTGTTGGTATTCTGGGTGTTGACCATTTCTCTTGTTCCTGGATTTGGAAATTTCGTAACCTGTGTCACTCAGATTTCTACATCTTCAGATATTAAAGGAGAACCAGCCTGTTATTTATGGGCCCCATCTGCAGATATGCTTTAGGCATGCATGCTTTGGCAAAATGAAATTTATAATGCTGTAGATGTACTGATTTCGTCATAAATGGTAATGTTAGTTGTCTGGGAAAGTCTCAGAGTGAAGTAGTACCTCTAAGCGTGAAAAATTGTGATGATGTACATTATAGTCTAGTGAGGGAGTACGCATACTATCAAATGTATGGACTCCTTAGCCAGCTGCCTGAAGGTACATGGATGCATTTTCCTTTGACAGTTTTGTATTTATTACTTGCTTAAATAATTACTGCCACTATGACTGAAAGACAACATTTATTTCCCTCCTTTTTTTAGTTTATTTCTTCATGCATTTCAGAGAACAGCAGAGTATAACAGCCACACTTCTTAATTTAATTTCCGCTTGTCCAAGAGTGTCTGCTCTAAAAAGCAGAAGTCAAGACACTGCAGGCGCTAATGTGTACTGCGAGGAAGAAAAGGAGGAAAAGCATGCAGTTGCTTTATGCTGCACACTTAAAATTCTTGTAATCAGGGATAACCGAAGCATTATGAATGTGTCCAACCTTATCCTTACCCATTATGTTTATCCATAAGCAATTCTATTGGAAGTACACTCTAAGATAGCAGTTTTCAAAGTGACTCATTTACAACGACCAAGGTCTGTGGATTTTGGTATGTTAGAGCAGATAAGCAGTACAACGTGATTGACTTTTAAGTTTTGACTAAGTGGCTTGGTCAGTATTTACAGCACAGACAAAGTAAGACTTGGAATTTAATTACGAATTTCAGTGCAATGAATTTCTCTTCACCCATTCCTTGAAGATGCATTGTAGTGGAAATTAAGAAAAACTCTTTCCTGGGGATATCTCTAGATAAACAGAAACAGTTGGCTGGACTTCAAATCCCAAGGAATCAATTATCTCAGCACAATATGAAACCCTATTGTCCCTTCCCGCTTAATCTCTGTGGATTTTTTAAATTGAAATTTTGCAGTACTGTTTTTGGCCCTTTTTGTGTGTTACTTGTCACTTACTCCATTTGCAGAGCACAGCAATACCCTTACTGTCAAAGAACTCCATTCCTTTGACTGCTGAAATAAATTAGTCTGCGGTCAAAGCTAGAGCATGACACCTAAATTCAGTTAAAGCTTTAGCTAAAATAAAGGAATTTTAATTAAGTCTTTAGATTAGAGGATATATGTACTGCAAAACCTGTTTAATATACAGCCATCAGATGAGTGATTTTGTTGTTAATGATATGACAGATTATTAATGTGCTGCGAGATTTGTACTAAGATGTGTAAGAGATGCTTATTGACTAGAAGCTTGTTTCTCATTAGTAAATATTTTCATTATCAGTTGAATTTAAATAATGTGTTATTATAGTTCTGGTTTTATATCCTTGAACATTGCGTGCAGACACTCGCTATGCATCTATTTCCTTTCTGATTAAAATGTAATTGTGTGTTATGCAGCGAATATCTAGAGTATAAGAAAAGCATGACAAATGACTTAGTAGTTTGTATTCCATCATTTTATATATTCCCAGAAAACAATTGCAGAAGACATCTTAAAGACATCATATTAAAATTTCAGGTGGAATCTAGTCAATGGTCTGAATACTTACCATATCAGGAGAGAAATGGCATGGGGTACTTGACCCTAATCAAGCTCTTCATCTATATTTGCACTTGGAGGGGGGAAATGCAGCATCCCATTCTCCACAGAATGTGTTTCCAGTTGTTAGACATCTGTCAGCAAATGTCACTTCAGTGTAATAGAGATTTCTGCTTAACAAGGACAACTTTTTATTATGGTACAGACAGAAGAGTTTTGAGTTTTCTCTTTCACAGATCTAAAGGTAATAGTGTTTTCTAGAAGGATCATAGAATATTGCATAATCACTGGCATCTGTCTGCTTTTTTTCTCCTAAATGTGGACTTAGAGTTGCTGATTTGCATAAACACCGTGGAATAATTAGAATCATAGAATTACAGAATGGTTTGGGTTGGAAGGGACCTTAAAGACCATCTAGTTCCACCCCTCCTGCCACAGGCAGGGACACCTTCCACTAGCCCAGGTTGCTCAAAGCCCCGTCCAGCCTGGCCTTGAACACTGCCAGGGAGGGGGCAGCCACAGCTTCTCTGGGCAACCTGTGCCAGTGTTTCACTGCCCTCATCATGAAAAAGGTCTTTCTTATGTCCAGTCTAATTCTATCCTGCTTCAGTTTAAAGCAGCTGCCCCTTGTCTTGTCACTACAGGCTTTGGTAAATGTCTTTCTTTTAAGCACCCTTTATGTACTGAAAGGCCACATTAAGATCTTCCCAGAGCTTTCTTTTCTCCAGGCTGAACAACCCCAGCAATTTTGTCATGGCAGAGGTGTGATGGCCCTCTGATGATTTTTATGGCCCTCCTCTGGACCCATTCTAAGGGGTCCATGTCTTTCTCAGTTCTGTGAAACTCTTGTTTTTGTAACAGTGATCTTTGACCCACTGTGTCGTGTGAGCAAGCAGTACTTTTATACTTTAATAGTGGTTTCAAATGGACATTGTATGTGAACTATGTGGTGATTTTGCTGCATTTGAGGACATTGTCTCTGTTCTGCTGTGTCATCCCTGCCAGAGGTGAATCAACCTCAAGCTAAGTCTTAAAAAAATAATTTTATTTAAGAAAATATTCCCATAAATTTGGGGGGGGATGGGGTGTTATTTTGTTAAAAACACTGGTATGCTTTAAAAGGTTCTTATTTGTTACACACTAAATTGTATCTTACATTGCTCTCTGGACATGATCATTTGGTAGTGTAGTACTAAACACAACCATTAAGATTGGAAAGACTGCTCCTGTTGTGAAGGCTTTGGGGTTATTTTTGGGTTGTGCAGTCTTAAATAAAGATAATAATTAGCAGACTTTTATTCTGTTTTAAACACTTTTTTTCCTCTAATAGTGAAAATCTTTTTTGTTGTATTTGTACAGTTTAACATTTAATATCATGCTAGTAACAATAAGTCATTACTAGTGATGGACAAATTCAGAGCATAGATAAGTACTGATCATTTGTTAGCAAACCAGTACTCTGAATTACTCACTAGTGCACTAGAATAATTACCTTGAAATAACTAGTCAGACATTGACATTAAGTGGTGATCAATTTAAGAAATATTCCCCTAATTATTATTAGAACAAAACTTTCAGAACCAAAAGAAATAATCCACTTTTACACTGTTGCCGACTAGATGTACATGAGCTCAATTTATTATCTGGTTCTCAAAATCTGAGTAGTAAATTATAGTAAAATTCAGTTCATTGGTAATATGCTATTGTTTTCAGCCAGTACAAACCTGTATTTAACTGAGGACCAAAATATTTCCAAGAGGTGTTAAAATTTTATGTTGTTTTTTTACATAATAGTGTGTTACTTCTTCAGTAATGATTAAAAAAATGTACAGTGCCTGTTTTTCTGGTTTTGTTTGGTGTTTTGGGGTTTTTTTAACTCTATTTTTATTTGTTATCTTCGCATATACTGACAGATCTAAGAATCAATTCAGTAGTGAAATAATTTGGTTTGGAAGTGGAAAACTTTTTGGTCATACTTAGAGATATTACAAGCCCTAAGATATAAGATCCAGGGTGAAAGAGAATATGATTTTTTTTTTCTTCCTCATGCTGTGTCAGAAAGTAGCACCATTAAATGAGACAAGTCCTGTTCAAGGCCCAGGGCAGAAAACAGATCGTTGTAAAGTGGTTAGGGAGAATACTCTGAGTATCTGGTCTGTTCATTTTGGTTTTGTATTTAATGTTTCTGAAGTAAAATGACAGAGTTCTATGCTAAGGCACTGTAAATTCCTCAACATCTGAAATAAGAAGCTATATCATGGACTGACATGATGTGAAGTCACCATGTTTAAGACCAATATGAAATACAGTTTTTCATTGGTTTTGTCTAGTTCTATTCTTAAAAACTCAGCTGAAAACTAAAATAGAGAAAATAACTGCATTTTTCTTCACCACAAGAACAGCTTTTACAGCTATTTTAACTTCCAATTCCCTGCCAGAATTATTTGGGAAACCTGCCCCAAGTACTGAGTGAATTAGTAGAAGGCAATTTCAAGTCAGATTTTGGGTTTGGTTTTGTTTTGTTTTGTTGTTTTTTGAGGGTTGTTTTGTTTTTTTTTTTTAATTAAGATTTTAATTACGTATTTCCCCTACTGTTACGGAAGTCCTCTTTTCAGCTTATGTTTTAAATTTGATTCTTTTATAGTAGCAGTTATATAAGACTTCTTTCTGTTGTCCACAAAAAAGTTGGGTTTTCTTCCTTGAGAAAGTCCTCCTGAACTTTTACAAATGACACTTGTAAAAGACATCTGCTTTTTCTAAAAAGAAATTGACCACAACAAAAACTGCAACAGGGGAGGTTTAGACTGGACATTAGGAAAAACTTTTTCACAGAAAGAGTGGTCAGACAGTGGAATAGGCTGCCCAAGGAGGTGGTGGAGTCACCATCCCTGGATGTGTTTAAAGGCCGTTTAGATGGGATGCTGGGGGATATGGTGTAGGGGAGAACTTTGTAGGGTAGGGCTGATGGTTGGACTCGATGATCCCAAGGGTCTTTTCCAACCTGAATGATTCTGTGATTCTGTGAAAAAAACCCAACAGAGTGATGAGAAGGCATTTTGTGTATATAGTGATTTCATACATCTAACAAGTCAAGTGTCTTGTTTGACATAAATATCCTGTATATGGGGATTGTAGAGCTATTTCTAACTTAATGTCATTCTAAGCAGCTCCTCCCATGCTTAATGCTTCACTGTTTAGACAGGAGGGTGACTGTTGTAGGTGATACGAATATAACTGGTAATGCTCCTGTTTCTTATATTTTGAAACCACAAAATAATTTAGTCTGGGAATGATACAGTCCAAACTCCCATTCAAATTAGGGCCAACTTTCACAGTTGAATCAAAATACTCATAGCCATGGAGCTTATGCTCAGCAGCTTCATCTTCAAGCAAAATATTAATATCCTTACATTAATGGAATTTTTAAATGGTGGTATTAGAGGAACCTGAGATACTGTGTAAGCATTAGGTGAGAATAATGATGTAAACAGAAATAAATAAATGTTTCATCTTAATGTAGTGTTATAGTAAGACTTGCATTATTGGATTTCATGAGGATTACTGATATGAATGCTAAATGAGGGAAAAAGGCTCTGTAAACTGTGAAAGTTGCTGCTCATATGCAGTTTCTTTTTAAAGTTCTATAACTTTGCTTCAATTTTATGGCCTGGAGAGAAAACCTGCAGTTACACGTTTTGCAAATGGAATCTATCAGATTTATGACAGACCAATTGTATCAGGTGAGATTAAAGACTGATCTAGCCTTGAGAATTTTTTGAGAGAATATAAGGTCAAATTAACCCTATGAGGACCATTCCTCACTGTGCTTTGTAAACTCCAATTGTTTGCAGCTTAGTAATTTCTTTGTATGTATAATACTTTAAGAGATTTATATGTAATATTTTTGAATTTTAGTATTATATGTGAAGTTTCTGTATACATCTCTGTTAGGCTTAAACTTCCACTTGCATGTACAACTTGATTGGGTTTGTGTTATTCTTATGCTTCATATTGTCAATAATATTTAATGGCGTTTTTTGAAGTGTGTGTTTAAATCTATGTATCTTTTTTTTTTAAAAAAAAAAAAAAAAAAAAAAAAAAAAAAGGAGAAAAAAAAAAAAAAAGCTCTTCTGAAAATGGCTCCTTTCTTTTTTTTGGAGGAGTCACTTCTAATCAGTTTTGGTAGGTATGTGTCAATCATTGCTTTGATGAGATGTTCAAAATCTCTCTTGATACAAGGAGAAAGGAGTAAATGCTGGGAGCTGTTCCATTCATGAGACTGTTCTTACTATCTTAGACTGCAAGGAATTTGCCTCTGTATGTGGGGCAAGGTCTGCCTCTTTGAATGTAGACTGACTGCTGAGTATCCCAAAATAGTGATAAATTAACCTGAAAGGTATTGTGTGTTCTGGGCTCTTGTTTTCATTTTTATGTTTGAAGTGGTAGTGTTCTTATAGAAATTTACATGGTTTATGTGGAACACTCCTGTACCCTGAAGAAATTCAACCTGTAAACCAAGACGCTTCAAAGATCAGTGAGTTTCCAGGAAGCCTGGACATTCAGTATTTTGATGTTGTCATAATGTCTGGAAAGTGCCCACTGAGATGAGCAAAGTTTGAGACATGATTCTGTCATTCTCATTTGGTTGACAGTTGCTGACTTTTTTGGTTATGTTATCCTTTAGCATAACTGGATACTGCACAACATTTTCCTTCTAAATGAAGGAATTAGATCTACACTGCTATCATATGTGCTAGCAAAACAATCCTTGTAGTTTGGGATGTTTGTGATGAATACAAGGCAGGGGGACAGGACAAGCTGCATTTGCTGAAGGCTTCCGTGATACTGCTTTCACTGTATCTGCCTTCAAAATGGTTGTTCTTGATGCTTTTCCCTTTCCAGCCATTTCTGTGCCCTCTGTGTTTTAGTAACTGCTTTCATGGAGTTTCTCTTCTCTGACTCCATATTGAATTTCCCTTTCTGTTCTGGTATTAATGACTATCCCATTTCCATTGCTATGCTCATCATCAAACCTGAAAATCAGCACAGTTTGTCTGCTTGGGCTTCTAGCCATCTTCAGCTCAGGATGCCTTGTGCCTTCTCTGAAAAGTCTCCTGGCTTGGTTTCTACAGCTCAGACCCATCCTGTTTCACCTGATGACTCTCAAAACATTTTACCTATAGGTCCTTTTGTACCAAGGTTGCTACCATGGGTCCCCACTTCTGGTGCCTCTGTCAGAAACTGCGTTTGAAATCACAGTCAGTTCCTTTCCATGCCTGCATTTTAGTAAATCTTTCCTCAAAGTTTAAAACTTTGACCACTAGCACAGAAGTGTTTTCTTAAAAACAGAGCTGTAAATCACTCTATTGCATTTTCTTTCACAGTAGGCAAAACTTATTCTGTGATATTCAGCTGTCCTTTTCTGAGCTCCCAAAATTTATTTCATCATTCAAGAGATCTTCCTTCCTGTACCTACCATGAAATTCACATCATTGGACCTCTAGAGATAATTTAGGATTAAGTAATCCCATCTGCAGTGCAACTGTACCTTTTTCATGCCATGATGTGTTTGGGATACAGTGTATTGAATTGAAACACTAGCACTAGCTCTATGAAATATCATTCATTTTTTTCCTTTATATGATGATTCAGACTCTTTCAGTGATACTTCTGGATCCATTTTCTTATGTAAATATACCAGCTGCTTTTTATTATTAATGTGATACCATGGAAAGGAACAGTTGCTAAAGGAAATGTTTGATTTAAAAAAATGTAAAAATTGTTTTTAAAGGCTATGTAAAACCAGTTGAGGAATCTGTTTCTTCATCTTTGCTGTGAAAAAGAGCTACAGAGTGTTGCGAGTCTCTTTTGTGGTTGAAATACTTCCTTGAGAAGTTGTCCATCTTACAAAAAGTTATTCTTAATAATTTTAAGACATGCAGCACATACTTGTGCTAACTCTCTTACAGACAGCTAAGAATTATGCTTCATGCAGAAAATTTTAAATTTCCTTTTCTCTTTAAAAACAACAACAACAACAACAACAACAAAACCCAACAAAAAACAGATAGCACCTTTCATATAGAACATTGGCTTTCTATTAGAGTCATAGCAAGAAAATTGTGGAATTCTGCTTTTCTGACTGGAGCGTTTCCAAGCAGATTTTCAAATGTGGATCGTTTTGTTTGCAGGTTTTTTGCCTTCATTATGAATGGAACTAGAGACATCTAGTGGTTCAACTGAAAAATTACATGTAATTCTACAGAACAAAAACGAGTTTAGCAGTTCTCAAAATAGCACTGCAAATAGCATATGCAAAATATCATAATAGCAAAGTTAGCACTAAAAAAAAGTAGAATTTTTACTCTCGTTGTGAATGAATGGATTTAGTCTATTCACTTACTTATTTTCAGCACAGCAAAAAATTGCAGATTTTTTTGACACACCTTGCAAAAATAACTGGAAGTGCAAACAGACATTACCTCAGGTGACAAAGACAGACATGTTAGTTTCTTCATTTCTATTCTAGCAATACAATAGAAATCATTTCACAGAAGAAAAAAAGAATCATGTATTAGTAATTTACCAGAATGTGTCAGCTACATACACATTCATGTTGCAAGTCAGTGTAACCTGCTTTTGCCTTAGCACTGCTCATGTTCAGGGTCCTCTCATGGCCACTTCAGGGCAGACTGTGTAATAAAACTGCACACATCTTCATTTTCTCCCTATGACTGAATATCTGTAAAGACAAGTTTTGTAATGTGCAAGAATTAAGCCATTTATTTCCTGAAATGCTTGGAACTTCTTTATCCATCATTATCAGTCATAAACCTGCAAGGAAAACCATATTCCCAGTCATTTTGCAAAGTGATCATCTCCTCTTTGGTTTTACTGTATATGTCAACTCTTAAGAGTAATAAAGTGATTTCTGTAGTGTGTATAATCTATTGTGTATGTATAATTGTGGCTCAGAATTACTCAAAAAATATTTCAATTATTTTGACTAGCCAAAAATGTAGTTTTCTATGCCTTCAGAGACTTTATCTATCTAAGACAGTTGCAGACAAGATGCATGCACTGTCTTCACTGGGACAGTGTCTGGACAGTGTGCAACAGGCACAAATTGTTTAAGGCAAAATTCTTTTTGGATATTAATAAAAGATCTTTGCCATGAAAACAGACACTGGAATAGGTTTCTCTCACCTTGGGCAACCGTCCATGTGCCAGGGAGACCGTGAAATCTATATTTATTTTTAAGGTAGTTCCAGCTCCTAAAAATGCTCAGTTAAGTGCTTCATTTTTGTGTACCTGTTAGCAGTACTGATTTATTTCTAAAGTATCTTAGCACATAATGACCTGCTTTGTGAGATTAACAATAGGTCTTTTTCCAAGTTTTGCAAATGAGGAAATTTGAATCACAGCCTTCAGGCACTGGCTTGTAGTTCTGTGATTGTGGTTAACCTTAACTGTCATCCAGAAACTGTTTCCGTTTTCCACCAGCATAAAACAAAAATAAAAACAAAAACAAAAAGCAAGGAAGCTGGACTTCCAATGGAGTGCTTGCTGACACAGTTCTTCCTGTTGATGGAGGTTCTTTGTTTTGCTAGGAGGAAAATTGGCCAATTAAATCATTGTCCTGTTCATTGTCCTTCTCCCACTTGTTTGGCCAAAGATAATGCTACTTGCCCTTTAACTCCTTAGCACTCTGACTTTTTTTTTTGAAAAAAACGCCACCAAAATTAAGGCTCCTTTGTGAATTTAAAGATACTGTCAGCTCATTTTCTTGTATCTACTACATGGACATGCTAAATGAAATGTAAGAGATACAATTTCTCTTTTGCAGTTCAGACGTTCGTTACCTCATAGCCTTCCACTGTGAGATTTCCTTCTTCTAACAGGGAATATTCTAGACACAAATAGTAATTTTCCTGCTGCTTACATTAATTTCTTAATCATAACCTTAACCAGCTCTGTTCAGCATCAGTCCTTCATTAGCAATCTTACACTATTGCTGAAGATTCTTGTGACTTCATCACTATGAACAGTGTTTTGCCATTTCTTTAGAACAGGTGGCTGATAGCTTATGGATTCCCAGCTCAAAAGGAAGTCTGATATAAAGGCTACTGACAAGATCAGATGGTGAATCTGGATTGAGTAATGCATTTGTGTTTATAACCAGACAGAGAAGCCACAAATAATAAAAAATACTACTTAGTGGCTCTTCCTCAGTAGGCACATTTCTTATGTGATTTAGTATGACCATTTCAGTAGATGGGAAGCAATGCATAAAACTTGATTTTTTTGGTGGCTTTTTTTTTTTTTTTTTTTTAAGAGCAGAAAAAAGACATGGTTTTATCTGAAATTTGATGGTGGATATGGCAACACAGTGGTCTGCACATTTTGAATGATCTATTGCTTCCTGCTGTGTTTTCTAGCTGAACAATTTAATACTTATCCAGATATAAACTGGACCATGGAACTGACAGGCACTTAATGATCAGGAGTTCTTCTGGCATTCAATTTGATAACCGAAACTTTACCTGTTCTCTTGCATGTCTATCATCAGCTGCAGAAATTCCATATTAAGATAGAGATGTTTGTTAGTTTTAAATGATCAGTTTAGCAATGTTGTCTGTTTCACAGAATCACAGAATCATCAAGGTTGGAAAAGACCTTGAGGATCATCCAGTCCAACCATCAACCCAACATTAACAGTTCCCAACTACACCATATCCCTCAGCGCTATGTCAACCCAACTCTTAAACACCTCCAGGGATGGGGACTCCACCACTGCCCGGGACAGCCCATTCCAATGTCTAACAACCCCTTCTGGAAAGAAATGCTTCCTGACATCCAGTCTAAACCTTCCCTGGCACAATTTGAGGCCATTCTCTCTTGTCCTGTCAAGTTACTTGGTTAAAGAGGCTCATCCCCAGCTCTCTGCACCCTCCTTTCAGGGAGCTGTAGAGGGCGATGAGGTCTCCCCTCAGCCTCCTCTTCTCCAGACTAAACACCCCCAGTTCCCTCAGCCGCTCCCCGTACGACCTGTGCTCCAGACCCTGCACCAGCTCCGTTGCCCTTCTCTGGACACGCTCGAGTCATTCAATGTCCTTTTTGTAGTGAGGGGCACAAAACTGAACACAGGAATCGAGGGGCGGCCTCACCAGTGCCAGTACAGGGGTAAGATCCCTTCCCCGTTCCTACTGGCCACGCTATTGCTGACACAAGCCAGGATGCCATTGGCCTTCTTGGCCCCCTGGGCACACTGCTGGCTCCTCTTCAGCCGGCTGTCAATCAACACCCCCAGGTCCCTCTCTGACTGGCAGCTCTCCAGCCACTCCTCCCCAAGCCTGTAGCGCTGCTGGGGGTTGTTGTGGCCCAAGAGCAACCCCCGGCATTTGGCCTTATGGAAACTCCTCCAGTTGGGCTAAGCCCATGGCTCCAGCCTGTCCAGGTCTCTCTGCAGAGCCTCCCTACCCTCGAGCACATCAACACTCCCACCCAACTTGGTGTCACCTGCAAACTGACCGAGAGTGCACTCGATCCCCTCGTCTAGATCATCACTAAAGATGTTAAACAGGAGTGGCCCCAAAACTGAGCCCTGGGGGACACCACTTGTGACCGGCCACCAACTGGATTTAACTCCATTCACCACAACTCTCTGGGCCCAGCCATCCAGACATTTTTTTACCCAGCAAAGCGTGTGCTCATCCAAGCTACAAGCAGCCAGTTTTCCCAGGAGAATGCTGTGGGAAATGGTGTCAAAGGCCTCGTTAAAGTGAAGGTAAACAACATCCACAGCCTTTCCCTCATCCAATAAGCAGGTCGCTCTGTCATAGAAGAAGATCAGGTTTGTCAGGCAGGACCTGCCTTTCATAACCCCATGCTGACTGGGCCTGAGCATCTGGTTGTCCCACACGTGTTGTGTGATGTTACACAGGATGAGCTGCTCCATCAGCTTCCTGGGCACCGACATCAAGCTGACAGGCCTGGAATTTCCGGGATCATCCTTCCAACCCTTCTCATAGATGGGAGTCACATTGGCCAATTTCCAATCTGTCAGGACCTCCCCGGTCAGCCAGGACTGCTGGTAAATGATGGAAAGCAGCTTGGTGAGCACCCCAGCCAGCTCCTTCAGCACCCTCAGGTGTATCCCATCCCATCCCATCCCATAGACTGATGTGTGTCTGTGTGATGCAGCAGGTCACTGACTGTCTCCTCCTGGATTGTGGGGGGGTTGTTCTCCCAGGCTCTGTCTTCCATTTGAAGAGTCTTTATTCCCTCAGTACAACTAGTCTTGCTATTAAAGACTGAGGCATAGAAAGTATTAAGCACCTCAGCCTTTCCCTCATCACTTGTTACCATATTTCCTTATGTTGGTTGGTTTTTTGTTTGTTTGTTTGTTGTTGTTGTTGTTGTTGTTTTGTGTTTTTTTTTTTTTTCTGAGTTCCCTGGAAAGTTACTCTGTGCCTAGAATAGTGTAATATTCTCTGTCTTTCAACTGTAATAAATAGTTGTTCATAACTAGTGAGAAATTGGAAGACTTTGTTACCTCTCTCAACCTTCTAGAAGTCTTTGGGTATATGCCATTTGAAATAGTGTATCAATATATCAGTTTGTCTGGACAATTCTCCTCTTCATTAATGAGGATGTATTTCCCTCTCTTAGCTTCTCAGTAACCTTCCTTGACTGATGGTATAAACCTTTTTGAAGACATTGATATTACAGATCTTCTTGTGTCCATCATTTTCTGTAAAATACCCTATTTATTTCAGCACAACATTTATTTGAATTCCAACTTTTGCTCTTCTAATTTTGTTCACCTTTGGGGCTGCTATTTTCTGGAGTTTGAGGACTTGACTTCTTCCTGATACTTTAAAAATTTCTACAGGGAGGCTACAAATGAAAATTCAGAAAGAAAATCCATACCCTAGGGTAGTGCTGTAATCCACTTGTTTATTCTTTGTTTTGTTTCTGCTTCTAGCTATTATTTGTGGTTTATCTTTTATAGAACTATTGTCAGAAAATGTTCTCAAATCAATACAACACTACTCTGATCCAACTCCCTCTTCACTGTTTCATTAAAATATGATTTTAACAATTGGGTTAAATTACATTCTTCTATGGTGAGCTATAATTAACACTGACTAAGATTTAAGTGATTTACAAGGCTTAAAACAAAAAGAAAAAAATGCTGCTCTGCTCCAAAAGGGTGGGTTTATTTTTTCAGTTTTTGTGCAGATGGTACAACAGATGTCTCCTGTCGATAATGACTAAACTTGTAATTCTGCTTTGAAATTTTCTACATACGTAGATAAATATGCAAACAGCTTTGCAATTTTTTGGCACAATTTGTATTAGGGAAAGACGCTAATTTACACAGGAAAGGTGAAAGCTGCTTTATGTTTCTAAATTATTTTTGCTGCTACTTTACATCTCACTCACTAATTTAGCAGAAATAGAGTCAGCTTGCCTGAAACATCACTGGAAGGTGGAATGCCATGGCAAAATATTCCAGGAACATTTTAAAAACAGTCTGTCAAAGCTTTCTTCAGAGATTGAAAACCAGACTGTTTTCTATTCACTGAACAGGTTCCCCATGGTGTGATTTTTGCCATGTTATATGATGATACAGCTTAGACTGGAACTCCAGATTCCAAATATATTTCAATTTGTTCATTTTCATAAATGACTAGTTCTTGTAAATACAGTTAAATTTTGCACATCCTGTAGGTTGAATAAAACTTCTTTAGTAAAACAAGATGGTTCCCTGTAGGCGTTACAGTACCTGTGTTGACAGGTGGGACTTCCCACGTGTCTCCTTTGTGATGGAGGAGGCGGGCACCTGTCAGCAGCCTGGTAGATATCCATCTGCTGTCTGTAGCCTAGCCTTGTCAGCCTCATGTGACCCTCCAACCAGGGAAACAAAATACTCTCAAAACATATACACAGATACTATCACTTTAGAAATATTTTATTTCATTAAAATCACAATTGTTCATCTTTTTTTCTAGGCCTAGATTCTCAAATAATAGTTATGTATGAGCTTGTCCAAACTCAACTGAACTTGAAAATTACTTATATGTTTAAAGATAAGTGCCTGCATTTGTGTGGGTTTTTTTGTAAATTCAGAACTAGCCCTTTTTTTGTTAAACTATTTTCTTTTTTGGTATTTCATTAGTGATTTTTATAGCAAGAATGTGATGCTTGCCTCCAGAATTTACTCTCTCTGTCTAGAACAAACTCAGCAAGCAAGTGTAGGAAAAGTAGTCTACAGGTTGGTACAGAAGGCTTCAAAATCCTGTGAGAGAATCACTGGGTAGAGAAAGCAGTGATGGAAATCACAGGACACAACAGTACAAAGGACACAGTAGTGAAGGAATAGGTGGTGAAGGACTATGAAAAGAAACAAGTATTTAACAAATAGGAGCAAAGAGAGTAGTTGTAAGGTCGAAGCTGTATGCTCAAAAAAAAGAATACCTGAACAACATTTCAAGTATAAACAAGACAAGAAGCCAGTCACTAAATAAATCTTTCTTTTGGTGAAGCTTTGGTAAATTGTCTGTTGTTAGTTGTTCTTAAATGAGAAATGTAAGACATATGGAAATTTGAATTACTACCAGGTCACTTCCTTTTCGACAATAAACTAGAGTTGTGCAGAGGACAGCAATTTTAGTCGATGAAATGTTACCATTTTTCTTCAAGTAAGAAACTCCAAAATATGAAATGGTTCTTCTTAGGTTACATTTGTAGAATTCGTTTCAATCATTGTCATTACATATAGGTAAAGAAATAATATTTTCCAGAAAAGAGATTAAAATAATTTCCTGATTTTACCTCTTTCTTTTCTTTTTTCTTTTTTTTCTTTTTTTTTTTTTTTTTTTTTTTTTTAAAAATTCTGTGCTTTCTCCAGCATAATGCTTTGGCAATGTGGCAGCTGTTGTAGAAAAGATCTCAGCTTTGAAACTTAAGCTATCCCTTAAAAAAAAAAAAAAGGCTTTGTAGCTCTGCAGTAAATACAGGCTTTAGAAATGGATATGGATATATATGTTTCAGAAGTTGGTACAAGTTTGCACATGAAATTATATGAATTGAATGACTAGGAAGAGCATCGGTCTAATGGTAATAGGCATTTAAATGTTGTATGCAACCATTCATGCACCTAGCTTGCTTTTAAAATCAGTGAACTAACTTGCTTTTCTCTTTGTCAGATATTTGAAGAATTATGCAGAAAAATGCTGTGATGTTGTGCTAAAGATTAAAATAAGAAAAATTAAATTACAATTTAAGCATCTAAACTTGTCAGAAAAGACATTATCTTTCCTTTGAATTTACACTTACAAAGAGAATGATGCCCTGCATTGTCATAAAATTATTTGCTCAAAGACATTTCTTCACACTTTTCCATTAAAAATTTTTAAGGACATTGGGAAGATGCAGAATTTCCTATGCTATGTCAGCATTACCTTTTTGGGTTATGGTAATGTGTGTACTCATTGTCTCTACAACTAACCTTTGAAATTTTTTCTTGGAATATTTCTTCTGAAAAATATGCATCTGACTATTATGGGTAATAAATAGAGACAATTTCATTCTTTAGAAAGGTAACAATGCCTAGACCATAATACCTTTGTTGTCAGCATTGTTAGTTAAGAGGATTTTATATTAGAGATGCTATCCAAACACAGAGTTGTTCTATGACATCTATATATATATCTATCAAAAAATATTAATCCTAGTTGGACTTGTGACACTGCTGCCCAGGCACATAATTTGTTCTTAATATTTTAAAGGTCTTCCCCTTCTTGCCTGGTCACATTCTAAGTGTAGTTATTAATAAAAAGAGTTTTCTTGAAGTACACCTATTACTGACACTATCTGTCAGTAATAGTTGAATTTTTTGAAAACTGTATACTTGCAAGTTATTTTCAAGTCAAAACAACTCACAGTGCATTATTTTATTTGTTGATGTTCTGTCATGCACCTTACTCAGTAAATATGTCAGCTCTTTATGTGGAGTAATACTTTTATTGATTTCAGCAGATTTTTACCAACTTATCCTACTTCATAAACTGTTTCAGTGTGTACAATGGAGAACATTTGTCACATTAACTTTTGTACGTGATTTTTTTTTTTTTTTTTTTTTCCCAGCATGATTCCTCTCCATCTCTTTTTTTTTTTTTCCAAAGAGAAGGTTCAGTCAGGTATTCTTCCGTTTCCAATAAATCTTTTAAAGCTGGGGTGTCCTTCTTCTTAGATAAGCAGGGTTACAAAGGGAAATAAATTACCCTAAAATGGAGGAAGAACTTTTTTGCATAGTGATATATAATGCTTGGAAAATTTAAACTTAGTATCTGCAGAAGACCGCAATTTTACATACTAAATACTGTAATGTCTTTCATAATCCATAAACAGGATTATCCAACCAGAGATACTCCTCCTTTCCTCATCAGGTGGATTCCCTTAAATGGGTACAACTGTAGCAGCTCCTGGGGAGCTCCTGTGGCTGAGCCTTCCTGGTAGAAACTTAGAGGTGGGTTGATACTAGACTCCCAAAAATTAATTTCTAAAGGACTAAGAGACATGGCAAAGGGAGGTTTAATTTGCAGGTCTCTGACAACCTTGGTAAATCTAGGCCATTAAAAAAAAAAAAAAAAAAAAAAAGGAAGTAGGGAAAGAAGGAAAAAAAAAAAACCAGGAGCGCTTTCTGGAGGAGTTGTTTACTATATACTCAACCCTTCAATACTCCATTAGTGGGTCCACTAGTCAAGTGATTGAACTTTTAGTCTGACACTGTGCATGAGTCCACTCAATATTCTTTTTTTTTCTAATAGCATAGATTTACAAGCAGTTATGCTCAAAGTTATTAATCCAAGTCACATGCTAAAATAAGTTTGAGAGAGGATTTGTCAGTCAGCAGGAGACCTCCTGTGTTAAGCTGTGTAAATGATACTTTCTCTGAGGGACTCTGCAGATGCAGTATGGTAATGAACTCAGGGCGCAGCTCCCGGGAAGGCTCTTCCAGAAATTAGATCCACATCCCCCCACCCCATCCCCCTGCCCAGATAGCTCAGAATGTTTCTGCACTTTAAGAGCAAACTTTTAATTTAGCGTATTTCTGTGACATACAGAAACATCCTCATAACCTGCCCATGCAAAACCTGAAATGTAAGAAATTGCAGTATTCTGTCCTTATCAAACATGATGGCAGATAGACTTTTTCTGAAACTTCTTCGTGTACCATCATGCTACCTATTTGCAGACATGAGGTGTCCATTTTGTTTATTTTTAGGGAGGAGAATGATATTCAGGAGTAATTGGAACTGATTTTTCCATAATTTGCTGCTGGTCTCAGGGACCCTGGACAAATGCTTCAAAACGGTTTGTGCTGACCTGCAATATATTTCAATAATAAGTTGCATTTTTTCTTCAGAAGATATTTATGTTGGGTTTAGATGATTAGCACTAACTTTTGTGAAGCAGATACACTTTTTAAAAATGAGTTACTATGACTAGTTTATTGGCATGCAAGATGTATTGTATAAAGAAATATTTAGAAATTTTCTGACCCAAGCTCTGTCAAAAGCTGCTGATTTTGTGAGTGAAATGTTTTTGTAACCATTAATTTTGATATGCTGCTACTGAGATATAATCTGTTTTCTAAGAGAAAGTCACTTGGCGGTATGTGTGTCTAGTTGTCTCATGGACAGAAATATTTGAGCAACAGTCTTGACATAGTCACACCTCACTGAATGTTCTGGAGTTGGTGGCTCTGCCATTTTCATATTTTTGACCTGTGACCTGTCCCAGATGCACAGTCAAACCCTAAAGGCTTTGAAGCTCCAGGAGAACTGCAAAATCTTGAGGAGAATTGCTTCTCAGCCGCTTAATCTTTAGGCTAAGAGATACCTTCCTAGTGTGGTTGCAGTGATGGCTTTGAGCATAGTTGTTAAAATGCTTTGTGATGCTTGAAGCAGCAGACTGGGAAACTTGCTGTTCTCCTGTTGGCCTCTCCCACTCTCCAATTTGGAAATTCCCCCTGCCCACAACAGTGCTGTGGGTAAGAATACAAAAGAAGGCTTCTGACAGTGATGTTTTCAGCCCATTCTAAAACCTTCTCAGAGCTGTGGCTAAGAAAGAGAAAAGACCTCCCTCAGTCCTACACTGAAGGTGCTGGTTCCTGGTTCTCATTCTTCCTAGAGTAACTATTTAACACTGATCTCATCTGTTTTATCTGCGTAATTCCCACTGGTTATGTGTCAGTATACTCATCACCAGTTACTGTATATTAAAAATATGTAAAATTCCACATAAGGCCCAAATTTAATGAGTGCATTCAGGGAGGACTTGTTAAGAAAGTAGTATACAGATATACTGCATAAAGCAAAGAGGAGGAGCCTTTCCCACAGAAGTGTCAATAGAGAATGGATGGGAGGGATCTCTTTCCAAGAGAGGCTTTGGGTACTTGTTGTTGAGGTTTTAGAGATGTTGAGCTGGCAATGCAGTGGGAACTGTCCCAAAATGTGCCCATATGTAGACAAGTGAACTATTCTACCATGTCACTTGAGGAGGATATCAAGTTCCCATCAAAGAAGTAAGCATCATGACATTACTATTTCTAGTTTTTAATGCACATGTATTTGTAGGCTTATCTTTATTTTAGATACAGAAATTGTTATGATTTTCTCCAGCACAAATAGGTTTAACATTGAGATTTGTGCCCATACAGAAAACCAATCTGATGTTAGAGTGATAGACTTTTCCTGGGCACCTGCTAGCAGAATATGTTAAATGAAAAGTTTCAAGTTTTGTTTTTATTTCCTATTACACTGAAATCAGGGTGTAAAGAAGGTGGAAGAAGGAACCACTTTAAATAAAACAAAGCACTGAAATGTGTGTGTGGGGGGGTTGTGTCTGAGTGGAATAAATATACGTAAATTTAAAACCTGCTTTTTTTCCCACAAATACTAGTAGCTACTTGAATCTCAAGAAGAAGTTGTAACAAGTTTTTTCAGTGAACAAGCAAAATATACTGTTTCATACCTATATATATATATATATATATATTTTAGCTGCACTGAGTCAAAGTAAATCTAAATTCATTTTAAGTGCATATATAATTACTTACACTGGGAGATTAACAGTAAGTGGCACTGTAATGGACAATTCAGGTAGCTACAATAAAAAGCTACAATATTAAATGAATATTGCAGAGAATATATTTAGCTTTGCAATAAAGATGCAACCTAAACTTTTGACAGCAGAATGCAACAGTAATACAGCTGGCCAAAAATTTCAAAGAATAATGTTAAAAATTAAAAACACGTTGGAGTAGATATAATACTGTATCACCAGTACTTAAAATGGACTTTTTAAAATGTGTAGTACTTGATGTGCTCTGACTTTAAAAATATCACTTTAGTTAATTTAATTTCAATTATAAAAATAGAATTAATTTTCCTGTCAGAGACTTAATAATCTTTGACTTTGTAAGAGTGCAAGATAATTCATCTTTTTGCAGTGTACATAATCCCACTGAAATCATGAACAGAAAGTATTTTATTTATTGCACTGTACAGAGCAGTTTATAGTAGTTGAATATAGTAAAGTACATAAAATATGTAGGCTTCATGCAGGGTAACAGTCATAAAAATAAAAGATCATATGCTTCTACTAAGAATGCCAGTATCATTCCACCTACCTACCCACTTTACTAAATCTTAGGAGGAGGTAGTCACAGATTATAACAGCAGCGACTGTTTTCATCCATTTAAAATTACAGTAATACTTGAGACACAAACACTCAGGGAAAGTATATTTTATGGCTAGGAAGGTTAGCTACAGAGAATGAGCTTTATTTCTGACCAGTGCTATTTATTTTGGTTTATAACTGAGGAAAAAATCTTTATGCCAAGAGAAGAAAAAATTAAAGAGACTTTTGCTTAGTGCTAAAAATGAGTAGCACGAGAGTAACCTAATCATTACACAACCACCTTATTATGAAGTTTTAAGATCCCAAACCCATGACTTTAGATTTTCTTTTTTTTTTTTTTTTCTATAAGCACTTATTGTAAGAGAAATATGAACAGAGAAGTACCAAGACTTTATAGATAATCATCCAACAAATATATGTTTGTTGGATCATAGGATAATTGAGATTGACAGTGACTTCAGGATGTTCTCTCCTCCAACCGCCTGCTTAAACCATGAGGCAAACCTGTTTTAAGGAGAATAAGCTAAGGCTTGGAAACATTTCTTTGTCTTCTTCTTTTCCAGAAGAAGAAGAAAACTCTTTCATTAGGTTTAGAAAATGTTTCAGAAGAATAATCAGCACATGGCTTTTAATGGTTATTTTGAATAATATTCATAATTCTTACCTGTGAATAGCAAGAAATATAATCAGTGCTTAAGAATGAAATGTATGTTACTGAATGGCTATATCAAAGATTTCATTTGCTATTACAGTTTTAATGGTTGAGCGTATTCTAAAATGATAGTATTCCTCTAATCTACAAGATTAAAAAAATACATTGGTGAATCCGCCTTCTCATACAATGTTTGCATTGTTTTCCCTATGTCTTATTAATCTTTTTATGTCACGTAAGAAAGATATTACCAAACACAGAATAAGCCCTTGGTAGAAATTAAAGACAGAAAAAGTTGTTAACTGCCTGTATACAGATTTCTTTCTTTGTAGCCAGAGAAAATTTTCAAAGAATTTCCTAGGAGTTGAAATACAAGGAGCAACAATATGTTTTTCCCTTCAGGAAAAAAATATCCATGTTACTAAGTGACTCTTTTCCTTTTGCAGTCTGCATTGTTTATTGTTTTTAGTACTACCCATCCAAGCAGTATTAATTGAATCACAAGACCATATCCTGTTAAAAATGAATAATTCTATTTATTAGAAGTACATTAATTAATTCCATTCTGTATTAAATTCAGTAACTATATTTGTAGAGATATTTCTGCATGTCTAAGGATCATAGAAATTTTTGAAAATAACCCTTCTACCTTAATCATTGATCTTTTTTTATCCCTGGATTATTCCCACTATTTCAGTAATTTTCAACAACTTTTTTTCTCCTTTCTCCATTTCTTAC
The DNA here is from genome assembly GCF_003259725.1 of Athene cunicularia. Lineage (NCBI taxonomy): Eukaryota > Metazoa > Chordata > Aves > Strigiformes > Strigidae > Athene > Athene cunicularia. Next base: position 18,038,454 of record NW_020799143.1, on the reverse strand, counting down.
TGCCTTCTACAAAGATACTTTCCTTTGTGCAATGTTCCCTGATAGATCTTGAGTATCTGTTGATAAGTAAGCAGCTAAGTTATTATGAAAGACCTATGGTAAAACCAAGCAAGCAACAAACATCTGATGGCTGAGCATACTGGATTTTTGATTTGGGGGAAGTGAAAAATGGGGAAGGACTGTGTCAGTTTGTTTGTTTGTTTGTTTGTTTGTTTTCCACAAAAGCCTTATTCTAGATGCCTATTATTCCCCCCTTATTTCCTGTTCCCCCACCCAACTGCAGCCATGGACTGAAAACAGGTCCCTGATGATTACTTTTGTTCTGTCTGGGAAACAGCCTGTAAGCCACTATCAAAGCATGTCACCTTTATACTTTTCCATTTTTCTTATCTTTTTGTATCTCATTCAGTATAAATGTAGACATAATGCAATTAATTTCTGTTGTCCTAAATTTTTACAGTGAGGTTGAGCCACTGGTTAGCTTGAAGAATTAATATCAGAAAATGCACATAGGCTTCCTGCAAGATTTGACATATACAAAACTCTGACTCTCTGATTTATATGCCTAATCTATAAATAATATTTGCCTGGATACAATATAACCTTTTGTTGCACCAGCACCTTCTAAGGTGGTATTTCTAAGTATTCATCTCTTTTATGTGCTTGTGTCACATATGGCTCCCTGTTGCTCTGGGGCTGAGGTTGAAGGATACCTTAGACTGCTTAAGAACTGCTAACTTTTTTTTAATGGTCAGCAGTGGTCATGCTCAGAGAAATAGGTGTATTGAGATGAGAGAACTGAATATAGAAGACTTTTTAGTTTCTCTGAATAACTGACAGAATAGTGCTGAGAGTGGGGAAAATGAAAACACTGAAAAAATACCCAAATCATTAGCACAATCGCGATTCACTTAACATGGTATGGTGTTGATTCAGTAACCAGTATTGCATTAGGATATATGGTTTTAGACTGCTTTTTTGTAAGTGCTAGTTCTATTGACTCCTATTAACTTCTGCAGCTGCTTTTATTTGAGTATTTCAGGATATTGACATTAACAATTGGATTTCCTGTAAAACTAAAAGACTGTGTAAGAATCACTTCAGTAGCAACTAAAACATTACCAGGGAAGTAACTATTTAAACAATGCACAGCAGTTTAGGAAATGTAGATTTGACTAAGGCTATTCAAAATACCTACTCCTCCTTTAAAAGGGGAAGTCAGTAGTGGCAGTTGCATGGATTACTGTATTGCATGCAGCATAGGCATATTACTGTATTGCATGGAAATCTATACCATTTTGTCAAACATACACTGGTGTTTTAGTCATAAAATTGAACATTTGAATTTTCACTCAATTAGTATCTCTGTTCAAAATCTTATGATCATACAAGAAAAATCATCTGTCAGTGAATCCTGAAAAACATTGCTGTTAAGGGTCATTTTTCAAAATTCATCCATGTAATGCCAATGCTCTTATTCTGATTTGTAAACATTTGTAACACTGTCTCTTAATAACTGATGAAGTAGCATTAATCTTCATAAAGGTATTATTCAGTGCCAAGAATTTCCTTCTTATTTCTGGTCCCCATATGAAAACTGAAGCCCTATTTGACACTATGTCATTCTGTTCTTTTAAAAAGCTGAACTTCTAATTAGAAGATGGATCCCTCAGGCTACTTTCCTAGGTTATTCAAGCATGAGAATATATTTTTTGTGTTTTAAAGATTATTTTATTCTGCTGTTACTTTTAGAAGAACATTTCAGCACCATCATTACTAATTCTTTTCAATACCCAAGATATTCTTTCTGAAGAAATCACAAGATAAATGATAAATGTGAAATAATATTTTATGGAAAAAACAGCAATACTGAATGAAAAGTAGAATTGGGGCATAACCCTCTCCAGTTTCTGCACAAAAATTCCAAGTCAGCTTTTTGTTAATTCATACTGAGGTAATATACGCACTCTATTTGCATATGAGAGACTTGGGTGGGTGTTGCATTTTTAGGCAGAAAGAACAACTTGTTCTGTTATAATGCAAATTGAATTTTGCTTTTTGTCAAAATGCTTCACAGCCAGATTTTATCTGCCTATTCTAAGCCTTGGTAAGAAAAAAATACACCCACTCTCTGCTAAACTTTTCCCAAGAGTTTTATGATATTTACCCCCTCACATGCTCCCACCTTTCTAGTCCATTGTCTGTGTGTTGTACTTTGTGGCAAAAATACCTTTACCTGGTAATTGTAGATAGCTGCATAACACTAAGTAGTGGAAGAATTTAAGAAGGCACCTAATATTTATTTAAGGAAAATTATACAGGTATTACAGTTTATTGTACTGAAATATATTTAGAACTATGAGTAGTACTAAATGATTCTTACTATATCAATTTTCTTGCTATTTTATCTTCCAAATTCACAACTACAGAAATTAAATTAAGCCTTTTCATTTGGTAAATACATTTAATGTACTTTGACTCTCAAACTGGTGTGCTCTCTGGGCTGAATTAGAGAATGGACTTGAGTACAGAGAAATGTTTATAGTTCTTTGGAAAAAATAATTCACCTTTGTGTTGATTTAAATCCCAAACAAACTGACAGACCCAAATGTGACAACATTAATTTGGTATGTTACTACAACTTTAACTTCTAAGAAAAATTTCTTTAAATTAATCCTACTTAGACTTGAAAATTGCTGTAAATAAGAAGAAAAATAGTTTAATACAGGGAACAGTTAACTTTGCTGACTTTACAGCATGTCTCAATACAGTCAGGAAACCATATGGCACAGCTGATGTTCAGATAACTATCTTGTTTTTATATAGTTTGACCTTTTACTAATAAATGTTGCTCTGACAGATTGGAACAACTTCAGCACTCAAAAACTGGCCCACAGAAGTGCGTCTAGATGGTGGATTAGGTCTGGCAGCAAGTTCCTTTAGCAAACATTTTACACATTTAATCTGTTTAATATAGCTAAGGATTTATTATCTGTGAGATTATTCTGCAGGGTGCACTTCCGATTAGATACACAGATCTCAAGTCCTGTAATTAAGCATTTATATTAAAGGTGATCCCCTTATAAGAGAACTGCTTTTTGTATGGGATTGTTTTTCTACAATAGTGATTAATTTATTTGAACAATACAGGTTCAAAATTCCAATAATATTAGCTGTATAGAACTCTGTGTGTGTAAAATAACTGAAGTTTAGCTTAACAAAGAACTGTTACTATAATGGAGCTGTTGTTGGATACCAGGTAGTTAGGGTGGCCAAACTGTAGGACACGCTGTGTTTGTGTTAAAAACTATATCCCTTTAAAAAAAAAAAAAAAATCCTCCCACCCCTGCTACCTCTTCATTCTTACTCTAATATTTTTCTCCTTTTTTTTTTCCCTCCTGCATTTTCTGCATTTATTATATATTGAGTTTATCCTAGACTAAATAAAAAGATATATGTACATGTGTATTGTGAGTATGGTCTTTTAGAGTGAACATCAATGGCCAATTAGTTACCTGTTATTCTCCAGTCTATCTTACTATTATTTTTTTAGCAAGATAATGTTCTTACTCCCATGTTTTTACAAGCTCTACACCTAAGGTTGAAACTGCATGACTCCTCCAAGACTTGGTTCATAAATCAGCTTCTGTTCTTTCCATCTCCCATATTTCAAAATGAGATCCACTGCACCCGCAGAGCTGAAGTCTGGGTCTTTTCAGCATTGGGTCACTGGGGACTGATGCCAGTGATGCCACATCTCTCATCAGGAAAGCATATCCTTTCTCGTTACAATTTAGTTCTTTATTTGCGCAGCACTTCAGCCCCAAAATGTGTTGAGCCAATACTGTAACATATGTTCAGTCAGAGACCTATAGTGGTTGATACAACATGTACATAATTCGTACAAAATATATAAACCCTATAAGTGAACACAGAAGTTACCACTTCAGTTAATATTTATCTTAATTGAATAAAGCTTTTCAGAGTACCTTGGTATAAAGGCTAAAAGACTTTTCAAAATATGAGCCCTCAGTCTTTTTTTCTCTAGGATCATTATCTGTCAGGTCCTTTTTGTACTGACATATAGTGTAATTGATACTGATAATCTGTCACATGAAGTAACTAAGATCTATTAGCTCCTGTCTTGTGATGGAGCTTTTTAAAAGTTTTGGGTTTTTTCCCCTTTCCCTCCTCCACATCTGGTGAGCTTTCACTGAGCAAGGTATTCTTGGAATCTGCAATACCTGCATTGCATCAACTCAGCATGATCTCCTCTCTTTTAAGACTTTTATCAGAAAACTAAAATCAAAGGTATGCAACAGAATAAATAATATGAAAGAAATAATATGAAAATGCAAGAAATAATATGAAAAAGCTGCACCCAGTTACTGAATTTATATTTTAATATAATTGATTGCAAGTAATGTACAATGGCTGTTTCAAACTTCATTTATGAGAGTAGTCACTCTTAGCAATACAACAAAATTACTAATACAAGAGAACCCATAGGATTCATGAACCAAGTAAGTTACCTTTAAATAGCTTGTCTGACACTTAGCTTTACAAGCAATACTAATTTAAAAGCCACTGGGGTGACAGAAGTGTATTAATAATTTCTTTATTACTTTTCAAAATATTTTTTCTGAGTAATAGATATTCAGAATTACTAAAAATACTGGATGATACACTATGCCATGTTTTAAAATGAAAATTAAATTATACAACAGAGTTACCAAGGTTATTTTAAATCCTACGGTGGGTTAACTTGTATTTGAGTTAAATTTAAAGATAGCATTATTAAAACATACTTTTTTAGTTCTTTGGTATTTTCTTTGATATGTTACACCACTAGATGTCATTGCAGTTGAGTACTACCGCGTTTTATATTGACTCTGTTCTGCCTTCAGCCGCTAGGTGACATCTTTCAGTTGTTTTCAGGTACAAGGCTTTTTAATAAATTGTTTTACAGAAAGCAGATTATTTTAATGCTTCATTTAATGCTACACGACTATGTCCTGTTTGCAGACAACAATTAATATAGATGTCTGAATTTTAGATTTTTAATGAAGTATGGAAGAACAACACCCGAAAGAGAACTGAGAAGATGTACATTTCAGTAGTTATACAGTAGTTTTGCCTGAGGGAAGGTTTTTGGTGGTGCAGTTTCTGTGAGGTTTCAGGACACTGAGATCTGAAGAATCCTCTGAGTCTCACCAGAGAAATTTAAGGTTTATTGAAAAGAGCATGTGGTGTACTATGCTTAGTATGGTGTTGAAAAGCATCTGTGTACTTGCTTATTTGGCATTTACCTAGCACAGTAAGCGTAATAAAACTTCTTTTAGCACTGAAACAGGTAAGAAGGCATAGGCTCTTATGCAGGTATAACCTTTCAGCAACACAAGTGTTTGCTAAAGCATTGAGAGTTTGGTTTTGTTGAACGTTCTAGGGCTTTTCCAGAGTGGATCTCTTTGCATTTTTTTTCCTTCACTTCTCCTCACTCCCTTTACTTTCCTGATCTCCTGCAAGCTCACCTCTTGCACGGCACCAACAAGCCAACCAGGGGACCAAGACTCCAAAGCATTCCTCCTACAGCCCTGGCTGCCCAGAGAGATCTCCTGCCCCCAGCTCTGTTTGGGACATTTTGGATTAGCTGTGTGGGTAGGAGTCCTGGTGGTGCCAAATGTGAGTCACCTGCAGGGAGAGATGGTTGGCATCCTTCGCATCTGCAAGCAAAGCCCATCTGTGCTGAGGGTGGGAAGAACGGCTATGCCAGCTCCTTCCTCCCTCAGGAGCCAGCAAGGCATTTTCTTCCCCTGCCCTGGTTTCCCTGAGAATCTATGCTGCCAGTTTATGTTTGACCATAAATAAAGCCTATGCATATCTGGGCGGAGATTTGTCACATTGCACAAGGGATCTTTCTTGGTCATGTTGCACTGCAGTGGCAGCTTTGCAAGTGCTTTTGCTTCTGCAAAATCAGAGGCAGATGGCTACTGGGGCTCTTCTTGAAGACCCATGAGCACAGACCATTATGATGATGAGTTGTGACTCCCAGCAAAGGTGTACAAGAGGGGTATGCACTGCTTTTATCTAAAAGCTCATCTCTGCTTGTGGAGTTATTTTTGTAATTCTCTTGCTAAAAAATAATTTTATTTGTTGTTTAATATTACATCAGACCAATTTTAAAGCCCATTGAGATAGGGGAATATGGTGCTTAGGTCTTCACACAGACTTTAACAAGTCCCATGGGCTGCATTGCTAAATTCAGTCTAGCTTTTTAAAATTAAAATTCAAAGAATCTATTGGTTATACATCAGTATTTACTTCATTTACCTGCAGGGGAATGTTAACTCCTTCCTCCAAAGAAAGAAATTCAACTTATCACTTGCTTTCACATATACATTGCTTTACGTGAATGTATAAAATGGCTCTAAATGTCAGAAATTTCATTTCCAGTGCGAAAATAATCTTCTTGTGAAGTCAACGTTGATACCTACTAAAGGTCTGTGTTTGTTCTAATTAAATAGAAGTGTAAAAAGTGTCATATGCAGTTTGGTTTTGGAGACTTTTCTTACAAAATGAATTAATAGAAGCAGAGATAAAGCTTACAGACTGCTTGTAAATTGGCATAGGTCTGTATTCCATTAGCTTTTTTACAATTGAATAAGCCCAAAGCACTTAATGTTTTTTTGCATACATTGCTGTGTCAAGTGTTTTCAGGTCCACCTGTGTGTATGGTGCATTAAACCAGCCAGGGTTCCAGAATTCAAGAACAGTTGGAAAACCCCCCACCCTGTGGGCTGGAAGACTAGTGTAAGACCTTGATGGCTGATCACCTGCCATCACAAAGCAAACTCCTTTTGGCCACTGAATAAGATATACCTTAATCCATGATCACATCTCTGGTTCTGGAAACCAGGTATTTTTTCCAGAGAGTAATCACCACCTTGACTTCCTTTGCCTAAGACTTTAAGTGCGGCCTATTCTGCAATGATTTCCACGTTACATGCAGAATCAGAGGAATACAGTTAGTCTTAATTATTGACAAGAACACATCAGCATACTTAATGGGAGAGGTATGAATCTGTCAAGTGCATCTCTTCCTTCTGAACAGCAAACATAATTGGGAATACCTGAGGAAACAAGAGGAATATTTTGAAGCCTCAGAGGAATGCTTTCAGCAAAAACATTTCAATGAATTGAGTGGATTAATTAATGAAAGGTTAAACGAGCAGACTGAATCAGTAGTTCAGTCACTGATCATTTTAGTCATAGTGATAAAATTGCAGTGACTTAATCCACTAGTTTATAAAGTGTGGTATCTACACCACTTCCAGTTTATCAGCAATTGAACAACACTTTGCTAATCCAATCTCCTATTAAATCTAAAGGTATTTATTTTAGTCTGTTTGCTGTCTTCATTGTGAAATATTTTGTACCATGACCTGGCAATTTCCTCTGTGGAGGGAGTTACTTCTTAAATGCTCTTTCTGTGTTCCATTTTAACATGGCCACTACCTGCCCCTCCATCCACACCTGTGGATTCTATCCCTCCGTGCAGACTTCTCTGCAATATCAGTCACAGGAAGTGTTGCACTGGGCAATCACCAAGAATTACACTGCTGAATCTTCAGTTCTGATTCTTTTGCTCTTCCTAGCTGTGTTGCTGTAGCACACCCAAGGATGCCATTCCCATTGCTCTGAGGGCCAAGTTCTTCCTATTTCTTTCTTTGACATGATCAAGGTGTATTTGGAGTGTTGTGGCCTATCAATACCAAACTCTTTTTTTACTGCTGATGACTCTCCAGAACAGGTAATTTCAGCCTGCCGTTTTTTCTGTTCCCATATTTCTAAAATGCTTGTTTGTACCCAATAAAATTGTCTATATTCATTTCACTGACAATTTAGGTGGTAGGTTGTGGGTTTTTTTGGATATTGATTTCATGAGGTAATTATGAGCATCCAAATAAACTCAGAAAGGGCCACAATTTTACCTGTTCCGCTTTATTTTTACTAGCTAGTAAACAAACTGTTAAGCACAATAGAAAATAACAGTTTTGTTGAGACAGAGCTTTCAGTCAGTGATTTGAACTTACTCCATATTCGAGTTGTCTGTGAAAGTCTATTCCTTGCAGTACAAAATATTTTTTTGGCAGCTATTCTGCAACTGCTCTACTACTCTGCCATAAAGAAAAATACAGAAGTACTATGTAAGGGAAAAACACAACTGTATTTAAAATCTGGGATTTTAAAAGATGGACTTAACCCTCCTGAACCCTCCTGCTTTCTAAGAGTTTTCAGGATATTTTAAGGATGTAAAACATACTTTTACTCCTGCAGGAAACCTTTAGGCAAACTGAATTCCCACCCACTGTGCAGGATCAGGAAGCATAAGGATTTTTAATACAATCTGACAATGGAACGGTTGAATCATAGGAAATTTATAAATAAAAATGAACACTTCCATTTTCATTCAGTGAAATCAATTAAGAGCTCCCTATGAAAAAGGGAAAAAGAAGATAAATCTGGATCAACCCATTATATAAGACGTGTAGTTTAAAAGTCATAAAAATTGCTTTATTGTAGTAACTTCTTTATGTGTAGGCCCTGCTTTCATTTATTATCATGCTATTTGATGTGCCTCCCGCAGGACTGCAGCAAATCAGTGTCTTTATGAACCCAGTGTGTTGCCATACTGAATTATACTCTAGAAAGCAGCAGAGGTAAGGAGCTTTCAAGCAGCCTTTACTGTTCTGCCATGTTCTTATGCACTAATTCATAACAAGACACCCTGAATGTATTCCATCAAATTTGATTTTATCATGTTCAAACATGTTTGCTGTTATAACCTTGAAACGATTCTTCACGTCGGTTGTAAAGGCACTTGTGGGTGTTGTAACTGACAGGTGCTGCCATATTAAAACAGAACCAAAAATGCTTTTGCTAAACAAGACGTACAAATACAGTTCTACTGTTTTTTTTAATAGTATCTCAGATTTACAGAATTCCAACTATCGCTGCAATATAAGTTATGTGAGAATGATTACTTACTGTTTTCTGGTGCCTTTCAGAAGAAAAAATCCATGATCTTTAGCTGTTAGCTAATAATTAAGAAACTAGGGAATTAAGTTTCTATTTAAAATATGCAGAGAGGAAAGTGTATAATTTGCATTAGTCTTTCATGTTTAGTATGACTTAAATAGTAAGTGACAGCATGATAGTAAAAACCCAAAGCAAGCCACACTCAGAAACTCACAAAGTTTATTTATTCAGCTAGGTTGTATTGCATATATCAGAAGTTCTTTTTAAAGAGAAGGACGTTGAAGCATTTTTGTCTGACAAGTATCTTGCTAGGTAAGTCTCTTACTACATTTGTAGAGTTCCTCTGTTTAATGACTTTCTCCGCTTTAAATTTACTGAAAGCATCTTTACACAAAACCTTCCTAAGTAAGGCTATAGGAGACTTACACTTGCTGGCTGTTAAGAGAGTGCCTGTGTGCAAAAGGATGTTTTTCTTTCTGAAATCTAAAGGCTTTCTTAGGTGCATACATTGTCTGGCTTCTTTTATGTTTTTAGGACCAGGGCCTAAGAGTGTAAATTAAGCAGCCTGGGTCAGTGTTGTTACTTCATAGGGACTGTCACTTATTGAAGGACTTTGTGTGACAGTGCTTAGGGTCAGAAAAGCACAATCCTTCTTCCGAAAAGTTTTTAGTTTAACATATAAGACCTGTCTTTAGTGCAGCTTATAGTTCTGCAGTGAACCTTATAGGTGCCTTGAGCTTCTTGATTTTAAACACTATTCTTTTGCAAGTATCGACTGCCTTCTTTTTAGGAATTTCATGTATTTGATGCATTCCTGACATATAAAGGTTTTTTTTTGCCACATAAATACATTTTGTTGCAAAAGGCAATGTTGTATGATGCTTCAAAGATGTGTGCTGAAGCTTTGCTTCAGTATTGGCAACTGTCAGGATTTGTGGGTAAATGCTTTCAAAACCCGTGACAGAAAATACTTCATACAGACTGTTTTGAATAGTTGCTCTCATGAGGTTGGGGAAATGTCTGTTTCAACTGATCACTTAGCTTTCTGATTCCTTAATTTAACTGCAGTGCAGGTTTTATGCATTTATAATGCAGTTAAAAATAGAGGAGCAAGAACTAATGTTGTAAGAGTGATATATGCATGCAAACACTGTACCAACTCAACTAAGAACTAAAATAACATGTCAAAAATAGGTATTGTTTCTTGTGGAGGATATTTTTCCCCTATGCTAGAATACAGAGTGACATTAAAGACCAGGGAGACACTATACCACACAGTCATCTCAGAAAGCTCAATCCAGCAGCTCCTCAAAGAGAGCTCGGAGGTGCTTTGATCAGTGTCAGCACTCACCTGGTGAGATGAGATTATATTCTAATAGACAGAATCATGGATGGAGGATGGCAAATTTTAATCTAAAAAAAGCACATGCTTGCAACAACCACAGCACTGTCCATTTCAAAAGATAAGTCTTTCCAGAAGCTACTGTTTGCTGCCAATTTGAAATCAGAATTAGATGTTATTTGTCACATATGCTTTTGCATTCAGCAGTGACCCATTCAAGAAAGTGCTGCTGTTTATCCACAAAGGAGATTGAACTAAACAACCATTTCTGACATTTATAGATCCGGTATGAGTCTATCTGTACAGCAAGGTATTTGTGCGATGCTGGTTGATTTCATTTAGTTGCACTTAAATTTACTATTGTTGCCCACTTTTCTCTCTCCTGATGCGATTCAACTTTTCTTAGCCAAGACATTTATTCACTGGCATGGCTTGTTTACTTCTCATGTTTTAATGGGATTTGGTTTATAAGAAATAGGTTTTTTTTGAGGAAAGCCACTGTACCCATGATGCAGTAGCACCAGGCCTCTCTGTGTACTGAGGGAGGCTGTTCACTACTTCTGCTGTGAGTATCACATTCACACTCAACACTAGGAGGATAATCTGAAGTCGAGTGCCTTGTGTTGGTTTTCATGTCTTGTGTTGGATGAAATCCTACATCAATCCATTGGGCAGAGAAGTGATGAATGAGTTTGTAGAGCAAAAGTCAAGCACCTATAGACATGCCTTTAGGTGAAACAACTTTACAGGTATTGTTACTCAATACATATGTCTTCATGGATAGAAAATATAATTTTACAAGGCAATAAGAATAATCATTTTTTTAGAATACCATCTTGAATGCATTTTTAAAAATATGCGGATGGAAGGAAATATTAAGCTAAACAGAAGGATAATCCTCAGCAGTTTCAGCACCATTTTAGAAGAAACAATATGGATAATGTGAGAATTTGAGTTTGAATGGATACTATTGTAATGCAAGACATTTTTAAGCTGCTCAGAAATTCCCTTCTGTATTAGTTTTCTGGATTTCTATTGTTAGGATTGTACAGGACATTTATTTTAATAATGCATATTTTGTGCACAGTTGTCATGTTGTTTATAAATATTTATGAACATGTTTTTGCTGTAGTACAGATCAAAAATTGTTCAAACTTGCAGGTGTCAAATTTTGGGAGATGGGCCAACATGTAAAGGGATTCTAAGCTTTGCTGTTCAATTAAGGGTAGAAAGACACTTACAGTTCTGATTTTATTTTCAGAAAGGGTCTGATTTTATTTTCATTTTTATTTTTTGAACCTTAGAGAAGATCAAGGGTGAAGAAAAATGCAATAGGTAACTTATGGGAAATGTAAGATTGTAATGGATGTGTCCAGGTTGCATGTAACTATTTGGCATAGTTGTTAAATATGCGACTGCATTTGCTGAGAAAACGGCATTTTCCTGGCCCTTTTCAGTGGCTAATCTACTGGCATTATTTATTTATGCACAAGGATGACAGAATCATCCTGTTAGCAATTACAAACTACAGGAAAGCATTTTTTTAAAAAAATAAACTCATGCTTTTCCTCAAGTTTCATAAATATTTAAGGTATGTGGCTAGTTTAATGTGCTCATTATCTGTTTTGGCTCATGCATTCACTTTTTCAGTTTTTAAATAATATTTACTGAAGCTTTTCACTTTAAAGATCCTGGGAAAAAATTATATTAAAAAAAACCCCAAACAAAATATGTATTCCACCCTTCCCCAAATATTTTGCATGCTGAAATTTTTTTCCTTGTGCATAATGCATGGTTTCTGGTTACTTAAAGGTGAGATAAGAAGGATTTTTCCTAAATTTTCTAAAAGCATAAACTCAGTGCATACCTACAACATCTTGCAATAAGCTGGATTTATTTAAGCACCTATATTCTAGTCAGCAGTTTTGTGTTTTCTTTAGCTACTGAGATATTTGCTAATTCTTTTTCAGTTGCCACTAAGATTTTATTTTTAGAATACAAACATGATTCAACCCTAAGAAACTGACACATTGTGAAATCTTAGAATTGAAATTACTGATGCAAATGATTGGTGACTGAAATGCTAAATGAACACTGTTTCTGTGTAGTGTGTATGTTTAATACATATTGATTGTTCTCAACTTGAAAATCATTAGTGTACACCAAATTATTGTCAAGGTTATTCCAGATACAATATGATACCAGGTTATCTGTTGCTGGTAATCAGGAAAATGGAAATGGCTTGGAAGATTTTGGGATTCAAGCTCACTTACAAAATACTGAATTTATTATCTTTCCTATTGCTACTCTTCTTGCAAGCATAAACTGCTGTATGGCTATCATAAAACACTTTGTTGAAGAAACATACAATTTTTATTAACATCATGTTTCTTACATTTGGAAAAACAGGCATGTGTTACTAGGGGCTAGGTGAACAGAAGAATGTTTCTCAAAGTATTTTAAGATTCTTCATGACTGTGTCTGACAGTGCATGATGATTTGTCTTTTTTTTTTTTTTTTTTTTTTTTGATGCCTACATCTTTTGTGGGAATAAGATGATGCTGAGTAGGCTGTTAATGTTTTATAAATTACTGTTTAAAAAATGACACTCGTGTTTTTCTAACACACTCTGGATTCGTCTGATGGCATAATGTTTTGAACTTTTATTGGAGATTAAAGTACTGGTAGTTTAGGAGAGAAAAAGTCTGTGGAGTCAAAAAAGATAAACAAACAACCAAAGCATCCCTTTTACATCACATAAATTAATTTTAGTCTAACTTTTTACAGCTAGAATACTAGGGCAGCATTAGTTACCTAGGGGAAAACTGAGAAAATATGGGAAGTGCTGTACAGAATGTCTTTTACAGTTGAGTTAATTTAATCTCAGACTACTGATTTCCCCAGTATGACTTAAACACACTTCTTTTTCAACTCTTAAAATAACATAGTACTAGTGTGATACAGTGACTCTGTCCACTGAACATATTTAGGGGTAATAAGGTTCTGATTTAATGGTACTTTACTGATTTAACAGTGCTATACAAAATGTGCATCTTTTTCAGTGGAAGAGGAGAAATGGTACAACACAGAGATGAATCCCATCTATCCTCTCCACAGAAACATAGAACACTCTGAACTTTGCTTTACAGGGTTTGTCTTGTGAATCAAGAAACTCTGTCAGAATCTTAGTGTGTGGATGCATACTCCTTTATTATGCATTCAGCTGAATGACAGATGTACCCCCTATTTTGTGATCAGCTTTTGAAATCAATTACTGCACCTTTTCAACAGAATTACTGGAGACAAAGATGCATTCACAGACAACCGTGAGTTTCCACTCAGTTGGTGTTTCCTTTTGTGCCAGCAGGATGTCTGTGGCACACTACAGATAAATTTTGAATGGCAAACCACTGAGTGAAGGAACTTGGCAGTCTCAAAATAAAGTGATGTTTGTCTCAGGAAAAGCTGGGGCATGTGATGAATATGGTGTCAACATCTGTATGTATTACCACAGCATCACTGTTACCAGGGTACTCGGAACGTTTCAGGTCACTTTTGTGTTCTGTTTGCAAATTGAATAATAGATGAAATAAATACAAGTTATCCTTTTGATCCACATACCCGTGGGTCTCTCCCACAAGTGGTTACAGTTTAATGTTTTGAGTAAATAAGAAAATACAGCACTGAAAGCTGCAGTTGTGCAATTAGAACTGGTGTTATCCATCCTCTCGTCTTAAATGAAGCAGTGCAAATCTCATTATTGACCTTTATGCTGAAAACAAAATCTCTTTTGTTACTCTGAGTATATTTTTTCCCCACTTTCATTTATCTATGAACTTGAGTTTCAAAGTTTAGTGACTCTGTCATGCCTCATTATGAATTGATTTTGCTAGCGATCTCAAACTTATTTGGATTATAGATAACTGGCTTTTTCCATATCTAATGAATTTAATTTCCATCTCTAAAATGGGGTCTATGAGCATTCCTGTCTGCAGTGAGCTCTGAAAGCATAAAGAATAATTGTGCCCTGTCTTCTGAACCAAAATGAGACTTAGTCTTCCTGGTGGGCAAGGGGACTTGATAGAAGAATTAAAAATATATGGGAATAGGGGCTTCAGTGTTGCGCCTTGTTTTGCTTCTTTCTTTAACATTTCCTGACTTTCCTCCCTACTTTCTTTGGTTTTCTTTCTTTTTTTTGATGACTTATTTTAGTATGACCTTGCTGCTCTTTAGTTTGTTGCATTTGTATTAAGTTACTGTCTTAAATCTCCAGTCACAGATTTTGATATTAGCCATTCAAATTAGTGGGGGATAGAGGTTGTTCTATCCCCCACTCCCCCACCCAAAACCCCAGAAACTGAGGTGATATGTAATGAAGTTATAATGAATGAAAATATGAAGTGAATGAGAGAAATAATTAAGTGAAGTTGAATAAAATATTTCTTTAAAAAAGGAAAAAGGGAGACAGAGTATTAATGGGACAACTGCAGTCAGATCGGGAGCTAACTGGAAGAGGAGAGCTGTGAGGAATTATTTAAAGAATGCAGTAAAGAAGCTTTAGAGTTGTTATTGAGAAGGTGCATCCGTGTTTGCAAGAAGCAAAGAATTAAAAAAAGAAAAATTATTAAATGGGGAATGAAGTCTAGCATCTTGATGGACACAGATCAACAGATCAAAGTGTGGTAAGTTTATGCATTAGGCAGTGATTGCCTTGGAGTGGACCAGCACACAAGAAGCAGAAATGTTTAATATGGTAGAGATAATCCAGCCTCCCACCAGATATTCACAGTACTAGTACCAACTCTTTAATTTCTTACAATACTCAGAAACATAGTTCTGTGGCATTTTACTTGTTTTTAAAAATTGAGAGTTTCTCTGAAGAGTTTAATAGTAACATTAAGATCTGTTTTTACTAAATATATTTTGCTGTATCTATTGAAAATTTATATTATGTAGACCTATATTTTTGCTGTAGGTAAAAATATTTTATCATTGCTGAGCACAAAGCTGATACATAGGTTGTAAAAAGGGATGTGTGTTGCATTCATATTGTACCTTTTCAGGTCAGGTGCAGCAAAAAGGTAAATAAATATTATAGATTTCTTTTTGTTTCACTCAATATTGTATAAAATATCAGCTCCCAAACAAGTTGTGATGTGAGCTAAACAGCAATATCTTGAGTATAAAAGGTCAGGAAAAAATCATTACTTTAAACAGACCAAGCTAGTGGGCTCTTTAAAAAAAAAAAAAAAGCAGCTAGTAAGAAGTAAAACACTGGCAGACTTATTACTTCTAACAAGATCATTCTGAAGCAAAACAGCAGATTGAGACTTTTGAGCCTTAGCTCTTTGGGCATGGATGCAAGTAGTTAACCCCCTAACTATGGAAGAGGTGGTGCTGTCATCAGCATAGCAATGTTATGCTGTGTTTAAGGTACTACTAAGGGAGGGGAAGGTGTCAGGGTCTGAAAGGTTTATTGGTGTGTGGAAGGCAAAGCTAGTCTTCAGCTGGAGGTGGTTGAAGCAAATGAAGTTGTGGAAGGCAAACTCCAAGCTCCCGGGTTCCAGACTGACATGCAATGAACAGTGGGTATGGTGATGTCTTTGTCTAAGTATGTGTTGGCTAGAAATTGCCATGGATTCAAGGAGAGACCAGAGAGCATAGTGAAAGAAGACATTTCAAGAGGGTATGTTAAATATTCTCCAGCCTGGAAGACTGCTGAACTTGACAGCAGATACAGGATGGAAAGATACTGATAGGAAATCCCCAGAATGCTGACTCTTCCCAGGGTCTCTATATCTCCCAATGAGAAAAGAATGTTGGGCCAAATAGTATGAGTCAATATGTCTATTTTTGGGGAGTGGTATAGGTATAGGGGGGCAGAAGTCTGAAACTCTCAATCCCATTGCTGCATAAGGTTGCCTGTCATGTTATATGCTAGAGACTTTCCAGTCCCAAATTCTTTATTCTTTATTAAAGGCTATATGCAATGTTATATTTTATGATTATTGATGTTCGCTGTTAAAGGCTCCCTCAAAAAGCTATGAAGCTTCTTGTGTCTCTTCCACTCCATGCCAAGACTTATATCTTATTCCTTGTTTTCTGCTTTAAAATCTGCAACCTATACTGGTATGATTGGAAAATTTGACTGAAGGTGTTTGAAGTGTTTTGAGACCAGTGGGGGATCCAAAGGAGAGGGAGAAAGTGAGCTGTAATGACAGAGAAGCAAAGAGGTTAGAGGACACTGTGGTGGAAACAGCAAGGAAGACAGGAAATTATACTGAAGCATGCTTGAAATTGTATGCCTAAAGTGCTAGTTGGACTTTGAAAAGCCTACAAATTGGTTAGACTTTCCAAATGAAAAGTTGTTAAAAAAGAAGAAAATAACAAGGAATAAAGGTGCTGAAAGTCTGAAATTGCCCATTCACTTAGGGCTTATTGTTCTGTGTTGTAGAGTTGTTCTTAAATATTTTTTTAATTCAAGGAACTTCTTCAGGTAAGACATCTCTGCCAGTAATTATGAAGGTTGCCTGCCCTTCAGTAGTACAAAATGTGAAATTCGTCAGTGTGCTTTCTCTTTTTTTTCTTTATTTTTCTCTTTATTTTCAGGTTTGGTTCAGCTGTGTTTTCTCTAAGAAGGGGAAAGGGAAAACTGCTCTGATGAAGGATTATGTAAGGCTAAAATACTGGGCACAGTAAGAATGGGCTCAACTTTTAAATTCACTTGCTTATGATGTAGCTTTACCGGTGACTGTATTATAAGGAAGGCATTTTGTAAAAGATGTGTCTGATGCAGATTCAAGTCAAACAGTTATCCTTCTTTGTGGGTTATGGATGGTGTAGGAAGTGGCAGACATTTTTACTGTCTTGACAAGTATTTTGTACACTAAAAACTTTTCTTTGCTGATTAAACCCCTCTGTATTTTAGTCTTCTGTTATTTCTGACCAGTATGTCTCCCTTTTCCTTTCTTATCATGAGTCTCTGCATTATAGCAAAGTGGCCCTGCATTTACAGTCCTCCTGGGGGAATCTTTGGAGTTCCCTGTTTTAATGTTTAAAAAATATATAGTAGCATCTGAGTATTGTCATTTTCATTATAACTCATGGGAGACATATCAGACAGCTGTGTTGACACATGCAAATTGCAGTTTAAAGTCTGAGATTTATGGTAATCCTTCTCATCTAATCAGATACTTATTCCAGCAAGAATTAAAACTGTAGAACTGTTTAGTCATTATCATTATTATTTCTTTAGATATCTATACAGCAATAAATTAGGTTAGGAATTTTTAAATTAAATATCTTTTGGGCAGATTGAAAAGTTTCAGTTAATTTAAAAAAAGACTGACTTTGTTTTGCCTGCACTGGGTTCAGGAAAACATTTTTCATAAATGGTTGCTTTAGTTAAAGGAAAAGTAGGGACCTGAAACTCCAGAGCTGTCAAGGGTCAGGTAATGGCTGAAGTGATCACTGTAGATGCAGAAGCTCAAGATGTTGTTTCTGTTTTACCTGATTTACAGCAGGATCTTGAAATTGCATTTTCAGCATTGCAGATTGCTATTCTGGTCAAGAGAGTATAATGATACTCTACTATCAACCTCTTACTGGCTTGAGGAATATTTCACAATTAAACAAAGAGGAAACACTCCAAATAGGGATAATGGCAGGAGTTACATGAAGAAGAAAATCACAATAACTATATTGGGAAGAGACAATCAGCTGATCTGTGGAAGACCCGAGTAATTATCTTTTAAATTAATTTAAAGAAAATTTAAAAATTTTTTGATCTTGTCTTGACATGGAATGCAAATGGACTTTTCTTTGTATTGCATTTTTAGTGTGGGGGTTGTGGTTTTTTGTTTGTTTTGGGTTTTTTTGTTTTGTGGTTTTTTTTTGTCTGGCTTCTGGTAGCCCATAGTACAACTTCTACTTTAGCTACACATTGAAATACAGTGTTAATGGATATATTTAATGGGATACATTAACAGCTATAAGATATTCCTCAGTGTTTATATTGAATGAATGATGCATTTATGATGAATGATTGTTACTAGTACTTTAAGCTTCTTAAAATACATCTCAGTGTTGGTGCATAACTTCATTGGATACACTGCAGTTACTATTCAAAATACTATAGCTCTATATTAGAGTAAATCCCTTGTCCTGTGACTCAGGTTGATTCATAAATAGAGTGTTAATGAGTAATAAGAGATTAAAGGATAAATACAGAATTTTGAATTAATTTTATGCTGTGCACTATTCACCTTCCCTTGCATCCTTCCATATAAAGGTGTGAATTAGAAAATAACGTGGAAACAGTGTGTCTTAACATGCAAAACCATTTTGTTTAACATGTCCACTTTCCTAACCTGCTTTTTTCAAATAATAGAAAAATTAAATGCATCAATTTTTGTAAAGAATTTTCACTACCAAGAAGCCACTACTCAGCAGATATTTGAGAAGTGAGCAAAATCTAGGATATGCTTAAAAAAAAAAAAAAAAAAAAAAAAAATCGCTCATCCTTTTGTTATTGCCCTCCCATGAAATTTTAATTCAGGCGGCTCCTACATCTGTTACCCACTCCACTCCATCTCACCCCTAGAGGAGTTAACAAATAGGTAATGCTTTCTGCTTCAGAAAAGTTTAGATGTTTATGTTTTGCCAAAAAAACAACATTCAGAGCAAATACTGATAAATATTGAAAAATTTAAAAAAAAAAAAATGCTTGATGGTTTGCCCTCAGGACATTTTTTTTACTATTTATGATATTATGAATTATGATATTTTCTGAATAATGTAATTTGAAATGGATTTACTCTGATGTTATTTCAGCCTAAACTAAAAACCTTAAACAGGAAAAAGCAGTTAATCCATGCACTGGTTAGGATTTTGAGAGACCTTTCCAGTAGTTTAGTATCAAAATTGCTCTTAGGCTCAAATACTAATTTTATCTAAGAAATATATATTTAATGTATTCCTACAGGTTTGTCCTGAAAGTGCACTTGTTTGAAAGCAGTGGCAGCAGGCCTGCATTTCAGAGCAAATAAACAGATCATGAGGAAGCTGATTGCAGCCCTATATTCAAATATGCTGAATATACAGCTGCAACTCCCAGTGTTGTCCAGAAAGCAGATTCATCACCCAGTGGGCAAAAGGTCATGCACTGAGGAGAGGCATTGCTTATTAGGGTTGCACAAGCCTAGGTGCTCAGTGGTTTCCTACCAATCCAGCACACCAACAGGACTTTTTCTGCTATATTTATACACAAAACTTGCAGAGTTATTAATTTTCCAAGTCCAGCCTCTCTATGATGATTGGGTAGTAATTTACATACAGTTATAATACTGCTGACACAATACTTCTACTACTATGAATGCTCAGGTGAAGGGTCTTCACCTGGGCAAGGGTATTCTTGACTTACAGGCATGATTTTTAGTATTATAATGAGGATAGTTCAGCCAAGGATACGCGGACCTTGAGTTTACCTGCCAAGTTGGTGATGTACCCTCTTCGAGGTCGAATTGCTCTGGGATGTCCTTGCCCAGAGAAGGCTAGCTACTTGTTCTTCTGATTAGGGATGCCTTTGGCTTTAACATATAAAAAAATATCTTTCTTGACCTAAGCATAATGTTGCTACATTGTTCTAAAAGTTTAACCTTCAACACCAGTGCTTTAGAGCCTGGATGTGAGGTTGCAGCTGAAAATCAGGCTGTAAATGAACTCCAGAAACAAAAGGGGAAGTAGTGTTCACAAACTCTTGTTTTCTGTTTTAGTAGGCGTTGATATTGTGCCACTAATTTTTAACATGCTGCTTTAATTAACAGTTTCCTGAGGCCTCCTGTTCAAGTACTTATTTTTGCTACATTTACATAGACAGAAGGTAATGTTTTTCTCAAGCTGAAGTAGAAAAGACTACTGTGCATAAGTAGCAAATGTCTTCCTCAAGTGTCAAAAACAAATCCCCAAGGCTAGGGATGTGTGAAAGATGTTTCTTTTTAACAGCTCAGACTAAGCACGTCACTAGTTTCACAGCGAATCAGAGCAATGTGGAAAAGGATGCACTTCTAGTAGATGTGAGGTCAGTCAGAAGCTTTCAGTAATTGCAAATGGTATTTTTTCATTTTGAGCTTAACACAACAAAGCTTGGGGATACAGCTGATGCATACAGGTTAAGTGGACATGTTAAATGAATGTTATTACTCATATTCCAGGAAAACACATTTTATCTGAGGTTATACTAGCATCAGTCAGATTCAAGTGTTTCCACAATATTTTATATTAACAGCATCCTATGACCCAGAAGGAATTATGTGATAAGGACCCAGCTAAGAGAAGTCTTGAAGATAGTTATAAAAAAAAAAAAAAAAAGTAACCTAATTTTCAGTTAAGATACACTCTTACGTTAAACACGAAGAACCAAATCCTAAGCACTAGGAGCATCTTGGGTAAAAGCCTTTTTGGAATTGGAATCTCTTTCTTCACCTAATAATTTATTATTCAAAGACGTGGTGCAAAAAATCTGGCTTTTGAAGTACTTTTTGCCTAGATTTCTCAAACACAGTACTAGGATGGAAGCATTATTGATACTGTTCAGAGTTTAGCAATAAGAAACATATTTCAAGTGAACACATGGATTTTCGGGTTAAGGTGATATGAATGAAGAGCATGGGGAACTACTTCACACCTAGAGAAGTCTGGATGCGATGGTGCCTCATACTGAAAAGCTACTGCAGGAATGAGATTTCTGTGTAATGATGTTGAGGAACTGAAAGCACTGATGGGTGTTCATAAGCATATCTTGAGTTCAATGAAGTTAGCATCATGCTTCTGAAATAGTACATGCAGATGTCATGGGAGTCGTAGAGAACCACTGAGACTTCTTTAATCCAGAGTAGTGATGGAAAGGATAAACTTGTCCAGTACAACCCAAGGCAGACAAGTTCATTGGCAGCTAAACCACAGCAGAGTTTAGCTTGCACTGGATGGGCTTCTGCAGTTAGAAAGCACTGCCAGCATCCATAATGCAATTCCTTTTTGTTTTATATGGTAGAAAGAGTGATTTCAGATTTGCATAGTATAGAACGAAGCAGAATCATCAAAAACTTATTAGCATTAAATAAACTGGTTTAATTTCATGCTAAATTGCAATGGAATTTGAGTAGCACTCCAAGACTATGTGTTTGTGATTTATCAAGGAGTTCTAGGTACATAGTGCTCTGTAGTTACTTGGAAGCTCCTGGTTTTCAGTGACATTGATGGGTCATATGATTCATGCTGCTTTCAAAAGGATTGGCAAGAATGCCATTTTTCTGACATTTCCTTTTCTGAGTTATCACTGGAGTTGTATTCCAATCTGGCAGATCTTTTGAACTTTTTGTAACTTCACATATGTTGCTAATAAAACGACGGCTGTGAGTATAACTGTTTTCTGACCAAAATAATTCTCAGCTCCCTTTAGTTCTGCAGAGTTGGTGGGGTAGTGGAAGAAAGGCCTCAACCAATTTGCAAGGTAACTCAGAATTGGGAAAAATTGTGGTTGTGAGAGGCCAAATAAGAGAAAAAAGTTCCTGGATTTCTTTTAAGTTACTGCCTAGGTTTTTAGAAAAACAATATTTTTATTTACAAACAAGATGGTTTAATATGAGAGACTGTAAAGGAACATACATTTAAAACAATGGTACTTTTTCATTTAGCATTTCATGCTGTAACTGTGTCCTCAAAGCTCTGTGACTGTGATAGTAATGATGATGGCGATACTGCACAGGTTGATAAAGTAACATGTCAAAAGTATTTCTAGAGGGACCTGAGAAAAGTGTAATCTAAACTGAGAAAAGCATGGATTAGTTTTAGATAACGGCACCAGTTAAGACCATATAGATGTAGAAAATAGTGAATTAATTATAGGGATTTTAAATCTAAAATTTCATTTGGTGCCTTGATTTTCGTGCCAGTCATTAATTAATGGGTTACCATCTCTGAAGTAATTTGGGGTTCAGAAATGAATATAGATTGCTGCAAATTTGTTGATTAAATCAGGAAAGTGGGACCTGCTAACCATGCAGCAAACACCAAAACTCACCTCCGTTCACCGTGGAGCCTCTAAAGGAAAATGGCATGCTCATAGATGTATCATACGCAAAGCCAGTCATTAAACCAACAAGAAAGCATGTGGAAAATACCTGGATTTTTTTTTTGAGGGCTGCACAGGATTCATTTTTGGCATCACCCATGTCAGTGGTGGTGTTACAGCAAACAATTGAGACAGACTATGAGATCCATGAAGTTTCATAAATCTCTCATAGGAAAAAAGCTCAGTCTACCATCACAGACTTTAGAAGCAGGAGAAAAAGTATGGCACTAGGTCACCTACGCTAACCATGGTTCTATTAACTTTCTCGTGAGACCACTCCTATTTTGGTGTAATTCACTGTCCAGGAGGGTCCACTTGATAATTGGTGAGTTTTTACACTTTTAAACATCATCACTTTTCTCCTGATTAATTTGATTTCATTTCTAAAAGAAATCTTGCTTATGTTTTGTGCCCTTTTCACCAAAAAAACCCACAACAACCCAGCAACAAAATAGTGTTTCTCAGGCACATATATCTATTGAAGTTTTAATCTGTTATCATTGAATAAGGGGAGATTAAACAAGTTTATCAGGAGAGATTAAAGGACTTCATATAAGAACAGTGTGTGGATTTGCGTTATCGCATTGGATCTCAAACTCCTCAAAGTTACTGAATGTTCTTATGTGAAATACAAGACGAAAATACAACAGCAATATCATAGCTTTCTCAGTAATGGACAAGACACTGAAAGCAGTAATCATGCAGGCACACAAGACTAGTGGAGATACTGGATTTCCCTTAAGCTCCGTGAATGATCACATGACTAGAACTCATTTTCCTGTCAAACCTGAATGACATCTGCTCATGGTTGTCATCTGGATGGTTTCCACACTGCTGCAGCATCTCTGAGCTGCCAATCTGTTTCCAAACTAGCGAGGGAGAAATGGTTCTGCAGGAAAAAACTCCATAAAGCTGGAGGCTCCTGGCACACTGCATGTAATCCAGGACAGACGGGTCAAGCTTTGAATTAGAGCACAAACACGGGAAATCTACCCACAGGAAATTATTATTCATTCATGTAGTAGTAGTAGTAGTAGTACCAAGGGAAGCTCATTAGGAATCTGGGTCGGTTGTCGTAGGAACAGTATGCATAATGATTTTTAAAAGACAGAAAACACTTTAAATCATATCAGAAGCAGAAGCGCGTAGTGATGTGAGGACTACTTATTAGTTGAATGTCTGTTTTCCAGGGTGTTTTCAAGGAGAAAATATGAACTATCCTTTCCTCTACTCTGCCAGAGAAAGCCAGGGTAAGAAGTGTAGGGATAAAGTAGGGAAGTACAGGGAAGACTTCTGTGTGGGAGCCACACTTCTCAGTAAAGGTGCCTAGCACACAGGTGGAATGGAATAAAGACTGACGTTTTTTAGAGGCACTGGGTCTACTTCAGCACATATTTAGCATAGTTCCATGTTTTTCCTACTTGCTGGTCCACCTGTTTGATTTAGAGATCCATCTGGCTGGTTTTCCAAGGTCTGAATAACACATGCTGCCAAGTCCAAAATGAAATGGAAAAATACTCTGAGTAAGAGATGGGTGTAGTTTAAAAGCTTCATTTAGTTTGGAAGTCTCCCCAAAATGTCAGGGCACTGGATGCTGGAATCATTTACTCTGCGGGGAAATGGCACTACCAACAGTAGTCAACAGCTGGTTCTGATATTATTAGTGCTTAGGTGTATTTTCAGTTCAAACTAAGAAGGGTAAGTGAAACTGTGTTATTAAATACTTCAGGAATTTATCTCTAATAAAGCACATTTGTATAAAAATCTGAATAAGCTTTTGAATGTATGTGAGGTTAAAAAATGGAGACAGAGTGGATCAAAGTACTCATGTCTAAGAGGGCAGTCAAAAATTTCTGAAGGCAAAACTGAATGTCTGATGAGAGACTAACTCTGGTTCAGACTGTTGGATAAAACATTCAGTGAGAGAGGCCTTTGTGGAAAAAAATAAACCAACCAACCCACAGATTTCACCAAGCAGGTCCTTTGATATTTTTCAAAACACAGGCTGATCAATTCTGCTTGAGACTGTATGTACTATAGAGAAACCGAAATCTGAACAAGAACTTGCTTGGACACCACAATACCGGTACATGAATACAGACAATCTATGGCCTTTGGGCATGGCAAGTCCATTTGGAAGTAGATGCAAGAACCTACATCAATTCTGGGATCTGGCAAAACCAGCAGGATCTGCACAGCATATAGAAAGAGCACAGTATGGCTAAAGGCATCTCTGCCATCTCTCTGGTGTAGGGAAAGACCAGAGAAAACACTGAACGATGAACTGTGCCAGGAGACTTTCACCAAAATCAATCACCACCTGAGACTCCTGCTCTAAAAAACACTGTGGGAGGTGATCCTGATGAATGGGATTTGAGAATCAGAAAAAACATCATTAGGCAAACTTTGCCAAAAGGGATTAAAATTTAAAAAGCATGTTAATATACCAAATTAGACAATGGGGTTTTCAGGTTGTTTTTTTGTTGTTTGGGGGTTTTTTTCCATTATTTTTATTTAAGGGTGGACCAGTGTTTAGGAGAAAGTGACCATAAAGCATGTATACACAGCAAGCTGCTAATATGAATGTTATTTGCAACTTCTGTTATATTTTAAGGTTAGTTTTATGGAAAGAAGGAACACAGGGAAATATAAAAATACTCTTTACAGCCCCTTTGTATGAAATTATTTTCCCTTTGCTAATTGCCTAGTATATTTGACTTGAACATTGCAGTTTCCCTACATAATGTGCCTGCTTGTCGCTACCTTTAAATAGTCAGATTTCCCATTGGTTCTTATCCCAGCCAGCTTCAGAAATGCAGAATCAAAGTGTACATATAAGCTCATTGGGACAAAAGTTAGCAGAAGATGTCATATGACAATAAGGCAAGTGCTCATAGACAGACTAAATTACATTCTTTCCTGATAAATTACATTCTTTTCTTGCAAAGTATGATAAGGCAAAGAATTGTATGTAAAAGTTGCTTTATTTCATATGGTCCTCTTTCTCCTCAGACTTCTGACCCTTTGAATAACAATGAATGCTGCACAGAGCACAAATCTGTGGAAACTAATCAAGTCTGTGCTCTGGGTAGTCAAAGGAACAGATGAGAAAGCCTTTGGAAAATTGCTAGTGTTTCTACACTTCTAAAGTTCAGACTAAAGGTGATGTGAACTAGAAATGTATATTATCTATAGGACAGATTTTCGTGGTGCTTTTATGATTAATTGGAATAGACTACTGCAGCCTTTCTGCTCTGCTCGTGCTAAACTGAAAGCTAGAAGTACTTAAGTAATACTATATTTATGTTACATATAAAAGCTGTATCATTACTAATAATTTTGTAGCATATGAACGATCTTTTTCTAAAGTATAACTTGCAATTCTTCTGTACACTGTAACCCAGGTGAATTATACTGTTGGGTAAAAAGTCTCAATGCATTTATTAAAATTTTCTTGTAAAAATGTAATATATCTTAACATAGTCTCTGAAAACTTTCAGTCTCAGGATTTTTTTGTTTCTAATGATCATTATACCCAGAAGAACTGTCTTCCGCAATGAACATATTACAGTATGATAGGTAGATACAGAAAGCTGTGGTTTTTGAAATGTACATAAGCATTATCAGTACTATATATGGGGCAGGGGTCTACATGACTTGCCCACTGTTGGCTAATTGGCAAGCATCTAATATATGTGTAGGGAAATCCCCCAATAAACTGTTTTCCATCCTAGAAAACACACTTCTCTTTCCTCATTGACTGTAGAAAGAGCCAAGGTAACTACTACCTGAGATATGGAGCCTTGCTAATATTATTGTTACTTGTCCCATTCTTACTTCCTGACTTATTTTTTGTATAAGTTGCTACTTAGCTGCTTTGTTATGTATCCTTCAAATGAAAACTGTCAAAGACAGCACTGTGGAGAAGTACAGTATACTTTGGGCTGCTGTTACTCCCACTGCTGCTACTTCTGCTGCTAACAGAAAGAAGACACCGGATTGCATGGAACAATATATGAACTACTATGGCCATTCATAAAGAGTTTGTTTTTTTCCTGTTTTTAACCTTTCTTTTTTACCCTGGGCATTCTGTAATCATCTATTTCTTAAATATTTTCCAGAGGTGAATTTTCAAATAGTGAAAAATATTTGGCAGTCATTTATTTATGTGGTGCAACCTTGGTAATGGGAACACTTAAAATGAAGTATTTTTAGTGACATATTTCTGACACAACATCAACATCATTCTTTCATCACAGAGTTTTAATCTTAATTACTCTTAATATAAGCACCTCACTATAATCACTTTTTTAGTCAGTGCTACCATGTCTGTGTGTGCAAAATTTATACATTTTGACAAAATTTATTAGAAAAACATTAACAAGCAGCTTTAAACCCCATCCTGCCTTTATTTTCTGACCTGTGAAATTTTCAAGACCTTCCAGATTAATTCTCTACCTGGGTCAGAGGGATGTGCATTTGCTAAACAATAATACTGTCATGCCTGTGGTAAAGTTTCTCACTAGACCCTCCTTTAGTGCCATGTTTACCATATGGGAGTAATCTAAGATGATCTGGGATGTTATTTCTCTCTGTCAGTATGTGTAACCAAGATTAAGGGTTCTCCACTATCTTGGTTAAGATCTTTAAAGGATATAACTCCATTTGCTTTTTGTTTACTTGTACAGTTCTACTTGGTAGGATATTGTTAATTTTTTTTTTTTTTTTGTATTATTCATGTCCTACTTATTGCACTGTGACAATTTTTACAGCAAAAACTAAGAGAAAAATATTTTTAAAGTATAGGAAGTATAACTTAATCTAGAAGAAGAAGAGGATCACAGGTATCCACAGGCATCTGCAGTATCTGAGATGTGTACACAGAGGAACTGAGAATTTTGAATAACCAGCTTTAACCAGACCTGAAACTTGTTGCTGAAATTAATGTTTCCCTGAAAATCTTATCTTACAGATTTTTCAGTGGGCAGCTAGACTAGGTTGAGTCGAGGAGAAAAACACGTAAGTTGTAGAGACCCAGGTCTGATTCACTGTTATTCATGATCCAAGACTGAGCCTCCTACTCATTCCACATCACAGTTAAATTTCCTAATTGGACATTTTTGTTCCTAAATGAGACATATTGGTTGTAATTTGTTTACGATAAAAGGGAACTTGGTAGCTTTCCCAAATCTGTGTTTTGATTTGTGATGTGTATTTGTCTGTGACAACCCTTAGTAGGCTTTAGTGTCTACTGACTACTGATGTTAATGCCCTTTCTTTGACATTCTCTAAATGTAATTTCCTTGTCCTTTGCTACTTGCATACATGATCTGAGTAATTTTGGTGTGAATCATGACTGAACCTTGTCTTGGCCATGTGACTGGCCTTTTGATCTCTTCTAAATTTTGTCAGTCTAGCTCTCACTATTCATCTGAAAAACTCTCCAGCATGCCAGAAAACACAAAACTCTGAAAGGCAGTGTAACGTCCTGCTCAGTTGAGGGAGACAAGTGACTCAGATTCACAAATTCCCAGTGGAGTGGACAACGGTGAGACACATCTCAAAGTCCAAACATTTATTAACTACCGACAATGTACTAATTGGACACATGATAATTGGCTAAGTATATAATGAGTTGTGACAAGTAATACAGTATGGCTGGCATTTCTTAATGGTAGTGAAGGAAAAAGGGGAAAAAGGAAAAGGGGGGATAGAGGGAATAGAGGAACAGAGATCACCGGTCTGATCTCTGTCAGTCTGGCCAGTGAGGGTTCCAGGAGGCAGCTGTCTTCTTCACTTCACTGCACTCCCCTCCTCCCCCCTCCTTTCTTCCCCCTTGATTTATACCCACTTTCCTTGGGTCCTTCCCCTGGATTGACCCACATACCCACATATCCCATGTACGGGGAGGGGTACGGTGTTTCATGGGATGATGTAATTAGCATGATCATGTTAGCCCTCATTAGCATATTGAGGGGTGTTAACTTTAATATGCATTTCATGGATAATAAAGCAAAGGTCACTCACCAGACAGATGGCCCTTGAAATTTGCCCAGGTGCCCCAGAGCAGAGCCGTCCTGTCTCCACAGGGCTCCCTCCTCCAACTGCATCCTGTGTTTTTCAGGCAGCCTTATCAGCTTTGACCTCCAGTCCATCTACCTGTGACTATAGTTTCGTGTTGCAAGTGTTTGAGGCATTCCTTAGTTCAGAGGGCCTCAACTTTTATCTCTTTCTCAGGCTGGTTTTCTCAGTCTGTTTCTTGCAGGCCTGGTCTTTTGTCTCTCACACAGAGTTAAAGAGCAGCCCTGCAGATACATGCTCTGGTGAAATGCCAGTTCAGGACAAGTCTGTCTGGTTTTCAAAGGAAAATCTCTTGCAAGAGGCAGCTACGTCTTATGAGAACAACTATGCTGTGAAAAAGTGGTCAGTCCTTTAGGCACATTTTTATACATGTGACCTCACCTGTGTTCTTTTTGACATGCTATTGGTCTCAGGCATCTCCTAAAGGATATTCATTTAGGAAAGGTGGATATACTGTACACAGAAGACAATGCCTACCCTACTGTCACTTTGCTCCATCTTGTTTTGGGTCATGACAGTCTGGCAAACTGAAGACAAGGGCAATAGTGGAGCTTAGCACCGACAGTTCTGCTAGGGTTGCAATATTGTTAGTCTCTGTTCTGGAGGCTGATGATAAGTACCTAAGTCTTTATAAAATCCCCACATGTTAAGTGATACATACCAGCTTGCAGCAAACCTAAGTTTTCAGCCTGTTATCCCACTAATAAGCCAGGGGTTGTGATGTGTTTGTGTTACACAGGAGGAAGTGTACAGTCATTGTGTAAGTGATTTTTAAGTTGCTGTTAGAAGCAGGCCAACCTTCTAATTTATTTGTGAATACATAGGATGTGTTAGGAAAAATACATTCTTTTCCATCTTATGTTAATACTGCTGTCCTCAGTTGATTGTAGTTTGTTACATGCAGATATAAAGTGAGTATGCTTAGGAAATTAAATGCTCAGGCACTCACATTTTTCTCACTCTGCAGTTTTCCGGCATTTTGTATGAATAGTGAAACTTATTTGTAAAAGGTTAGTGGAAGAAGTTGTCAGTTTTAGTTTTTTACTAAAACCGAAATTGTGCTGTAAGCTGGGAATAGCTTAAAATTGGATACTTTCTAATGAAAGATGGAAATTTAATGTGTAATTCAAAATATTTCCTGTAAGTTTGTTGTTGACTGATGCTATGTTAAAATACAGCAATACTAAATTATGGTAGAAAGCAATTACATTTTATGGAGTATAGAAACAGTTTAGATCCCTCTAAATTATATGACTGGAGTTATTTTAATGGAACTGCATATTCTAGCCTCCATTGCCAACTATCACTTGCTCTCAGAAGAAGCAGCTAATAAATACCTGAAGTACATAAAGCATAAGGAAATGCCAATATTTCTACTTAGGATCAAATTCAGCTGTTACTGTTCCTAAGACTTCAGTATATGGTGTTCATAGTGGGCTTAGCTATACATGATAGATTTTCCACTGGATTTATTTTCCTCCATTAGGAACTATCCTTTACTGCCCTAGAGAAGAATTCATGCACAGCTGCTTGCTGATAAAATTTTCTTAATTAGAAGCTATTTTCCTGGTATAGATCCTTTCTCATGTTCCCCCAGTCTCCACTCCTAGTGTTAAAGCATTAAATAACTTAACAAAGTGGGATATGAAAAGTCATTGCCAAACAGTCAAGGCAAACAACCTTCAGTCTAACCTGCAAAGTCACGAGAATGAATTTCTAAGCCAATAAAAGTCTATGCCTTGCTACTCTTCTCTCTAAAGGGATGCAGCACAGAATCTGCACCAGAAACCTAACTTCATTCCCTTCATCCAGGGGTGCTTGCTCTTCAGTCCTTGCATTTTTAGGTGCACACCTTTACTTTTACACCACAAGTTGTTAAGCCAAAATGGGTATGTTAAATTGGAATGCATGAAGAAAGAAGGGAGATTTGAAGTGGCAGGTTCTGAGGAAGACTCTGGCATAAAGCAGATGTGGTAAAATGCCTCCCATGGTGCAGGATGGTAATAAGGGTATATCATTGGTGACTTCTTTGTTTTTTCACTTTCAGTGCCTTGCACCAAGGTATATGTAGAGACTTGTCTGTTCCTAAAGTAGCATATCATATCTCAATACTTGCATGGTATATCATATTTTATTACACACTACCCCAGTCACTAACAGCTCCTCTGGTACGTGTTTCTGGTGGCGAATGCTTCTGTAGCTGCAACAGAAGGAACAGGGTCACTGTGTTTTCATGTTTGCTTGTTATTTTAGCTGCCTATAAAAAACTTTTTGAAAGGGGCCTTGCAAGAAATGGGAGAAATGTGGGTTTTATCTCAGGCAGTTACAGTACAACTTCATGAGATAAAGCTATTACTGTAGCCTTGGATGGTCTCCTTCCTATATTTAAAAGACTTGTCTTAGATAATGGAGATCTTAAAAAAAAAAAAATAGGAATTTTGTTGCCTGGAAAGTTAGAGGAAATCTAAACACAGTCATTGTTTATGGTAGAGTCGTGTGTATGGAAAAAAAAAAAAAAAAAAAGAGGTTTATTAAATTGACCAAGAAGCTTTGTAATTAAAAAAAAAGTTCTTGGGGACTTGCTTCTGCTTTAAGCAATATCACATGAAACATGGGCTTCAGATGCATCATTTATCATTGTTCTTTTCTAAGCAAACAGACAGGATGAAACAATACTTCAGATGACTTAAATTTTGCTACCTCAGTATAATGAATACAGCTGAAGTAATAGATATAACATTGGCAGAACAGGCTGGATATTCTGTGAGAGAATTCTTTCATGAGTTTTTTTAACTACGTGCTAAAATGCCTCTTATTAAAGGAGAGGAAAACCCATCAGCGT
Organism: Athene cunicularia; assembly: GCF_003259725.1. Classification (NCBI taxonomy): domain Eukaryota; kingdom Metazoa; phylum Chordata; class Aves; order Strigiformes; family Strigidae; genus Athene; species Athene cunicularia. The sequence goes on along the minus strand of NW_020799143.1, from coordinate 18,007,020 downwards.
AAATGGCTTATGTCACAATATTGTGTAGATATAGTGTAATTTGTTCATCTTTTTCATATCTCTCTGAATGGTTTTACTTGGAGAGCTAATTTGGCATGGTCAGGGCCTGTGACCGTTGCTGTTCAAACCACACCACACAGCATCAGTGTGTTGACATGTGCAGATGCTCCCCCTGTGCAGCCTAATGGGACTACTCATATGCCCTGCACTACTCAAGCACAAGTATTTGCAGAATGTAGGCTTTTATCTCCCCCTTGGCATACTTAAGCATTCAGACCACTCTGATTTCAATTTAATGAATGCTTCCACTCCCATTTAAATGCTGAAGAGAAACGTGTGCAGATAAAAATTAATTTTTACTACCTAGACATGAATACTCTAGACAGCACACTGTTCCTCACAGAGAAAATATTGAGGGTTTGTTTCTTTCTTTTTTGTTTACCTTAACAATAAGTGAAGATAAAATATTTTTTTATTGTTCCAAGTATTCTTTTAATTTTATTTTTACAGTCCTCTCATGGCCTCTACAGTGTTCATTTGCCATTTGTTCATTCAGTGATTAAAAAATTATCTTTGAACTGTATGAAATTCAACAGTAGTCCAGAGTTCAATATTCATGGACATTTCTGCATATCCTTTCCATATGACATGCTAAGCTAATGTAATCCTCCTACAATATTCAAGAAATTGTCAAATAAGCATTTCATTAAATAGATCAGTAAGTCATCTTGATTAAAACCATAGACTTAGGCCTAAATCCTTCTCATGAAGTGAGATTCTGCATGGAGTGACAGGATGGTTTGATTATAGCAGAAACTCACTATTCTTGAACCACAGGAAAGTCCAAGATAGTCATTTATTGCTCAAAATTAGAATAATAGTTTCTTTAGTTTTCTTTGAAAAATAAATAGTAAAATTTTGATTCTTCCACAAATCTTTATAATGTCTTTTAATTTTTCATTTAAATGATTGTTTGGGGTTTTTTTTGGGTTTTTTTTTTTTTAATTGTTCTAATTCGTAATTATTTTGGTCTAGGTTTACAATCCATGAGTGAAAGTAGCATATTTTATCCCGTGTTACATTCTGACTTTATATAAGGCATATTAAAACTCAGAAATACTGCTTTATTCATGACCTTAATATGTACCATGATATATTAAAAAATGAAAACTATTTAATGATTTTTTATGTATTTAGTATGAAACAATACCTTAAAATTTTGTTGATGTTGAATTCTAAGCAACAATGTTTCCACTTTTAATTTTTTTTTTTCCAGAAAAAAACATGAGTTAAATAATACAATACAGAAAAAACAGCTTAATGGCAGACAAAGTTCTGAGGTGGATTTGTGATTTAAATCACGTGATTTGGTTTATAATAAATGCTACAAGAAGGAAAACGTTAACTAAGCAGTATAATGAAAGTCTAGGGTTGTATAAGGGTCTCATACTTAACAGAAGTAGTTACTATCTTGACATGTAGGGTTCCCTTTCTGCCATTTTTTGTCTGTTTAGAAACAATTTAGGTTGTCAATATAGCATATGGTTTAGCATGCTTAGTAATATGATCTTTGCTATGCACAGTTTTATTTTATGGTTCCTTGGTGGATTTTTTAAATGAAACTAAGCTCTATAACACCACTACCTGGTCCTGTCTCATATGTGCAATCTTAAAATGTCTTCTTCACCATGGAATAATATTGGTGTTTGTGCAGCCTTTTTACAGTATGAGCTCTTGAAATATACTGTAAGTATTGATTACTTAACCTTTTTGTACAAAAGGGCATCACACTGGGAAGTTCTATCCTGGAAGTGTTGAAGAGCCACAGAGATGATAAACCCTTTCAATGTCACAATGCTGATTCCAGCAGCTGTCTTTTATTCCTGCTGCTAAATGCAGGATATTTGGCTTTTGAATGCTGCAAGTGTGCTGTGAAGTGCTTTGTTAAAATGAGTGGCTCTTAAATGGTTACAATTGAACAACTGTTCTTTTAATTTGTCTTCATCTTCCTTTCTTCAGTGTAGAAGGTGGGGGGAGCTATGAGGGATGTAGTTCCATGCCTCTATTAGGAGAAATTTCAGAAAAATGAGTGTGATGAGGCTTGCAGTACAGAGACATAGACATTGGCAACAGGACTGGATGCCAAGCTGTAACCTCCTTAACTCTGTCCTCTGTCCCTTAATCTGGTTTGTGTTTCAATACCCACATCCAGTTTGTTGCTTTTCTCTGCCTCCCTGTGCCTCTTGTTTACTACTTCAGCTTCCACCACCTTCTAAATCTGCTAATGAACTCCATGCATTTCATTCTTGAAAAAACTTAGCAATAAAGAGTTTAAGCATTTGCATGGTCTGTTTCCTTTCTTTCCTATTTCTTGTCTTTCTCATAAACACACAACTATGCAGTCATATCTGAAAGAACTGATGGTGGGGCAAAATAAAAGAGAACTGCTTGCACATGAGGAAAAATGTTTGGAAAATTGGATAAATCTCTTTTGGTTGTGGCTGGTCATAAGATGTTGGTCACCAGGAATTTGAAAAACAGGGCCAGAGGCAAGGAATTCCTTCCAAGTGCAAAGAATGACAGTAGTAGAGAAAGTTGAAGTAGTGCCATGATTTTTAGGAAGGTTTGCCCTGATGATATTTGCTGAAGATTTACCCTGAGGAAACTAAAGAGATTTTATTAAAGAAAAAAATTAATCTGCAGAAATTTGCTGGTGTTTAATTTGTATTGCATCAGTAGTCTAAATTATATTAAGATGAAAAAGAAGCCAAATTGACCCAATGTAGTCATGAGATGAGAAAAATGTTTTGGAGAACAATGTGTTTTTCAAAAAGTATCAAGAAATTATTTTAATATTTCCCAAAGTCTTTGTATTCTCTTTCTGTGTTCTAATTCATCTTTTCAATCTGTTCTAGATATAACATTTAATTTTATAATTTGTTTTCTAAATATTTTGGGTAAGTTTTCTATAATATTAATAATTTAAAATAGGACTCCCTGACATATTTGTTGCTGGGTGTTCTTGCCCGGTAACACCCTCTTGAAACATTTAGCATCAGTGAGGCATTCATTCTTATTTTTATTTTTAAAATAAAACTGTTCATGGTGTACTTGTATCTATTTGTTTTGTCATGTAGGACAGTAAATTCAGCTTTAGGCCTAATCCAATTTAACAGTACCCATGATAAGCCTAATGGAGTTGAAGGTCAAAATAGGTACTTTTCCATTACTTTGTTCAGTTTTTGGTCAGAATAAATCTCTGGAAGGAATTAAAAAAACACAGGCAACTCGAAGTCATTCATCTTATATGCATTACTGCTTAAGCTGGAAGGAAAGAACACAATGTGTTTGCAATTATTATTAAAAATGCTAAGGGAATTATTTTGGTTCAGTTTCCTGTGTGCTAGAGATGCTACAGTCACGATGGTCTAAGAAATGAAGCTCTTTAGGAACAAAGCAATGGATTTTATTAGATGACTATTTTTTTTTTCCTTTGGAGGAACAAAGTTCCCCAATAGGATGAGAAGATTCTAAGTTTGAAGACTTATCATCTATTTTTTCTGAAACAGTTGAAAAAAATAGCACTTTTCCCTATATCCTTTATAAGTTTAACATTAGTATGATTTTTTCATTTGTCAGTCTGTTTTGTCTATAGCTAATACACACCCACTTCATTTAGAGATAATCATTGATAACATTCAGAATTCATGCATTCAAGCATGATCAACTGATTTTTTTTAGGAAAAGACAAAATAACAATATTTTGGAGGGGGCTAGTGCAGATTGTCAGTCTGTATTGATTGTCAATCAGTGAAACAATACCTCATGTTGAATGTCTGCTCTAAAAATTGATGTTAAAAAATACCTGCTTATACACATTTGAATTCAACAAGCAAGTGAACAGAAGTTTGACTACAGGAACCAAAGTTAAAAAATATATATTTCTTTGATTTACAGTCACCCTGATTAAAAGTCTCTGTCTGAAGGGTGATGTTAACATGTTACTGAAGAGATGTCTGTTGATGACTGAGGGAGCTACAGGCCAGTCAGTCTCACCTCTGTGCCCAACAAGATCATGGAGCAGATCCTCCTGGAAACTATGCCAGGACACATAGAAAATAAGGATGTGACTGGTGACAGCCAACATATCTTCAGTAAGGGCAAATCATGCTTGATGAAATTTGTGGCCTTCTATGATGGGGTCACAGAGTGGGTGGATGAGGGAAGAGCAACTGACATCATCTGCCTGGACTGGTGCAAAGCATTTGATACCGTCTCGCAAAACATCCTTGTCTCTAAATTGGAGAGATACAGATTTGACAGATGGACACTGGGTGGATAAGGAATAGGCTGGATGGTAACACTCAAAGAGCTGTGGTCAACAGCTCAATGTCCAAGTGGGGATCAGTGACAAGTGTTGTTCCTCGGGGGTCAGTATTGGGACTGGTGCCATTTAACATCTTTATTGGCAACATGGACAGTGGGACTGAGTGCACCCTCAGCAAGTTTGCCAACAATAACACAGAAACACAGAACTGTCTAGCTGGAAAATACCTTGAAGAACACCTAGTCCAACCATCAACCCAATACTAACAGTTCCCAACTACACCATATCACTCAGCATTATGTCAACCTAACTCTTAAACACCTCCAGGGATGGGGACCCTGGGCAGCCCATTCCAACGCTTAACAATCCATTCTGTAAAGAAATGCTTCCTAATATCTAGTGTAAACCTTCCCTGGTGCAACTTGAGGCCATCACCTCTTGTCCTATTACTTGTTAACTTTGTTAAAGAGGCTCATCCCCAGCTCTCTGCAACCTCCTTTCAGGGAGCTGTAGAGGGCGATGGGGTCTCCTCTTTGGACACACTCGAGTCATTCAATGTCCTTTTTGTAGTGAGGGGCCCAAAACTGAACACAGGAATCGAGGGGCGGCCTCACCAGTGCCAGTACAGGGGTAGGATCCCTTCCCTGTCCCTGCTGGCCACGCTATTGTTGACACAAGCCAGGATGCCATTGGCCTTCTTGGCCACCTGGGCACACTGCTGGCTCCTGTTCAGCCGGCTGTCAATCAACCCCCCCAGGTCCCTCTCTGACTGGCAGCTCTCCAGACACTCCTCCCCAAGCCTGTACGTTGCTGGGGGTTGTTGTGGCCCAAGGGCAGCCCCCGGCATTTGGCCTTATGGAAACTCCTCCAGTTGGCCTCAGCCCATGTCTCCAGCCTGTCCAGGTCTCTCTGCAGAGCCTCCCTACCCTCGAGCAGATCAACACTCCCACCCAACTTGGGGTCACCTGCAAACTCACTGAGGGTGCACTCGATCCCCTCGTCTAGATCATCAATAAAGATGTTAAACAGGAGTGGCCCCAACACCGAGCCCTGGTGGACACCACTCATGACCGGCCACCAACTGGATTTAACTCCGTTCACCACAACTCTCTGGGTCCGGCCATCCAGACAGTTTTTCACCCAGCAAAGCGTGTGCCCATCCGAGCCATGAGCAGCCAGTTTTGCCAGGAGAATGCTGTGGGAAATGGTGTCAAAGGCCTTACTGAAGTCAAGGAAGACAATATCCACAGCCTTTCCCTCATCCAATAAGCAGGTCGCCCTGTTGTAGAAGGAGATCAGGTTTGTCAGGCAGGACCTGCCTTTCATAACCCCATGCTGACTGGGCCTGAGCATCTGGTTGTCCTGCACGTGTTGTGTGATGTTACTCCGAATGAGCTGCTCCATCAGCTTCCCAGGCACCGACATCAAGCTGACAGGCCTGTAATTTCCTGGCTCATCCTCCTGACCCTTCTTATAGATGGGCGTCACATTGGCCAATTTCCAATCTGTGGAACCTCCCCGGTCAGCCAGGACTGCTGGTAAATGATGGAAAGCAGCTTGGCGAGCACCCCAGCCAGCTCCTTCAGCACCCTCGGGTGTATCCCATCGGGTCCCATAGACTTGTGTGTGTCCGTGTGATGCAGCAGGTCACTGACTGTCTCCTCCTGGATTGTGGGGGGGTCATTCTCCCAGTCTCTGTCTTCTGGCTGAGGAGGCTGGATACCCTCAGTACAACTAGTCTTGTTATTAGAGACTGAGGCAAAGAAGGCATTAAGCACCTCAGCCTTTTCCTCATCACTTGCTACCATGTTTCCTCCTGCATCTAACAGGGGGGAAATACCAAGCTGTGTGGGGTAGTCAGCAGGCTGTGGATGTGCCATCCAGAGGGACCTTGACAGGCTTGAGAGGTGGGACAAGCAAATCTCATGAAGTTCAACAAGGTCAAGTGCTAGGTCCTGCACAGTCAAGGCAATCCTAAGCACAGACAGAGGCTGGGCAGGAAATTACTTGAGAGCAGCCCTGAGGAGAAGGACTTGGGAGTGGTGGTTGACAAGAAGATCAACATGCTCCAGGAATGTGTGTTTGTAGCCCAGAAAGCCAATTGTATCCTTGGGCTGCATCAAGACAAGTGTGACTAGCAGGTCAAGAGAGGTGATTCTCTCCCTCTAATCTTGTGAGATCCCACCTGGAGTATTGTGTCCAGCTCTGGAGACCCCAGCATAAGAAAGCCATGGACCTGCTCAAGTGGGTCCAGAGGAGGGCCACAAAAATGATCAGACAAGGGGTGATGGAATTAAACAGAAAGAGGGTAGATTTAGATTAGGTGTAAAGAAGAAATTCTTTACTGTGGTGAGACACTGGCACAGGTTGCCCAGAGGAGTTGTGTATGCCCCCTCCCTGGCAGTGTTCAAGGCCACATTGCATGGAGCTTTGAGCAACCTGACCTAGCGGAAAGTATCCCTGCCCATGGCAGGGTTTTGGAACTAAATAATCTTTAATGTTACTTCCAACCCAAACCGTTTTATGATGCCGTAATTCTATGATTCTATGAATATCAAAATTTTAAGCCTAGTTTAGTACTGAAATATTTTCAATTGGTTCATAGGTGTAACCTTTACTTGTACAGAAACATTTGAGAAGGAAAAGGTAGGGGCTTAATATCTGAGATATATTTGATCCATTTGATGCTTGTAATTTGATGAACAATAGTTTCTGTGGTGAATATTTACTTTCGCTTCTCAGTGGCTCTTTCTCAGATAGGCAGTCAGCTTGTCTGATAGAATATTAGCCATGGGGATTTACTGAGAGTGGATAACACCGTCATTGCATTGACAGTAATCCTCCTTAATTTCAGCATTCAGAGGGAAAATACTACTACATTAAAGCTGTTAGTAACTGTAGATAATTATAGATTCATATCTAATTATGCAATTAAAACTGAAAACATCTGATAAACTGTTTAACATCAGACACATATATAATCTGCTAAATAAAGGTAAAATATAATGTTTAAATCCCCAAATCCAATATCCTCTTCTGTTCATAAATAAAAGATGTCAGAACAATAATTTCAATCAATACTGAATTCTAACACAATTGGTTAATGCTATGGGACTTTACTCTGAAAAATAGTATGTAAAGCTGCTTAGCTATTTGCCTTAGAATTTTAAGTGTTTCCCTCTGCAAGGATTCCAGCTTGCTCTCCCCAGATGAGGAGGGGTTTCTTGCAGGTATCTGCAGTACCAGAATGTAGAAGCAAACTGAGAAAATTTCACTGAGATTATGGTATTCTTACAGGAACACAAACAATGGCAAAATGTATTTTTAGCTCTTCAAAATATCACTCATAAGCTTCATTGGGGAATAATAACAGGAGTCTGTGTTTATCCTAGGTAAATCGTGCATAATCCCCAAGGTATTGTGCATGTTGCAAACACTGGAAATGTCACTGAACGTTTCCTGGTGTCTGGTTCTAATCTATCTCCACAGAAAGAAGGGTAGGACAACTTCAGGCATTTAAGTTAGGAACTGAGCAAAACAGGGAGGCAAAAAGAGGCTTAGAGAAAGCAAGAAGATCACATGGTGTGGATAAGAATTCATTATGGATGGATGAATGCTCTAAATAATTTCAGCTGTGAACAGATTTCAGTGCCATTAAAGACCAATGGTAATAGTTCTCCCTCTAAATAAAAAATGTGGAAGTGCATTACTTCTAGCTCCAGCAGGTGAAATCACTTCAGATAGACTTATACTGCATTGCTCACAATGATTTTTTTCTTTCTAACCTAGCATGTTTATTTAGCTTTAAAACCCAAGTTTTTCCCCTGCAGAATAGACCTCCAGCATGATGCGGCTTCGTGCTTTAAAAATAAATGCATCAGGTTTTATTTATAACAGAAGACTGGGGGCATTTTTTAGGTTATTAGAATTTCTTCAGTGTATGCTCTCAGCATAGAAGTATGTACATCTGTGTTTCAAGTAAATGTGGTACATGACACCCCATAGCAATCCCATTACTTCATACAAAGATCAGAAGGAAAAAATTGTCTTTGTTAATGAAATTATGAGATGACTTATAAAAGCCTGTACAAAGTGTGCCATCTGAGTTACTTTGTTGTTCTGCTTTTACATTTAAATCTATTAAAATTAAAAACCACTTGCTACAACATGAGTGTAACTACATTCAAAATATTTATACAAGTAATTTCATTTTGATAAGAATAATGTCAAATATGAAATATAAACCGATAAAAATATTTTTCCTCCACACAAGGAGCGATTTCCACATAGCTGAAATAATGCATGCAAACAACAGTTTTTATGAAGCTAAAAATAAAAAGACAAAAAAGCCTGAGAAAGCTTATGTAGGATCACAGTTAGCTTAATCAGTATTTAGACCTAAGAGATTTATTAGACAGCCATAGAAAGAAGTGTATTGCTCAAGTGCATTCTTCACAGCTTACCACCAGTATAACATGGCTGGGATTGGCTGGGAGGAAGCCCTGTACCTGAGATTGCTGTATAGTACAACCTTTCATTTTGGAATTGTACCATAATTCTGTGGAGCCTACTTATGTTGCTTCCTCTCTTATTCTTTTTCTTACCTTTATATTACTGGACTCTTTAATCTTTGTTTGTTTGTCTGATGGTGGTGGGGAAATGTTAGGCTTTCAGTGATCGTTTTTATTGAGGGAAGTAGGGAGTTGGCCTTCTTTACAGCTGTCTTCACATAAGAAGATGTAATTTGGGCATTAAGTCCTATGGCTTCATAGAAGGAAAATAGAACAAAATAAGTGTGCAGAGAGAACAGAAAATATAACAACAGAGAACTGACATGGATATCACAGAGCTGTATGTGCCTTTAACTTACAACTTTGTCATAGTTTAGATAGTTATAAGTAGTACCTAAGTTCTTCGCGAGCAGAGCTTGGAAACCACAAAGAGACATGATATGAAGATTTTCAGAACAGACGGTAATAGCTGTAATAAACCAGAATTATTACAGTTGCAGAAATAAACTTGTTTTGCACTATTAGATCAATATTAATCTTTCACTTTTTTACTCTTGCAAATTCATATTCAACTTATGATGGCAGTACAAGAGAGGAGATATCTTTAAAAATCTAATTATTGGTATGGCATCTATTATAGAAATGACAAGATTGTCACATTATTAAAAGGAAATCCATTTATAAAGTTCAAGTATAAGCTGTTTATTGCAGAAGTTATGTTCACAACACATAATGGAAAAACATGAACAGCTAAAGATACGCAGCCTTAGAGAAGCATGGATTTCTCTAGGATGCTCTTACCATTCTCCCAGTCTGCTTTGTCTTCCAGACATCAGTTTGGTTTTCTGACTCACTTTGCAGCACTCTTCCTGATGCTTGAGATGCATTGGAGCTGCCTTACTAAGGTTGGCAGAGAGCTGTGGAGTTGGAAGTTGTCAAAATACTGCAAGGTGTCCCGAAGAAAAGCACTCATCCACAGCCTTTCTTTTTAAACACACTCTTGTGTGTTCTCCTCATGTGTGACACATGCACCTAAATAATTATGGTAGCTGTAATGTCTGTCCACTGTACCATTAAAATCTGAAACAGTGACCTGTACTTTTCTTAGTGGTAAGCACAGAGTCTCAGCAAAACAGGGATAGCTCATAAAATTATCCAGTTGTCGCTGAAAACCAGGATAAAAACTTATTGACACCAATGTGATGCAGATAAGCAGACACTTACTTTATTAACAGCCAGACGTGTAGGGGAGAGCTCTCACCAACATGTACCAGACACCAGAATCATACACCTTATATAGAAGTTACTCATACATATTCATTAAGTATTCATACATAAACATACAATTTCTAAGATATCATTAACATATTATCCTCCTATTTCCAATTCTGCACAGTAAAGGTTAGAAATGTCTAGAAATGGGTCTGGGGTGTGATGTGAGTAGGTGGTTCATGAGTCGGTGGTCGCGATCTCCCCCTGCCGGAATTACCTTTTGCTTAAGGACACAGTTTTCTTGGCAGGTACCTGCAAGCTGTTACGGTGACTTCCCTCAGTTCCCATTAATCCTCAACCTTGACAACTACTTGCATTCTTCTAGTCCTATATATGTATTATAAATCAGTTTGCAAATCACCTTGTGTTTTGTTACCTAGGCTCTAACCATTCCTACTAGACAATTATGACCAATCCCTTTGGCCTTGGTACGGGGCTATACAGGGGATTTTAGAGTAGCAGTCGGTTGCTAGATTTAAAGTACAATAAATGTAGAATGATTTTTACTAAAATATCTCTTAATTCTATACTTATATTAAAATCAAACACAATTTCAATTGATAATAAAATCAGTAACGCAGTGACTGCCTTCCATTCACTGCTGTCAACTTGTAAATCTTCCATCTCCTAAATCTCCTAAAGAGGTGTCTTTTTCCTTTATGCAGATTCCAGCAGCGGAATGTCTGGACAGTGCAATGTTCCCTGATTTCAGAACTTAGTATTTGGGTTCTAGTTTGAGCCACTAGCAGTAAGATGTTGCTAATTAAAATGAAAGGTTAAGCTTCTCAAAGGCTGTGAGAGAAATCATGACTTCTGATTCAGCCTTATTTCTCTTATATACCTTGTTCATGTCTAACAAAAGTTCTTACTCCTTCAGGAATATTCCTTCCCACATGTTATATGGGGACAAAAGTAGCAGTAAACTACCTTTCACTGATTTTGCTTTAAACAATAAACCTAATGAGGTCCTAATATTCTGTGGGCACAAATGCCAGAAGTCATTACAGTGGGACTCTGCAGTCATTCTTACTACCATACTAATAGCCATTTCCTACTCTTTCAAGATGCAGATGCAAATTTACCATGGCATGCTTCCTTGGGGGAAGGGAGTTGATCCTTTTTCTCTAGCAAGGGTTTTGTCATAGATAGTCTGTACGACCGCATTCCAGAATGGCCAAGAAATGTTTCCCACAGTCCTACCTTGGAGTCAGTTGTCCAGGATTTGGGACAGTCCAGAATCCTCTGTGAGTCCTTTGGCTTCAAAAATTAGCATCTGCTCTGAATGGCGCTAGCAGAAGTCTGCTTTTGTGTCAGCTCCTCCATTTCCTGAGTAACCAACCAATGACTAGTGTTTGTCTTGAGGATTTTATTCTTAAAATAATGAAATAATCCTTTATAAAATAGATCTTGTGCCAAAATACTCTTCTATCCATCCTTTTAATCATCTATGTATTCTACCAAACTCATGAGCTCTTTTTGCAATCAAGGAAATAAAATTCACATTCCACGGGGCTCAACATCTGAAGGACCCTAAGTAAATACCTGGCTATATCCTGAAATCTGAATGTTCTTGTTTGCATTGATGTTTGCAATGAGTTTGTACTTATCTTCTGTTTTTCAGATTAAGTCAGGTGTTTCAAGAGTTTTAAGGGTGATACTGCTTAAGTCAGCCTGTTAGCCGTGGCTGTCTATCTCCAAAGAAAAGTTAAACATATCAATTATTAAAAGCTTTCAAATAGCTTCTTCTTAAAAAATGTAAAGGAAATGTAGGCAGTCTAGACCTGACAAAATAAGAAATGGACCTTTAACAAAAGGCTATCTGAACTAGAAACAGACTAGAAATAGAGAGAAAATTTTATTTATATGAAGGAACTTCATAGGAGAATGTTGATATCTTCACACCTTACTAGAAAAAAAAATATTTCTATATAGCTGTAATCTACATGGACAAATTCTATATAGATGTCTATCAAAGACATCTGTTAAACTAAGTGAATCATTCTTGTGGAATAAAACTCTGTTTGAAGCTACCTTCTGATGTCTTCTTAGCCTCCTTTATCACTGTGAAAATTGAGGTCATAAAATCAATCAATGCAGTGTTTTTCCCCTCTAATTTTGTGTTTGTGTGACATTTCTCTGGCAGCGTTTACTAGCTATTCTGCAGGCTTCCTGAGCCCCAGAGATCAGAAGAGAAAGACTACAGAAATACTCTGAGATTTAATTTTCATGTTGGTGTTCCTAAATTATTTTATTCCCTTCTATTTATGCACAAAAAAAAAAAAAAAAAAAAAAAAAAAAAAAAAAAAAAAAGAAACAAAGTAGACTTCAAACAGAATTCTATTAAATTATGAAACAAATTCATTTTCTATTACTAAGCACAAAGGAAAATAAAACTGAACCTACTAGCATTTCTTTGTTCTTTATTTGCGTTCAATGTGACAGAAGTAGGCTAGGTTTTTAATAAAGAATAAGAAAACATTCCTATTCTATCTTTCAGATGGCCAACACAAAGGAAATGATGGAGTGGTGAGGCTTATATCCAACTTGCTGTTTTCCCTTTTTAAAAATTTCTTTTGATCCACTGATTTTGACAACTCTTGCTTGAGAGCGAAGATATAAATGCACAAAAGACAGAGAAAATGGCTTGCTAATTACACATTTGGAGCTTAAATGGAGAATGATACAGTGTGGATTCAAGACAGAGGAGATTCTAAGTGGTAGATTCCCAGTGATGCAATTTCTTCAAATGCAATTTCTGTTGTAGACATTTTCATTGCACAATGTCAGACACCTTTCAGATGTCAGTCGATTACACACTTAAATTTCCCTCTTACCTGTACTGTATTTATATTAGTCAATTTCCTGGCCACTGATTTTGTAGGACAAGATTTTTTTTTCTAGAAAAAAACCCAAGTGAATAGATGAATCCAATTAAGCTTTTCTCATTCTTGCATATGCAGATGTTAATTAATACTTTGTAAGTCATATCCAATGAATGCTGACATCTCTAGGGGTATGGAAAATCCTGCCACTCAGTTTCTGAGTTTGGGAGGTGAGTTTTCTGATAGAGAAAATCTTATTTAGCGAGTTTACACATTCAGTGTGCAACTGCACCTTCAAGAATCAAAGGGAACAAAGTGCCTGTGGACTTCTTATGAAGATGTTAAATTCCAGGGAATCTGCACACCAGTTTTTCACTCTTTGAAAAACCCAGCCTACATAATTAGTACTATCCCTGCTTTTCAAAGAACTGTTAGCCCATGCTCTATCATCTTTCATTAATTTTATTTGCATGCCTATTTGCAAATGTTTGCTAGACAGAAAATTCAGTCTTTTATGTGAATATAAGAATGATGAAAATACTATTAGTTGGATCCTGCAGTGTTTTAAACATTTTTTTCTGCAGTTGTCCATAATATTAACTAGCACTTGTCTTGCACTTGTCCTTAATATTAACTAGCATGAATCAGTGAAACATTTCTGCATTTCTGCTTTGTTTTAATGGATATAAAGCATTATATATCTCCATAGGCCATATAGTTGTGCTTCTGTGGAATTTATAAAGCATATGCACAATAAATTCCTTCCTTCCTTCCTTCCTTCCTTCCTTCCTTCCTTCCTTCCTTCCTTCCTTGCTTCCTTCCTTCCT
>NW_020799143.1:17968707-17993211 GCF_003259725.1 Athene cunicularia | reverse complement strand
CCCTCCCTCCCTCCCTCTATGAAGGCTTAAATGGCTATACATATGAATAAAGCTAGAACTGCAACTCCGGTCTTGATGTTATAACTACCAATCTAGTGGAAACAGCAAATAACCAATGTCTGGACAGTGCTTTTAGTCATATGATTTAATTTTAGGTAGTCCTCCAAGGAGCTGGGAGTTGGACTCAATGATCATTATGTGTCTCTTCTAACGAGATATTCTGTGATTCTATGAATATACCAATGTGAGGTACACAATTATGTGAGAGAAGGGAACGTTTATCTTGGTTCAGGCATGCTTACTAGTTCCTGCAAGTAACTTCTGTGTCTCTGTTTCTCTTCACCTTGATAATGCTGAGCTCAGAGGAAGAAGCTAAGAAGAAGCTGTGGCACAGTGCAGCACTTTGGGCTGTGGCATCCCATTCACTCAGTGCAGTGTGATATACTTATTGTCATGTAGATATGCAGTTTAAACACAAACATACACGTGTGCATAAATACCGTTAACATCAGATGAGATACCTTGAAGTCTTAAGGTTTGCCTTGGTAAAGTAGCAGTGCTTCCATCATACTGCAGGTCAGGTAATCATTAGTGTTGAGACTTAAAAAGCTTTCAGATCATGTAACAGTCTCACAAGGCATCTTCAGCTGCTTTATCCGACAGTGTCAACGCAACTGTAGTACGTTTAGACAGCCAATGATTCATATACTGAGGAAGGCAAAATACTCCATTAAATAAAAGAGTTACAGAGCTCTGATGGCAGAGGAACAGACTCAGTGACCCAAAAGGTCCCCTCTGAGTTGGTGCAATGTGCTTTTATTGTCAAGGCAAAGATCCCTTTCCGTAGCACATCCTGCCTGCAGCTCTCTTTGTGAAGTTGGAAAGAAATACAAAAGTTTCTGCAGATGGTGGCTGCAGTAATACGGCATGGAGAAGGAAACATTCTCTTAAGTAGTGAAGTATAAAGGTATTTTACGTTTTATGGGTTACAGTCTTAGAATCCACACAGGTAGCGGCAGGAGACTCCTGGAGAGCACAGAACAAAGTTGGTGTATGCTGTCTCTCAGAGGTCTACTGCCAGCAAGAAGTATTCCCATATTCTGCACTGGTTTAAGTTCCTGAGTAGATGAAGTCTATTGCCTCCTCTGATCTGAAAAGGCTTTTGAAAGCCACAGTTTTACTATCAAGTTTGGATGTGAATATTCATATGTTACTGTGCTTCTTTCAGACTAATATACAAATTATTTAAGTTCTAATTTGTATTCTGTTAATAATGACAGATTTTACAGTATGTTTATTTTTAAAGAGTCAGTGCTATGATAATTGTGAAGGTGTTTGACCAAGGAGAGTGAGATCCTACACATAGGAATGGTGTTATGTTGTGCAACATGATGTCTGTAAATTGTAACTCCCCAATGAAATGAAGTATAGTGCACAAACATTAGAAGCTTGATTATTACCATGTTGACTCATGAAATGAAGACAGATTCCACAATCTGCTGAAGGGGATCTGGGCAAACTGAAAATGAGCTTTCCTTCCAAACTGCAAAATATAGAGGGATATGTAATTATAGATGCTTTGAACTGTGTTGCTCCTTCTAAGTCTTTTCTAATGCCAATTGAAATCAAAGGGAGTACTCCCCCAGCTTCAGTAAGCTTTAGGTTTGGCCTTTGGTTATCTTTTTTTGGTTGTGTTCTGAAACCATGTAATCAGCTGTGGGATGTAGGGTAATCTGCTGTAAATTCTTCTTAATTGAATTTTTAAAAACAATAGTTTCTTCTGCAGACTTGCTTTTCACTAGGTATCTCAGAATGAGTAACAAATTATATCTGCTTTTGCAGTGTTTTATTTAGATTCAGTTTTTAGTTGAAATTTACCTTTTCAAATGTTTGTGACACTGACAGTTAAGATAACATACATATACTGCACAATATGCAATATTAAGATGTATCTGTGTATTTTTCTTCGCAGTTTTTTTTTTTTTTTTTTTTTTTTTTTTTTTTTTTTTTTTTTTACAAATTTCAGGCTTTTCTGCGTTATTTGTTCAAAGTTATTAAACTTCACAGTATGGGTTTTTTAGTTGTCTCCACAACTGACCCCTTGGCCTAGTCACTGGGATTGTGTAAGTATTTTCAGAACTCTGTTCTGGAGGTTGCTGCTGATACAGAAAGGCTAAATGAATTCCATGGAAGACTGGACCATGCTCATAGAACAGAAGACACCTTCAGGGTTGCTAAAGTCTTAGAAACCATCTCAAATCAAGGAAGCTGTAAATTTATGTATGCTAGGACACCATCATCCTTCACCATTGTATGTGTGCATTTCTTACATTTCTTCTGTTCTTACACTCTTCCATAGGCACTGTCTTTAGCAAATGTTGGGAGACAGGACACTCTCGCCTGATTCTTTCTGTTCTGATGGTTGCCTGTCTGGTCGATGTTAGTGTCTACAGAATCTGTAATGACAATCTGTTGTTTTGTAGAAAAATCCCACTTTTCAGTTGTCATCCTGTAAATTTGACATGCTCTGTATCACAGTAATCTCAGAATGTTGTAGAGTTTGTAGAGCACATGTTAACACTGGTGTTATTTAAAGATGCCTGCTCAGGATATGGGATACAAAGAGTGCATAATCAAGCTGATTATTTAGCACAGTAATATTATTTTGATAATTTAAATAGTTACTATCAATGAGAATATTGCAACATTAATTAATCGGACAATTTGTCTTTGATATTTGACAGCAGGGAGGAGTTAGGAGAAAAAAAGTTATGTCAGAAAAATTGAGAAAAGAAAAACATAAAAAAATATGAGAGACATTTCTCTGAATTATACTGGGTTGTCAGAAAGTTATAACATAGGGCTGTGATGACATACAATTTGTACTGAGTACAAGTGCAAAGAATGTGTGTAAACATTCATACAAATATCATATAATTTTCATAAAAGCTAGGAAGAGTTATCCTGTACATTCATGTACTATAGTTCATTTTTCTTAGTGCTCTGATAATCAGACACCACTTCCTTCCACAGCAATTTCATATGTGTTGTGCATTCTTCTATTTCAAATCTGTTGTGTTAATCACAAATATTCTTGTGATAAGTAGAGAATAAAAGGGAGAACACCAAGCAGCAATTGTGCATAAATGCAGAAAGTGGCTGAGAAATTTTCTCAGCAAGTACAGCATTACCCTTATTTTGAACTGATTTCTCTGAAAAAGGTAGTCCTAAAATGGTGCGACCT
Source organism: Athene cunicularia (assembly GCF_003259725.1). Lineage (NCBI taxonomy): Eukaryota > Metazoa > Chordata > Aves > Strigiformes > Strigidae > Athene > Athene cunicularia. The sequence goes on along the minus strand of NW_020799143.1, from coordinate 17,989,967 downwards.
TATTTTCTTGGCTATCAAGGTGATGATCAGAACTTTTTCTCAAACTAAGATCTTCTCAAACTTAATTATTGAACAACACTTTAGGCAAAAAGCTTCACCAGTTGTCTGTTAGATATGATCCTTAGTGAGAAATTGGTTTTACACTGATTTTAATAAATCGCTAATCACAAGAAGGCAGTTAAAGTTAGAATATATAAATGATGTAACAGAGATGCATTATGATTCAGCAAGGAAAAACCCACATTTCAAGAAGTAACCATCTTCCTAAGTTGCCTGACTGTGGTAGCTGTCATGCTCATTGCAGAAATTTCCTAAGCTTGCTGTTATGCAACTTGCAAATAAATTTTAATGTCACTGGCCACTGCAAATCTCAGAGCTTTACTCTAACACTGACATTCAAAATGCTTCTACTACTACACAGTGTTGTTTAATGTGCCCATATGGGTGCCACGTTTCTCATTGTTTGTGGTTCGTAATGTGACTGTAACCTACAGTTCCATCAATTAGTGGAAGAGATGGATTGGGGAAATATTTCGTTCCCTATGTAGGCAAAAAAGCTTTCAACGTTCCTTCATTTTGGTTATTTTAAATCAGCATACTGTTCAGTGGGGTTTTTTTGCTTAAATATTGATATGGCTAGAAATTTCTAGACCTTTTAAAGTCAAGTTTCTACAGCAGTAAAGGTTGTGTATCCTCAAATGTTTTTTTATGAAGCTTAGCATATCATGGCTAAGAACAGTTTCTTCTATGTCAGTCCCAAGGTCCACCCACACCATTTGTTTGTCTCTGACATTGGCCATTAGGGAACACTAAGAACAGGACAACCATACAATAAGACTTATTAAGGACACTCTCCAGCCTCCAGCATCTTGACACAAAGCTATTCAGACCTAGATGTGTTCTCTCTATATTTAACAGAAGTGGATGGACTTTTTCTTCCCCCTATGAATTTGTTAAGTTTCTTCTGATATCCTAGTGCCTTCCGTGTATCTGTGATGTCCTGGGATGAAGCATTCAACACTGAGTACAGGCTGTGCAGGGCAGTAACTCCTTGTTAGCTTACTTACTACCATTTATACTTACAATTATCAATGTCACCTTCCTCAGAACTTTTCCAGTCTATATACTCTTTTAAGATGAAGAATCAAATCCTACACAATGGTGAGGATGGAATGTAGTATGGATTTATGTAATAGAAGATATCATTATGCTGTTAAACTTTTTCTTCTCCAAATAAATCCTAGCATCTGATTTGCCATTTTAATCTCTGCTGAGCTTTTAGATGACATTTTCATGGAACTATCTGTTATAGTCCTGAAATCTCATTTTTAAGTAGTAAAAGCCACCTATAATTAAGTGTATAAAGTTAGGATTGGGGTTTATTTGTATGAATTACTTTGTCTGCATGAAAGCTCATAATTTTATCAGTAAATTCAGTCTTGAATGGTCTTTCTGCCTTTCTTCATGTTAGGGCATCATCTTTAATTTTGTTGCCTAAGAGCAAAAGAGCGAAGTAAACTTTGTTGCTCATTATTTTCTACTTTTCTAGGGCATTCTTAAGTCTGATGAATAGCATGAGACCAAAGTGCACTGTGGAATATTGCTGACATTTCTCTGATGCAAAAACTTGTTCTTCAGCTCAGTTCTTTGTTTCCAGCAGTGTTTAGCTGCTAGTTTTCCATTTAAGCTTTCCTGGTTTAGTTTCTTTAAGGATTTGTAATATGAAATCTCTCTTGAGCGTTTTGAAAACTCAGATGAGCTGTAGCAACCCCACTGTCTTCATCCATGTGCATATCAAATATCCCAAAGAACTCATGTGTTGCTATGTTGATGGCTTTACTGTATCTGTATTTGCACTGATTCGGTTCTAGAGCAATTTGTCTCACAACTGTGAGGCTTGCTGGCCTTTTCTTCCCTGGATATTTTTCTGAATAATGTAGAAATTTTACTATCAGATTTGATGTCTTCTGTTTTTTCTGATGTCATGCAGTTTCAGACCAGATTCATTTAAACTGAATGTAATCTGTCCCTAGTGTTATGTTATTCTTCATTTTGTCAGTGCTTTTTCTATTTCATTTGAAAAATCATCATTAAAGCAGAGGGAATTCCTCAGAAGGGATTCCAACATAAGAAACCTTCTTCTGCTGACCATGGTGAACACAGACGTGAAAAATTTGTTTTCTTTCTGTTATAGCCTTATATTCTCTGGGAGATCTTTAATGTTCTGTCCGTCATCTGCTGCCTTTACAAACTTTCTGGCAGACTTCCTCCTCCTTAATGTGCTTAACTACACACACACACACACACACACACACACACACACACACACACACACATATACACACACATATATATGTTTATACCCTCTGCAGTGCTTCTCAAATTCTCATTTTGCTGAGGTGTTTTTAACCTGCCAGAGTTTATGAACCTTTTATTACCCTTCCGTAAACATGACTTTGGCTTTTTAAAGATGCCCTCTTGTTTCTAACATCCTTTTTTATCCTGTAGTGCCATGCAGACTTTATTTTTTTCTTCCTTAAATCTTCTCAGATGTGTGCTGTGCATTTGACCCAAGATGCTAAGACTTTCTGTGCTGTCTTCAAACATTTTTCTCTTTCACTTGTTCTTCACTGTTTCCTTCTAAAGTTTCCTCTCTTAAGCACTATGATCATGAAGTTATACAGTGAGGCTGCTTTCCCTCATGCAAAGAAGCTCAGTCAAAGTATACTTTTGACACCTCGGGAAAGCTTTTGACCAGAAACATTTTTTTAATAATGTCCTGTGTGCTACTCAGGATAGCTTTTTTTCCCTAGGTTTCCTGTATAATTCTACCTCAGCATTAGGGTTTGTTTTTCTATGGATTGAATTGAATTGGAGGTAGTCAGTCTTCTGTTACCATGTTTCTTGCCTTCTCAGACACACTGATCTCCCTAAACAAATCACAGTCTCTGTTGCTATCTTGGTAAGATGATAATAAGATATGCAAAAAAGTTACTTTGCTTATCTTAATTTTACAGAAATAGGATTAATGTTACCATCAGAATTTATCTCACTCCCAATAATTTAAAATTAAATCTAAAAAATTATATTTCAAGACACCGTTGGTTCCATCTGTTTGGATATCAGTGATCTACTAAGATAAAATAGGCAGTAGATTGGGAAATGTAAGTAGAAACAAAATACTCTGTTTGGCACTTTTGTTCCTATTTGTGAAATATTAAATACACATTGCTATTTAAGCATGTCTTCGGTAGTATTTTATTAACAGTTAATAACTCAAATGCTGAAGTATATACCTGCTGGTCATTTATTTTATGGATAAACAACACAGAGAAATGCTTGCACAGGCCATGGTATTCAAGTGGTGGCAGAGCATGGCATTCATTCTGCTGGTTCTGTTTTTTTCGCAAACAGCAAGTTCACACTGGAGTCTGACTTTGCTCCACATGTTCTCATCCTTGTGCGCAGCAATACTGCAAAACTGGCTCAGCCATTGCCCTGATTTACCATATACATGTCTGTGTGCTGCTGCTGGTGATTGCTTGTGGTATAATACTCCTCCTCATATCCATGAGTTTCTCAGCTGTTAAGTCCTTACCTGTAGAATACAACTGAGAGTTAAAACAGAGGTGTCAGTCTAGCTTGCAGGATTATTATGGATGAAAGCCCCTTGTGAGTGTGCAGATACTAATTCAGATAACTGGATTACAAAGTCACTTGAGAGTACATGCTCTGGTAGCCATGACAGACATGGGCTATACTAATATGGTGAGTGGTGTGTGGGAATGAGTTTTGTTTACAAGAGGTACAGCTTGAGTACTGGGAGTCGTCTGTAACTCCCAAGGAGCTGCAGAGCCAAATGATAATCATTCCAAAACTGGATAGTTCTTAGGTATTTCAGTAGGAATGCCTTTTCCTTGTTTGAAAACATGAAACACCATACATAAGGCAAAACCCCTCATTTTACAAAACACCCTTGGTGACTATTTGAGATTAGCAAACAGAATAACCTTTACGATGACAGTCTGTTAGGGCTCAGACATTAATAAAATCATAAATATTATTTTTTACTTTATACATTTTTAATGAACTAGTGCTTAATTGTAATAGCAATTTTATAGGCTCCCACTTAGACTTATTTAGCTTAATTCTTCTCCTCAAAAAAGTCAAAATGCATACAGTCCTCACAGGTCTGAGGATCACCACTTAATAAACCACAGCAATCTCTGATTTGGAAACTTCTGAAAGGTCTTAGTGTGGCTGTACTGACCTTTTTTAATCCAGGTCTGCCAGGAGAGTGGTTTGTAGACCTAGCATGTAAGGCATAAGCAGAAGTTTACTGTGTGGTTATTTATACATTTCACAGCAGTCTCTTAAGAGTGTCACTACCTTCACCATTCCTATCTTGGGTAAGTATTTGCATGCTATTTATCTCCCATTTATAATGCACTATGGAAGAGAGTTTATTTACTGGGTTCATTTCCTTTCCTTATCTGTTGCATACAGTTGCTGTGCAAAGCTAACCAGTCATTCATATCCTATGGATGAGTCTGCATTTCAGTGAAAGGGGATGTGAGATGATTAAGTAGGGCTTTTAAAAAGTTTAAAATTGAAATTTCTCAATTTTTTAAATTTTTCAGCATGAAAAACATTGTATGAACATATATTTACAGCTAGTGCCACTGTTAATTAAAAATTCTACCATTCTTCTTTTTCTAAAAAGAAGTTGCTGTAAACCAAATTAAACCCCAAAATGTTCTTGTGTAAAACACTTACTTCATGAATTGAAATGGACTTTGTGTAAACTCTAACAGATACAAAACATGGTTTTAGTTTGTAAAATAAGAACACCAGGGCTTTGGTGGTATGAATGTCCTTGACTGTATCTCATCTTAGAACTTACAGTCCAGCAACAGAAAGACTGAAACTAGTCCAGGACTCAGCTACCAATACTGTGAGCCAAGGAGTATTTGTTTGTCTCCAAATGTTCATCCACAGACCAAAGGTGTGAAAAGACTCAGCTCCTCTCCGTAAAAACTGTCAGCTTCATAAACAGGAACAGATTTGTTCTCCAAGACTGGGGCATGTACCTCTTCCTGATCAGGAAGGAGTAGTTGGCGCCTCCTTCAAAAATGGGAAAAACCATCACATTCACAGGCCTTGGTCCTCATGAGAGATTTGTATCACACTGATATCTGCTGGAAGGGCAACACAGCAAGTATGAGCAATCCAGGAGGTTTCTGGATGCTTTGGTGACAACTTGATGACAGAACTAATCAAGGAGCAAAAGAACTCCCCCCTTTGCAAAGAGCTCCGGTCTGCTGAACCTCATACTTACAAACAAGGAAGGACTGGTTGAGGATGTGATGGTCAGGGTCAGCCATGCCTGCAGTGACCATAGGATGATGAAGTTCAGGATCCTGAGAGGAGGGAAAAAAGCAAAAAGCAGGATCATAACCCTGGACTTCAGGAGCACAGAGTCTGGCCTGTTCAGGGACCTGCCTGGAAGAATCCTAGGGGAAATGATCTTGGAGAGAAGAAGCATCCAGAAGAGCTGGTTGACTTTCAAGGTGATGCACCCCAAAGATCAAGAATGGTCTGATCCTGACAAGCTGGAAATCAAGCAGGAGGCCTACATGGATAAACAAGTTGGTCCTGACAAAATTCAGACATAAAAAAACCCAGCTGGACAAGAGGTAGAAACAGGGTCAAGTGACCCTGGAGGAATTTGGAGACACACCCTGAGCATGCAGGAATGGGATTAGGAAAGCCAAAATCCATTTGGAGTTGAATCTGGTGAAGAAATTGAAAGGTAACAAGAAAAGCTTTTATGGGTGTATCAGAAAAAAAAGGAAGAATAGGAAAAGGGGGCCCATTGGTGAATGGGGCAGGGAACATGGTGACACAGGAGACAGGAAGAACAATGTACCTGGTGCTTTCTTTGCCTTAGTTTTTACTTGACCAGTTGATCAAGTAGACCTCTGAATTTTTCTTATAAATATTGTTGTGCTTTAACCTCAACTAGTATCTAAGCACCACGCAGCCGCTCGCTCACTCCTCCGAGTGGGATGAGAGGAAAATCAGAAACAAAAGTAGAACTCATAAATTGAGATAAAACAGGTTCATAACGAAAATAAAATAATGACAGTAATAAGATATAATAATTATAATAATTGTAGTGAAAAGGAATATAAATTTAAAAGGATAAATATACCCCAGGAAAACACAGGTGATGCACAGTGCAACTGCCTGTCACACAATGACGGATGCACAAGCAGCAATCTGCCCCCCAGACAACTCCCCCAGTTTCCAATGCCTTACTGAGCATGCTGTTGTATGGTATGGAATATCCCTGTGGCTAGTTCAGGTCAGCTGTCCTGGACATGCTCCCTCCCAGCTTCTTGTGTACCTGCTCACTGGCAGAACGTGTGAAACTGAAACCTTTGGGTAAGCGCTACATAGCAACAACTAAAACATCAGTGTGTTATCACCATTATTCTCACACTGAATCCAAAACACAGCATTGTACCAACTACTAGGAAGATAATTAATTTTAGCCCAGACAAAACCAGGACAAGTATTAATCAACCCTTTTAAATTTTGCTTTTTGTCAATTCTAATTTATATATATATATATATATATATATATGTATATAATTTTCATATTGTTCCTGAAATGTGTGCTTACTGATATTCCAAAAGCAGCTGTATGATTTAGCAATATTTTATTTGGTTTCATGAAATGTATCCTAAATGCTTAAAAGTGCAAGCTAATGTGTGCAATGATATGCTTGAAAAAGATCTTTTTCTTTCTCTAATTAGGGTGCTTAGGCATTTCAGGTAGAACCAGATGTAACTTCACTGAGTTGTTTTTTCTAACTCAGATGAACATGGAAAAGCAGCACCAAGGCAGAAGGCTGTGCTCTGAAATTTGTACTAATAACACTTCATTTCCATTTTGCATTTCATTGTGGCCAGCCCTTGTCATGTGACAGTGTATAAGCTTGCTTCATAAGAACTGTTAGACGGAAACCATATTTTAAAGTGGTCTTTGAAAAATTGTTACTTTCAAGGTCATTTTTCTTGTTATTGAAACAGTGCAAAAGAAAATCTTATTTTTAACTGTGTAGAATATAACTGCAGACAAGATATAGCCATAACTTCGTGGTATCTAAATGTTGGTACAAAACTGATTTTCTACTGCTCCGTGTACAATTTCTTGACATGTCTCTTTAATCAACACCAGACAAAACCCATCAAATAAGGTTGCTTAATAGTTTCAATTATTGAATTTAAATTGCATAAACTTTTATATAGCATCACACTTACATTGTATGGCACCTGTTCTAGGTTTTAACCCTCGTAGGTATTTATACATGACAGCCTTCATCCATTGCTATTTGCACAAAACCAGTATGCATCAATTGTGCTGGTTATGGGCATATGTTAGGTAATATGTTTAATGGGCCACAAATTAATTTCTGTGGTAGACCACTGGAGTAATAGAGGAATAGATTGTTTAACCAGTTATGCTAAACCCACCGTCTAAAATATGAAGAATAAAAGTTGCATAAACATGTTCTAAAATTTTCCTTTAATAGGATGCTTACCAAACCTCTAGCAATGTGTAACCTTTTTACCACTGTGAAGTTTATTTACCATTTATTATTATATCCAACTAATAACACCACTTCAAATATAGATACTTTGTTTTTGTGATGCCTTTCTATATGTTTTTTGATACAGGCTTTTTGGAAAGGTTGACATTTTCATTATAGGTACAGGTGTCTAGTTCAGTCAAGTTGGGGCAGGACAGGACATAGGACTCTTGAAATTGTGTTGTTACACATGTATGAAGTAGTAGCATTCTCAAGACTTTTAGTTACATTCTCATGAATTTTAGTTAAAATACTATTCTCTGGTAAACCAGTCACTCAAGTGCCTTCTATTATACATCAGGGGAGCTACTATATATTTGCACATTTTTGTCACAAAATTTCAGGAGAGATTACTAATGCTAATGGCTCTTGATTAAGGGATTTCATTTCTCCTGCACATTTTCTGCTCTTTCATGGAGAAATGAAAGAAGCTGAAGGCAGACTCAAGTTTGTACTATATCAGTTATGATGGAAAGTGTTGAGTAGTGCCTATAAATGGCATTTCATTAAATGTGGTACGGGGCTGTAGAAACTAATGTACTTTAATATGCCAAGTAAAAGAAATTCAGTGAGTGCTTGACAAGTTTATAATGATATTTTGGTACAGAATCCTTACCATAAAAGCTTTTAGTATCTTTGCCTACTTAAGACTCAGAGTACTGCTGAATTGCATGGACTGTGACTAAAACTATGGCTTATACAGAAAATTAGTCCTCAGGTTGCTCTAACACAGCTGCCAAGACCCCCTCAGTTCTTATGTTGCACTTCCAGGCCATTGTTCCAGATAAAAAGAGGGAATCATCAGGTTACTATTTCTCACCCTTTGGGAAATGAGGGAAAGGACAATAGGTCACAAAAGGCCACAGTGGACCAACTGCGGACACATGCAGGATAAATGTCCCTCTTACCTGCTGATTCTGCTTCGGGAGCATGGGCTGCAAAGCTCGTGCCACCCCAGTATCAGCCTAACCTCTGTTATTCTTCTGTGGTCATAAGAGAAGTTTGCAAAGCACAGCTCCCTGCTGGTCCTTGAAGCCTCTGTGTTGGGCTTACAGACAAACTTTCTGTTGCTGCATTTGATGGAGGTATTGAATTTCACTTTAATCTTCTTGGGTAGACCTCTGCTAGATATCTCTCTTGGGACCACCCCATGAATAGACACCCCGAGGCCCCACTGTGGGTCTAGAAATAATGAATCTGACCAGTGCCAGACTGCCTGTCAGTGTGTCACCCAGGCATTGTATTGCTGATGTCAAGAACTTTTTCTCTTAGCAGAAAGTTCAAGAGAAGACTGTTATGAGCTTATCTGTTTTTTTGCTTTCCTGGCTCACAGTCTTCTCAGAACAATTTCATAGAGGCTGTAGTTGTTAACAGCACTTGAATTCTTAGAAGCGTATGAAACTGTTATTGAAATAATTGTATGTCTCTTCCCTCAAATTCTCTTTCCCCAGGTAGATAATACATTTATTTGACAAAAAAATGCTAGGGAAGTCACTCATACTCATTTTGGAAAATTTCATGAACTATCTTCTCACTGTTTCCATTTTGTAGTTGGAAATTGCCTACTGTGTTAATCTATTATATAAATAATACACTATGCCTCTCAAGTCAAATGCAAAAAGAAAGTATGTATAACAGAAATGCAATTTTAGTAATGTTCAGTATAGTGAAAGCAGACCCTTTTCCCTAGGTAAAAGAGAAAAAAAATAAAATATGTTGCCTGTGCCCAAAGCAGTCCAGATGGAATCCCAGTAGGCAGCATACTAGTGTAAATGAAAGGAGTTTTATTTATTTCAGGCAACGTATGCTTCATATTTCTGTTATGTTTCTTTGCTTTTGCAACTATGGCATGCTAATATTCAATTACTAAGTCCTCAGGGATTTTTTTAATTTCCAGTGTGCATTGTCTTAAAAAGCTTCTACATTTTTCTTGTATTAAAAGTATGTTTACTTTATGACAAGACTGGTTTCAAACCACTGCACAATGCTTTTGTTTTCCTGTATGCTTCAATATAGTTGAAATATTACATATTGTGTCAAATAAAATACCTCAGGTAGCAAACCATTTTATCTTGTTACATTCTTTAAAGTAATTTATGTAAGCTGTGCTGTAACAACTTTCTGGAGCTCAAAATATAAATCTAGGTTGTCATGGATACACGCATGAGAAGGCTTTCTTTATAAATATGTTATGAGTCTGACAATTTATTTTTAGTACATAAAAGTAGATTTTTCCAAAAAAAAAGATGTAGTATATAACAAAGGTCATTATTGGTTACTCTGATTGCACTTAAATACAATTTGTTTTATTTCCTGTTAAGCAAAATATTTTTAAACATTGAGGTTTATGTGGACGTCAAAATGGCTGATGAGAGCCCTGGGCTTTTCTCTCACCTGTTCAACCTCGCTTTGTACCAAGAATGCCTGAACTGGAATTTGTATATTGCTCACCAACAGTTAGAAAGTTAGGCTTTTTTACCTAGCAGGGGTCCAGCAATGGTTTCAGGTCTGAAGATATTTTGGCTGGTGTTTTTGTCTCCCAGTAGTTAAACTGGATACAGTAATTTTAACATGTAGCTGGATAAAATAAATAATTCATGGAACTTTTAAGTCAGTAGATACCTTCTGGTATCATATGTTATATTTTGCTCCCCCTTCTCTGCTACATCAGTAGTGCATGAGGTAACACCCTAATATGTGATTTTCTGTTACTGGTGCTTATAAAACAGAAAGTTATAAGGCTGTGATAAAAGATGTTAAGCTTGTGATGAAAAAATTAAGAAAATAGATTGCTGATAATAATCCACAGTAACAAAGTAAATGTTTACTAAACAAATAATGCTTTTAACACTTTTGACATGTAGATTTTTATAGAACACAAGAGGAGATGCTAGTTTAGTGCTCTCAAACTAGGTGTGTCTTGCTATAAAGTAAAACAAATAAATAAGACAAAACAAACACTTAAAGAGGATAAATGGAGGATTTCCACAGAATAAGCAAATATGTTAGAAAATTGTTAATTTTTCCAGGGTACATAACTATTAATCTCCTGCTTGTTGCGTGAACTGTGGTAGAAAACCAGATTGTATTTAGAATTTCTGCAGTTCTTTTAATGGAAATATTATGTTAACTAAAAATTTATGAAAAATTCCACATATGAAAATATGCTCCCAAGAGCTGACTTGGAGAGCAGCATCAAATATCAAATTTTTGATATCAGCACCAAACATCAAATAATTTTCAAAGACAGATGTGAAAGATGTTGATGCAAATACTTGTACAGATGATCATTGTTATTTTCCAGGAGGCTTTTCTCCCAAGAATTTCTAACTTGCTTATGTTTGTCCAGTTTCAACAGTCAACTTTCATTTTTTTCTCCTCTGAATTATCTTAACAGCTGCAGTAAAATGATATATAAATCATATCTGTACATGCTCTGTTCCATCAAGAATCAGAAGAGCATTTTTATGCATCTGAAAAATAATTCATGGTGTCCTAAATATAACAGATACTTTATACATAGCACAATAGAGGCATAAAGTCTAGTGCCAACAAACCAGGAATAATCTGTTTGTTTGCCTTCTAGGACTAAGACATAAATCACAAAGCCAAAATTTCTGACCTAGCATATTAAGAAAGTGCTAAAAGCATGAAAGAGAGAGTGAAATCACACAGTCCGGGAGAGAATCTGTCATTTGTTAAGGCTGCCAGCATCGCTATTGTTTGATAAAGTAGAACATGGGATTACTACGTTAGGAAATTTCTGTCTCTCAAATTTATTTTCAGGTTCTTGTGGTAGAGAAAGGGCCTAAAATACAATATACATGTACTGTCATTGCTTGTGATTTGAAAATCTTGCAAATATAGATTTGTAAGTAGGAGTAGAATTAGTAGAATTGTATAAATCATGGGACTCAAATAATAGAGTGTTTTAAAAATAACTGATATACTATGCCTGTTGGATGTTACTGGACAGTCTACAATGAGGACATCAACCTGATAGAGACTTGCTAGGTATGCCAAAAAAAGCTCCTCTAGAAAAGCCTTCCAGCAGCTCTATATTGCCAGTGGGATCTGTCCATTTGGTGTTGGTATGAGTGCCTAGAATTTCACAGTAGTGATAGGGGAGCTGTGATCACAGTGCAGTGTTAGAAAATGCATGCTTAAAGGCTATTGCAGAGACCAATTGCATAACTGAGTGTCACTTTTAAGAAAAATAATCCCCTTTCCTTTACTTTTGCTCTGTTATCCTGCTCCTTTGGATTCTGCTCTCGCTATGTCTGAATAGTTATGTGTATTCTCTTTGGAGATGTGGAAAAGCATGGGCAGCTTGTCTCCTTAAATAAATGAGTAGTCTGTCATGAGTAGTACTACAGTTGTGCTCTACTATAGAAAATATAGATTCTTTTGCAGTGCAGTTTTCTATTTCACTTCCATTCTGCTATCTGGTTTAAGTATTCAGAACTGCATGAATATAAGACTATTGTTGCTACTCACTTATGGGGGTTCACAAACAAATATTTTAAAAAAAAAAAAAAAAAATACAGTTTGGGTAGGCATTTTTGGAGTATGAGTAACGACTTTTCAAACAGACTTATTTAATTAATTTGTAAATTGTGAAACAGATGCGATGCTGTGTAAAAATAACAATGAGGATTAAGCTTCTGAATTCCTAATTTCTGTGGTTACTTTTGAGCAAGGAACTAAACTACACTTTAGATCTCAGTGGCAAGAGGGTTTAGATTCTATAACAACAACAACAAAAGGAATTTAGAAAAGACAAGCGGAGTTTTCTCTATTTTTCCAAGAAAAAAAATTACTCTAAAATGTTTCCTCCTAAATGAGCAATTTTTTTCAGTAATTTCCCAGGTATCTACAGTCACAGGAAATTAAGAAATATATAATTTATATGCAGTATCAGACTCCAGTAATAAAAGTGCCTGTAATATAAGACACTATGAGAGAATGTCATGTTTATTGGTTGTATATGTGCTTGATAGGTTTAAGTCTTCTGACAGAGCTAGAAGGATTTTTAGTAGCCAGTGCAGACCATTTGTCTAGTTGTCACAGGCATCTGCCTTGGTGCCTTCAAACAGCATCCCCAGGAAGTCGTTAGGCAAGTGTAAACTGAGACTACAGCTTATTTGAAGCAATTGATGCTTTTTTAAAATTGTTGCCCTCATCTGGCACTTTTTGTGTCACCCATCTGTTGTGTCTGAGTAGGAAACTCGATTACTGTCTCTGGAGGGCACTACTTTTCCTACGGCTTTGATCAGGGATCAGTCTAAAAGGCCCCAACTTTGATTTTGTCCCTAGTGTGCCACTGAATGCAAATACATAAGAAATGCATGACACTACAGAAAACACCCGTATCAGAGTTTGTCACTGTACAGATGTGCTTATAATTTTCCCAGTGAAAATATATGTGTAAAATTGCAGGTATGTGTGAGCACAAGATATAACATGGGCTTCATTTGTGACTTTAAAAATAAATCAAACCAAAACCTGTAAAGCACTAAAAATAGACTGATTAAGGTGGTCGGTTTGAAAGTGTATTTTAAAGTAGACCACAAGTGTCATTTATATGTATTTCAAAAGAAAGGTGTGGGTTTGAATAATATTTCTTGTTACACAACTTGGCCCAGGTTTTGCCATTCCCCTTTAATTTAATGAAGAAGCCAGTCTTACAATTTCCTTGAGTTATTCTTTAAACGAAAAACACAAATTGCTCAGGGGATGCAGAGGATCAGCAGCTCTGCAAGTCATCTTCCCATTGCCTGGTAGAATATATTGCTGCTCAAAATGTGTGAGGAAAAGATACAACTCTTGTGCAAGCTTTATTTTCCAGCAAGTGTGAAACTTCTGTGAAAGATTTCCTAATCAGAGTTCAAGTATACAGTTAGTTAATTCATAGCACCTCTTTAATAAGCATAATTTTAGCTCTTTACAAAGGACTTTTTTTCTGGTAGTTGCTAGCCCTACACCTGTTTGTGTTAAATTGATTTGACAGTCTTCCTGCAACTGCTTCTGTGGTGCTGCCTGCTGTGTCTTATCTGTTCTGGGCCATCAGTCACTGAGGTGTTTCCTTGCGAGTGTAAGGGTGACCCATGATGGTCTTTTCCCTTTAGTTCTGGTGACTGAACCTTTCATCAGCAGACACCCTTCACCATAAGCACTTGGTGGCCAGATTATTTACTCAAACCATTATGAATACTGGTACACAACTAACTGAGCAGCTGGGGACAGTACTAAAGGCAGTGCAGGATTAGCTGTCTGCACTGATGCATGCTGCAGATGATAAACACTTGGTGGAAGGGAATTCTCAGGAAAGCAGATGGATCAGTAATGAAACACCAGATGTGCTCAACCCTGTAAGTCTGAGCCAAGTCATTGCAGTAGGCTTAATCGTCAGAGATGGTGTCTGCTCTAGGGTGAGGCCTTTGCCTTTGGGATGAGGGTAAAGCTGGTGTTGGGGATGCATGGAGATACACAGCACATGTGAAATATACAATTTGGTTATCTTGGTTCTTCATAACCCCACAGCAGAAGGCATTAGAGATTTTTGAAAATCTTTGCCACTTTCAATGGATACTTTTGAGTTCTGGAGGACTATGATGCTGCACATACTGCATCTGTCTGCAGCAAATTAATTGCCCTATTGCAAGATAGTTGCTGTGCAGGGTCTTTGTTGAAATGCTTAACAGTCAGGGTCAATTTCTTTCTTTCATGAAGCTTCATATTTTTTCTGCATTTTATTTACCAGGATAATCAAGACTAGATAATATTTCCCATTTATCTGTAGGAAAATATTATACGAATATGACTCAGTAAAGTTGATATCTGAGCTGGAAATGATAGAGAAAATGAGGTTACAGGTCAAAATTGGGAAAGCATTAACACAAAGCTCAATGGTGTCGATAAGATCATGATGGCTAAGATGGAGAGAAACTTTTAGCATAAACAGAAACCTGAATGTTTGAGCAGCCTAACTTCTGTCGTATGCTGTAGAGGTTACAGAACTAACAGCTTGCCTACACTTGAAAGTCAGTTTAAATTAAGATAGATTGTAATTTAAAATGCAGTATTTGTTTCTAAGTAACAATCAACCACGGACATTTCTAGTCCCAAAATAAAGGTGTTATATGCCTGAGTTTTTTAATCCCTTTCAAAGATAAACTCTAAAAGGCTGCAAACTGCAAATAAAGAGGAATGTGTGGTGAAATACACCATTCAAGCATACAGCTTCAATAATTATGGGTAGGCAGAGTTACAAATACCTGGAAAGCAGCTGAAGGTAAAAATGGTGCAAATTATCAGGACTTTCTGCTAGTAGCTGCAGAAGTGAAACCACAAATAATGAAGGCTGCTTGTGCAATATCTGCTCAAACTTCCATTTTGTGTTTATAGTCTGACACTGACCCTGCACTTCCACTTGCTTATTTTGGAGCTGAGAGCAATCTAACAGGTTTTCTAGGAAAATACCTCTGGCAAGGGAGCATTGTGTGTGTTTGCACTGCCCAGATCACCTGCTGTCTTACAAGTCCACTTCCCTGGGTTCTCAGCCGTGGCTGTGTGATGTGGTACCCCTGAGATCTCTTGTGGTAGCCTAGCTAGGTGCTTTCCCAGGCAAAAGCAAGGTGCAGATCAGTTAAAGGTGACCTCAAGGTGGTAGCGAGTAGGTGTATGAAATAATCATATTTGATATTCATCATACACCTATAAAACTTAAGATAACAGAAAGAATACTCTTTATTCTGGCTTTTCAGTCAATTGCCAAAAGCCATAATTTATAGTTACGTACAGTACTGGTTTTGTATGTGCTTGAAATCATCTACAGAATTATCTGCATCTAGGACAAGTTATTTAACATTTAATAAGTATATAGACATTACATTAATATGTGTCTGTGTCTGGGAGAGAGGGCGTCATGGATATGAGCATGTGGCAGAAGAACTGTGAAATACCTTAGCAAAGATAACAGCAGAAAAAGCCACCTCAGACATGCTGTGAATAGAAAAAATGCAAGAGCAGTGCAGAAATTCTACAAATTAATTATCAGTTGAGCTTAGCTTCAAGAAAATCTGGGTCCACTAAAATGCTATGGCAAGCATAAAAATTAAGCATAGTTTATCCAAACTTTAGAACATATACTTATTTTTCTATTCTCTGATTTTTGCAAGAAATCACACAAAATAAAGGTAAATTGAACGGTGGGTGTATTGAAAAAAACACTATTGCTATTATAAAGACAGGCTTCTGTTCACTGCTATACTCTTCAGTATTGTTTAGCTTATAGACCTATGACTGGGTAGTAAGATGACTGATACTTCTTGACTATACCTGTGAAATGCTTTGTTAGCTCTGACCTTTAAACAAGAGCTTCTGAATTACTACTTTCTCTATTGCCATCCTGCCATTTCCTCCACAAATTCAGATGGCCAACGTGTGTTATGAAGAGCTACCACCTCATCTTCAGCATGTCTCCATAGTACTCCCATGATGAGCACTGCAAGCAAAGGGGCACAAGAGTAGCTCTGTTCTTTCTGGTATTTTCTACCCCACTGGGCAGTGCAGGCCCTTGGGGAAGCAGGAATGGTGCTCCAAGAGCAAGGAAGCCTTGGCAAAGTGGCTCTATAGCTGCACTATGAAGATGTGTATTTCTTCTCTCATCTGTTGATGTACACAGGAAAAACAGGTGTGATATAGGATAACTCTTCTTCCTCCACATGACATTTGTCCCCAGTTTGGCAGTGGGCACACAGAGGAGCTTGCTTTCTACCATGCTAACGCATCTTTCTGGTTTCATTGTCCTGCCCTTTCTGCTTTTCATTTACACAGCATCTCTTATTTCATAAAAAAGTCTTTAACTAGGCAGGACAAGAGAGCAGCAGCTGTGCTTGTAGTCCATAATACCTTTTTGCTAAATGTTTGCTTTCAGGTTGGAAATGTTGGACATTACTGGTGTGCTAGGAGTGCTATGGAAGTTAATGGGCTTCTCAGCAATTTTTAATTCTGTAACATTCCCAGAAGTGTTAAAGTTTACTGTATCAGAGCTTTCTAAGTGTAGGATTATTATCATGTTAGATGGCAGGAATCTACGAAGAGGCACTCTTAAAAATGTTTTCCATGAACAATAGGTTAAAAAAGAATAGAAATTTATCTGTATTGCAGGAATAAATGGAATTTGCCTTCCATTTGCTATGCTTTCCTGTGGTACCAAAGGTGCTCCTTGGCAAGAGATGAAGAACTAGATGTGAATACTGATGGTGCAGTGAGAAGGCTTCAGGGGCAAAGTGTTTTAATATGAAAATGTCAGCTCTATCTTTTAGCTCTAGCAAAGTAGGAACTTAAATCCTAGTGGGGTTGCTACATCTTTGCATCTCCTAATGGCTCTCAGATTGAAGAAGACCTAAACTGATCACTTGCTTTTTCCAAGAGAAATAGGAGATTCAAACCCTGACTTTTTCACTGAAGTGAAAAAAAAAAAAAAAAAAAAAAAAAAAAAAAAAAAAAAAATCTTCCTAATCTTTTACTTTATTATTAACCGCCGTTGTCAACATCTCTGAAAAAAAGCTTTTCAGAATTTGATTATTTGCTTCCTAACCTTTCACCACTTACACTTACCAAAAATTGGTGGGGGCTGCTGCCAAGGCAAAGAAATCTCCTTCCTTGACTTTTCTGAAATTTACACTCAAGAGCCCCCAAATCACCATGGTATTGCTAATTGGGAAGAGACGTACATTAAAGTTAAAATGAATTAAAATAAGGCCAACCAGGGATTAAATGATCTGTTCAAATGCACCCAAAGACTTTGTGGTGGAACTGAAGCTCCCATGTCATGTCAATGTCCTGTCTGTCAAAGCTTCCTTGCTGCCCTGTCAGAAGTGAGTATTCTTGCACTCACTTTCTGCAAATATAAATGACTACACAAGGCACAAAGCCATGGAAAACAGGCTGCTGAAAGAAGGTTGGTGTGTATTAAGCACTGCAACACATAACAGCTTTTGTCCCTAAGGTACTGTTTGCAGAAGAAGGCAATGATAGAGTTCATCTCAAAGACGGGAAGCTCTGTGGAAGCTAGAAGATACATTAGACTCACTATTTTTAGTTTATTAAAGCTATCTGTTATGTTTCTTTATTGTCTTCAGCTCTCAAGCCTCCTCAGAGATTTGTTACTCTACTCATTGTAAAGAAGGGCAGCATGGTATGATTCCTCTAGCACATAGGCTCAACATTTTGGTTTATGGTAGATGCCCAATGCAAAACAGATGGAAAGGGTCAAGGTAATGATGAAGTTGCTACCTTCCCAAGAAACTCCTTCCTGATCTTAAAGGATAAAGAAAAGTTATTATCATGGCTTGGGGGATGGGGGACAGGGGAAAGGCATGGTCTTGGAAATGTTGGGAGTCCTTGTTTCTGATTTGTTTGAATTTCTTACTTTCTTTATAATGGGAACCCCTAAAGCTTAATCACTGGATATTATTATCTTTATAACAGAGCTAAGTTAACATTCTGCACACATTCTAAGTTACATGCTATTTAAAATCAGGATTATTTTTTTCTACCTACTTAGTTTTTGCCTCTTTAATCAAGCCTTAGAAAAGTAGTTTCAGAAAATCATATTTACTTACTCATGTTCTGTTTCACTGTCAACATCAAGGTTTTTGTTCTTCTTTTATAAAACAGATACATTCAGAGTTCAAGCAAGAAGACATTTAAATATGTGTAATTTAAACTAGCTGCCCAGTCATAACCAGATATCCATCCACACAATGTTTGTCACGAGGGAATGGCTCCTGGTGTTCTACACATTCCATTCCACAGACAACACATGGTCTGGTCTCTGCACCTTTTAAGTTTTACAATTATGCCATGTACAGTGGGATGGAACAGGTCAGAGTGCTCTTCTGGTCCATAGTAAGCCTTGCACTATGTACTGGAACATTATATTCTGGGCAGAATAATCTTTTATCCAACACTGAGATTGAATAAGAACATTCATACAATTCTGGACAGGGTACAGTGAGGAGGAGCTGGCTGGTATGCATATGCTCAAAAGAAGCTTAAAGGCACATGGGCTACTTTCACATGGGCTTTGGAGAATATCAATCTTTGTGCAAGGTCAAGGGTTCCTTTGGAGAGGAAGACTGGGGTGTAAACTATTCTTATCCTGCTCTACTGGGATGACTTCAGTGTTTTTAGGATCCTCCATTTCCCTTGGAGGATCTGATGCTATTCATCAAGGTACTGAGTTTCCCAGTTCTCCCCAGAGTTTTCTGTCCTTAAACAAAAAAGCAAACCAGCAGTATTGTTTCATGTTAGAGAGTTTTAGATTTGTAACCCTACCGCAAACCATTATAGTCAGTCATTTCCTCATGGAAACAATATTCTTCATCTCTTTCCCCTTATTTGAAGAATTATTCAGCTTTTGCTGATGAATGTAGACAAAATAATAAGAATAAATGACAAATAGAGGAGAAAAATATGTGCACTACAGGTATTAAAAGGAAAAATGAAAATGGCAGATCAATGAACTCTAGCCAAGTAAGTTGAATGTGTATCTTCTAACATGAGTTATGACAGATTTAAAGTTAACTGGGAAGTGGCTGTTTTCCTCCATAATCTGAGTAAAGACTGGTCATTACTAGCAAAATAAAAAATTCCCATTGATTTTATAGGAGATTTGCTAACTCACTTTCTAATTCTTCCCTCATGTAATCTTCATTCCCTAAAAAAAAAAAAAAAAAAAAAAAAAAAAAAAAAGTGGGGAAAAGGATTTTCTTATTTAGCTGGAGAACTGGCATTAAGACTATCTTCATTAGCTGGGAAAACCAGTTCCTGCCCCAAATGGGAACATGCTTTGCTATACCTGAATTGACCAGCACTATTACCTCATGTGTTTGCATGTCTTTAAAAGAATTATTCTGCACATAGATTTAATATTAAAGTGACCTGAATTCTGAACCTGTGGGGTTTTGTGTTGGGTTTGGTATTTTTTTTTGCCAGAATGTACGTGTATACAGAATGTGTTTATAGTACAGCTTCTGACGGCTGCCGCTTGCCGCTAACAGACCAATACTATGCCAGATCAATGAGACTATGCTTTCTAGGTCCATTATATCAGTGAATCAAGAGTGAATTAATTATTTCCCCTCTCAATCTTTGCTGTCTGAGCGTTGGCCCCTCCCCTCATGCCGATTTTCCTCTCCTCGCAATGCTTTGGGAAAGAAAGTGCAAGTACCCCTCCGCTTGCTTTGTTTAAATTATCTCCTTTCTGCCCTGCTTGTCGCCCAGGGAAGCGGAGGAGCGAGGCAGATGGCTCAGCTTGCCTGGGAGAGACTAACCTGGCTGCTCTCTGAGGAGGGCAGGAGGGAGAGAGCAGGAGCAGCAGCTCTCGCTGCAGCCTGTTTTTTTATGCGGGCTGGCCCTTTCCGCTCAACCAGTGCCGCCTGCCCTGAGACGCGGGCTGGTCGCCTCCATCCCGCCGCATTTGGTATGCATGAGCTCTGCTGTTCCCACGCAGGAGGCTGCTTTCTTAAGGAGGCTCGGTGGCCGCAGACGCGCCGCTCACTCGCCCAGCCCAGCCCAGCCCAGCCCAGCCCAGCCCAGCCCAGCCCAGCCCAGCCCAGCCCAGCCCAGCCCAGCCCAGCCCAGCCCAGCCCAGCCCAGCCCAGCCCAGCCCAGCCCAGCCCAGCCCAGCCCAGCCCAGCCCAGCCCAGCCCAGCCCAGCCCAGCCCAGCCCAGCCCAGCCCAGCCCAGCCCAGCCCAGCCCAGCCCAGCCCAGCCCAGCCCAGCCCAGCCCAGCCCAGCCCAGCCCAGCCCAGCCCAGCCCAGCCCAGCCCAGCCCAGCCCAGCCCAGCCCAGCCCAGCCCAGCCCAGCCCAGCCCAGCCCAGCCCAGCCCAGCCCAGCCCAGCCCAGCCCAGCCCAGCCCAGCCCAGCCCAGCCCAGCCCAGCCCAGCCCAGCCCAGCCCAGCCCAGCCCAGCCCAGCCCAGCCCAGCCCAGCCCAGCCCAGCCCAGCCCAGCCCAGCCCAGCCCAGCCCAGCCCAGCCCAGCCCAGCCCAGCCCAGCCCAGCCCAGCCCAGCCCAGCCCAGCCCAGCCCAGCCCAGCCCAGCCCAGCCCAGCCCAGCCCAGCCCAGCCCAGCCCAGCCCAGCCCAGCCCAGCCCAGCCCAGCCCAGCCCAGCCCAGCCCAGCCCAGCCCAGCCCAGCCCAGCCCAGCCCAGCCCAGCCCAGCCCAGCCCAGCCCAGCCCAGCCCAGCCCAGCCCAGCCCAGCCCAGCCCAGCCCAGCCCAGCCCAGCCCAGCCCAGCCCAGCCCAGCCCAGCCCAGCCCAGCCCAGCCCAGCCCAGCCCAGCCCAGCCCAGCCCAGCCCAGCCCAGCCCAGCCCAGCCCAGCCCAGCCCAGCCCAGCCCAGCCCAGCCCAGCCCAGCCCAGCCCAGCCCAGCCCAGCCCAGCCCAGCCCAGCCCAGCCCAGCCCAGCCCAGCCCAGCCCAGCCCAGCCCAGCCCAGCCCAGCCCAGCCCAGCCCAGCCCAGCCCAGCCCAGCCCAGCCCAGCCCAGCCCAGCCCAGCCCAGCCCAGCCCAGCCCAGCCCAGCCCAGCCC
>NW_020799143.1:17948601-17968657 GCF_003259725.1 Athene cunicularia | reverse complement strand
GGAGGGATGCGCCCGGGACGCCCGCGCCCCGGCGGGCCGGCTCCGCGGTAGGCGCGCACGGGTCTGCGGCTGATCGCCCGGTGGGATTTACGGAGGGTCATGAATCAGACCGATGCTCCCCGACCACTCAACTGGACCATCCGGAAGCTGTGCCATGCCGCCTTCCTCCCCTCCGTCAGGCTCCTTAAGGTAGGGTGGCAGCCTGCTTTGAGAACCGGTGTCGCCGCTCAGCATCCCCCCGAGGGTTGCAGACGCCGTTGCTGGAAAGTTAATACAGAAATAGTCCCAACTTTACTGTTAATTAGCTTCTCTGCTGCCTTTGAAGACCCTTGCGAGTATCTGAAGGTACCAAAATTGTCTATCCGTATTCCAGTTCGGCGTGATTATCTGTCAAGAAAGGTCTGTGAGAGGGGTGAAAAGGGAGTGAGGGATGGCTGGATATCACCTGTGCTTCTATTTGCCTTGTCATAAAAAACATCAAGCCGTGAACTTCTAGGGATAGAGGAATCCGTTTCTAAGGTGTCTTCCTTTGTGAATCATCCAGCGCTCTCTGTTCTTTGGTGTTACTTGGTCGCTAGGAAATACCCGAGGGTCCAGTACCACTCAGACCAACTTGTAAGTGGAATGGTACGTGAGTGGATAAAAATCACTGTGGTTTGTTGAAAGATGTACATAGGAACAGGGTCAGTTAAAGACTGGCAGGGCAGGCAGCATCAGTGAAACTTCTAGATGATTAATTTTTGTTTGCTTGTTTAAACCAAGTGACACAGTTTTGAAGGTATTTTTAAATGTGCTTTCCTATGAGATAATTATGAATGTTTGGTAAAAATTATTTGGGATTATAGACAGCGGAGAGCTCTTAATCTCAGCACGCGAAGTACCACTGCTGCTGATGTCCCACTGAAGCTGTTTTAGAGGCATTCGTAACTGGAAAGGAAAATATATCAAACCAACTTTTTGATGATAAATAGGTTATATTAAACTGAAAAGTATTCTTTGTTCTTGGAACTTCTTAATTATTTGGATTATACAACGAAAATTTAAATTATATAGTCAGGTCCCTTTAGGCTTCTGCAACTGTAATATGTTTTATAAAATGTTGAATTCATGACACTAATCGCAATCCATCTTAGTACTTCATAGTTTGGCTCTGAAATATGCAGCCAGGTAAAACATGGCTACTCTAACAGTGTATTAGAAGATAATGTTAGATATAAACATTTGATTTTGTGTGGGTAGCTTTGAAATTAGGTCAGTTCTTACTAATGCAACATATTTGAGCAGTAGTGTAGTGTATGATAGTGCTCTTAGCAGACATAAATTGTACATATAGTTATTGTATGTATGATGCACAAGTGACCATGCTGTGCATCATAACAGGTATTTGTCACAGGAAAGGGCTACTGCAGAAAAACATTTCTGTTTCCAAACCAGATGTATGGCTGCTGGGACGTACATTGAGAATAGAAAGAAGATAAAACTTAGATTGGTGAAAAATCAAAATAAATACAGACAAGTCAAAAAGTGGTGTTGATTCTCGTGCAAAGGCTTCCCGCCCCAGAAGCACACATTAGAATATCCATATTCTACAAGTCAGATACATTTAGATGAATATAATTTTTCCTGAAGTGTGAAAACTCAGATGTGGGGAACGTTATTATCACTCTCAGTATCAGGAAAAGAAAAAGAAGTCTGCAATGTTTCTTTTTTGGCAGACAAATGTTGCCCCCTGTGTATGGTTTCTCTTCATTGCATGTTTCAAGGGTGAACTTTGCAATTAATTATTAAAAGAGCTGACTAAAAATTATTTTCTGAAGCTACAGCTATAACCTTTTAGGGCCAGATAGGGAGTGGACTCTGCAGAGTTAACAAGAACAGGGCAAATAATCAGAGATAAGCAATCTCTGCACAGAGAGGGTGTGTGAGGTGTGGGAGAGACCACAGCAAAGGAAGTGGGACTGGCACCTTCCTGAGCTGATGAGCAGAGCTCGTTGATTGGAGAGGGAAATGCATATATCAGCATTTTAATCAGCTTAAAATTTTGCTTCCAGTATATACTTATCTTTGTCTTTTATTATTTAACACATTCAAAGCAAGTGATTCATGTAAGAGCAGGACCCTATTGTCCTACTTCCCCAAAAGATACAATAGCCAGCCTGAAGGAATTTGCTTGTCATGAAGAGCTGTTAAGGAAAGAGTGTGATAAAAGCAGCATTAAATTACTAGATGGGCAGTGTGAATATTTTCCTGGTTTTCCTCAGAAAATTTGAAAATTTTTATGTATACAAATTTCCTCATCAGAAGGGTGTTTGTATTCTTTGCCTTTTGTATCTTTCCTGAAAAAAAAAAAAAAAGAAACCCTTCTTTTTTCCTAAATGAAAGGTATTCCTGTAAATCCAAAAACATTGGAAAGACAAGTGAAATAATCTAAACTCATTAATTGCCCAGTTTCCAAATGGATTAAGGGATTTTAAGGGCTAATGCAATGTTTTGTCAGTAGATATCCGGAAGACCCTTATTTTTATACAGCCTTTCTCTGCTGAGAATGCCCTCAATAACAGAATAAACTTTGCTAAAGCTGATACATAGTGGCACATTTTTATTATTATCTAATTTATCTACGGCTGACAAACTCTTGAAAAATTTACAGTGTACATTGAAATAGAGTAAAAGAAGATTTCCATGCTTTATTTTAGTCTACCAGAACAAAATAACTAAATGACATCAGTAAGTTCAAGGATACACCTTTGCCTGAACTTCCAAGAATGAGAGATAGCAGAGAATTCCTGTTTTACACGTGAAAAAAATCACTGTACCATCACCTGGACCTTTGTAATAAACAGCACAAACTTTTCAATAAACTCATTGAGAAGACATGGAATTAAAAGTCCTTATCCTATGGATATACTTTTAAGTGTAGCATCAGTGCTTTCACAGTGATGGATCTAAATAAACAATGGAATCTAGGACTTGCATGGAGGCCTCTCACATATTACTCACAAATCTATAGGATTGTCTTGAAATGACTGTTTTAAAATAAATAATAAAATGTGTTATTCAGCAGGTAGTCTATGCCCTCATTCTGTTCTGTTGAAATGGTGTGCAATGCTCAGTTGCCTGAACTGGCATTTGATGTGGCTCTGGCCACCAGTGAATTCATTTGATTTAAGATAAATTGAGGTCATTTGCAGATGCTGTCCAGCTTTGCTCCCTATGCATTTTCTTCCAGGTGTATGCTCATGTTCTAAATGTTCTAACCCACTTCACTAATACCCTCATGTTTAGGTAAGGTTTTATAACCCTGTTTTCTCAGTTCTCCATTTTCTAACAGGCACACAGAGTACTAGGAGCTGTATTTGAAGTACAGATCGAAACAAATTACTGGAGAACATTTTTACAACTTGTGTCATTGGCTCATCCTTCACTGCTCCCATTTTTTTCCTGTACTAAATATTTCCTGTAGCATGTTCCATGCTGGTACTTTTTGTAGGTGTCTCAGTATGTTTAAACACACACTAACGTACTGTCTAATGCCTTCCCATCAGAAAGAAGAAGATTAAAGAGTACCTTGAGCACATAAGCAGAGAGAGCATGGTTTTGTGCAGAGAGGGGAACTGTTATTCTCCTGAGATGGTCAGGTTACTTTCCAGAGGTGGCTTTCCAGCCATGACTTGTCCAGCTTTCGTTTCTCTATCCAAGTTCTGAAGCTTGTTTCTTCGTGTGTTTGGCCAAGGTCTTACTACCTTAATACTTTAAAAATTATTTTAGGAAAGCATTATTGTTAGTGGCAAGCAGTCCTGATCCACTTTGTGCCACTGTATATGTAAGAGCTTTTGTTCCAGTTGCAGAAAGCTCTGGTAGTCACATCAATGTTTGTTTTATGGTGCGCGAGAGTTTCTGAGCCTTCACATGCCCAAAGAAGAGATTGCCTCTCAAGAAAGGAAGCCAAGTCCAAATAGCAGGATTTAGAGAAGACAGAGAGTTTAGAACCTGTACTCTGACAAAATTAATGTCTTACTAAAAACTTCACTCAGAGGACCTTGTGACCTAGGAGAGACTGCACATGTTGCACTTCTGCTCGGAACAGATATGATACATGACATGGGATCAAGAAATGATTAATACGCTAAACCCCCCCCTAAACTGAGAGTAGTCAAGAGGACTGAAAAATAAAAGGTCTGTAACATGCAATAAGCTTAACACCACAGATTGAGACACATGCATCTGTAAGTACTGTACTAACATTTGGAAAGCAACAAGTTACCCAGTCTTTCTTAATAAGACTACTAAATTTTTTTTTATCATGAGTTTGAATTGCATGTCAGTAAGTAGACTGGGAAGGCAGAAACTTTGGAATAGCCAGAGGAGATGAAACAAAGTGAATCAGAAGAAACAC
The DNA here is from genome assembly GCF_003259725.1 of Athene cunicularia. Lineage (NCBI taxonomy): Eukaryota > Metazoa > Chordata > Aves > Strigiformes > Strigidae > Athene > Athene cunicularia. The sequence goes on along the minus strand of NW_020799143.1, from coordinate 17,964,261 downwards.
TGGAGAAAATGTTTTGGCTAATTTTTCCCAGCATATAGCTCAATAAAAATGCCTTCTCAGCATTGCCAAATAAATACAGAGAACATTTTACCTAACCTGGTCAGCAGCCTACTCTAGTTCCAGGAACTGCTGGAAGCTTAAAGAGATAAGACACTAAATTTCTTATGAAATGAGAAACTAGATCTTATTTTTTTAAATTATTTTTATTTGCCAGATGAAGAATGCATGAGGTAACACAAGAAAAAATTAAAAAGCTAAAAAATGGTTCATTAGAATGAGACACGGTGTCTTTTATATGTGACTATATATATATGAAATTCTGGCTGGGCTGAAATAGTGAAATAGAAATTGGACAATATTTCTTCTACTAGAGAAAGTTTGGTTATGACTATAAATAAGGTATCTGCAGGAATGACTGGGGAAAATGTGGCAGGCTTTATTAAGGTGCATTGTGAAATACCACACTGTTCACCAGCTTAAGTCAGCTAAAATCTCGTTATTTCATTACCAAATACAAATTTATTTCAGGATACTTTTAAAAAATCTGATTTGGTAAAGAACAAAAAGTTTGCTTCTGCAGAATGGTTGAAGAATGAAATGTGTTCTCTATGAAACAGTAAATATTTATGCTTCTGTACCCCATCCTGTGAGAAAAAGTGACTGTAAGAGAGGAGAAAGCAGTATCTTTTACAGCTGATTTTATTCTTCAGATAGAGTACTCCTGTAACTCAGGGAAGATAGTTTTGATAAATAATTTTTTAAATTGTAAGTGGATTTGTGTACCGTAATAATGAGATAGTAGTGTTACGGTCTTCAAAAACAGAACTATAAGTTTTTAATGTTGTTTTATTAACTATCAATGAGAAAATTAGTAGAAGTCTAGACACAAAGGCACTCAAAATGCCATCTTTTTCTCTTAGCTAGTCTTTGATGTCCAGCTGGCAGTGGAGTCTTCTAGCTTATCAGTGCTTAATAGTTAAGAATTGATTCTGATTATTATTTGAGTTAATTTACCATACCGACCTTTCAAACTGCAACAAAATGAGAGGATAGGTTTACTAACTGGCGACTGAAAAACTGAGATACTTGGAACAAATCCCAATCCATACTGTTACCATTAGTGAGCTGGCACACTAATGTTTCTGCAAGTATTATGCACATTACCGACAGTAAAATGAGGGTAGTAATTTACCTGTGCCTGCATCAGCTGCTTGCTGACTTAAACTGTAATAAGGAATGAGCCACCACTATGCTTCGTTCAGGAGGATTTGATGCATTCTGGGAAGTAATGACAGTTCAGCTCTTAGGATCAGTCTACTTAAAACACAAGCATGTAGAAAATACCAGCCAATGTAATGAATGTTCTTTTCAACTCTAATAAAAAACCAAGTCACACCTTTCAGTATGGTGGGATGCTTTATACAATATGAATGACAGATGAGTTTTAAGAGTGAATATAAATTTTGTTCGTAAAGAAATTATTTGATAAACAAACTTCTGTTTTCCTGCCAGAAAGATCATGGTTATATCTACTACAGTTGCAGTAGATGTTGCATTTATTTGACTCTATTTCACAGATTTTTCTGGGGTACATTATTTAAGAAGCCCAGAAGTCATATTATCGGCAAAGAGAAAGATCCTGCTTTCTGTGTTTTGCTCCTGTGCTCTAAATTTCATCATATAAGGATGGCAAGAAAGAGACCTTACTAGGGCATTGCTGTGTCTTTGCAGTCTCCTGCTTCATCACAAAGAAATTCACTTAATACCCCAGCTCAGGGGAGCAATGAGTGTTGGAGTGTAGCTTCATAGCACCTTTGCACAGGTGTGCTTGCATTACTGCTGCTCAACTGTTACCTGTGCCTCTACTACTTCACATTTTAAGCAGGTAAAGGCAGTATGGTGAAGACATTTTACAGCTGGGGTTGAAGAACTGATAATATGCTTTTTGGGGGTTGCACACTCCCAAAAGCTGCTTATTTCTTGAAGGTATGCATCTCACCATAAAGCTGATCCATCTCATGTGGCAGCTGGGCATGTTCATTTGTAAGGAGTTTCTGACAGATTATGTCAGTTCATTTCTTCTGAAAGGGAAGGAAATATAGAAGATGTTAATGATTTTTCCTTTTTCATATACAGAAGCAGTCACTTTGTGTGGTTAATTCTTTGGTCCAGTGTACATTTTTTATGTGATCTAAGGTGAATCAGAGATTGTTAGCAGTTTGCCTTGTTGACTGAATCTTTTCTGTGAATATGACTCAGGTTGGTGACCACTGACTTGGAAGTGATACAGCAGCAAATCAGTTTCCACAGCAAGTAATATTATCCCAATTAAGAAAAAGAAAAGGAGGGATCAAAACAAAAAGCCTAGCAGTAGAAGTCATGTTTCCATGGGATAGCCTACATGTAAAAGAGGTAGACACACCAGTGTGATTTTGAAGGACGGAGGGAAAAATAGTTCTGACTTACAGGTTGGAAAAGGTTGTGTGAAAATCATCTTCTTTTAAACTAGAGAATTTTAGAAAAAAATGGCTTTTCTTTCTAGGTACGTCAGTGCTGTGTGAGTGCTTCTCAAAAAGAAGTGATAGAAAAGGTAATATTAGATTTTCAGTCTTAATGCAACAGCTAAGGTACAAAAATGTCTGGCTGCCTTAAAGTAAGGATCCTGCAACGGCTACAGGTTTTATCCATTTGCATGTCAGTAATATTTTGCAGTGCTTTCTCTAAATTCAGCTGTTGCATTAGTGTCTTTTCCGTCATCTTAGAAAATACAGTAGGATTTTGCCACCTTCTGTGCCGTATGGCCAGTGGGCTACAGTGCCAAAGGTGAGGCATCACAAGGAGTCATCCAGAGTTGCCCATGTTTCCTTCACACAGAAGGACTTGGGTTATAAATTATCTCTGCTTCCCTTTTCAGATTTGAATGCTTACAGGAGGTTGCAACTGGCCTTGATTCCTACTGGCCTTAGTAAGAATTGTTAATATATGAAGCACAGCAATAAACTTGCCTATCAGAAGGTAACTGCAAGTTTTGTAATTTGTTAACTGCTTGAGAGAAGCTTTATGGTCTTGTTTCCAGAGAAATTAAAAAAAAAAAAAAACAAAAACAAAAACACCACATTTTTTATATATATTAACATGTCATGGTTTGACCCCAGAGGACAACTGAGCACCACGCAGCCATTCACTCACCCCTTCCCCCCAGCACTGAGAAGGAGAAAATGAAGCAAAATGCACAGGAATTGAGATAAGGACAGGGAGGGATGACTCACCCAAAGTGGTCATAAGCAAAAGACAGGCTCATTAGGGTAAGAAAAAGAACATCACCTTAATTCTAAACACTAACAACAATACCTCTTAACAGCCAGAGGAGGACCATGAGAAGCATTACCACATCTTAAAAACACCTCCCTCCACCCCTCCCTTCTTCGCAGGCTGAGTTTTGTTCTGTTATCTCTACCTCCTCTGCTTAGCAGCGCAAGGGCAGGGGATGGAGGGTACAGACAGTTCACTGCTTCTTCCTCCAAGTGTGGGGGAAGCACTCTTCTGTATTCTTCCCCCCTGCTCTACATGGTTTCCCTCTCATGAGAGACAGTCTTCCATGAACTTTCTCCAGTGTAAGTTCTTCCCATGTGCCACAGCCATTCTGGGGCTGCTTCTGCCTGAGTCACCTCCGTGTGTGGCAGTTCTCCCAGCACCAAACTACAACATCCTGGCCTTGTTCCCATAGAGACCCTGGGGTCTTCCACAAGCTGCAGGTGAATCTCTGCTCCAGTGGTGACCCCCGTGGGTGGCAGGGAGGTGGCCCTGCGATCTCACCATGGGATACAGGGGAGTCTCTGCTCCAGCACACCTCCCCCACCTTCCTCCTCCTTCCTTCCACTGACCTTTAACTCGTCCTCATAAGTCTTCACACCCTCCTAGGTTCCCCTTCTTAAATACGTTATCACAGAGGCTCAGCCACTGTCACTCATTGGCCTGGCCTTGGTGCAAACACAGGTCTGAATTGGAGCTGGGGGGGCTCAGAGAAGCTTCTCACAGGGGCCACTGCTGCAGCCTCCTCCCCTGTTACCAAAAAATCCACCACAGAAGCCCAACAGAATAGATAACAATTAAGGCTGGCTCTGAACAGACACTATTGCTTAAAAGATAATTGTAAAATGCTACTAAGTACAGAAGTCCTACAAGCAAGGGGCTACAAATACAATACTGTGTTTGTGGAATCCTGTATTAGCACCATAAGATTTTAATGTTGTTCTACAATACTGTTCCTTATGTTTGAAAGGGTGCCGTGTGAAAAAATCAGGGCACAAGATCATAAAGTGAAGCTGAGTTGTTTTATTCCACCTGAATTGCTACAAGACTATGCTACAGTGTAAAATGAAATGCCCTCAGGGCTCTCTGGAAATTTATGTCAAAGTCAGTAATAAAGCATGAAATAAAATCACTTCATCGAAAATATCTTTCGGCTCCTAAATAATATGATGACATGAAACAGTCTGACAAAGTGCTTTTAGCAGCTTCAAGAAAGTTACTGAAGAAAGTATCAGAATTCTTATAATGTAATTAAAACAATCATCAGACTGATTTTACATTAGTGAGAAGGTGATTGAGTGAAAATACTGTCTTTCAGTTGCCTTGTTTTTCACCTGCTGTTGGTAGATGCAGAGGGCAGATGTAGTAACTTACTGAGCCATCATAATTAAGAATTTAAGGAGGATGCACCGCATTGTTTTGTTACAGAAGGATGCCATTTTTGGAACTCTGTGGTTTACTGAATTGGGATGGCATGTTGCTGCCGGGTCTTTTGTAATGCAGTATCACACCTGTTTCCCAGTGCAATGACTTGACGTTCTTCTTTGCATACAGCCAGAAAGACAGATCAAAACTACAGCTGGATAACCTAATTACAGGATATCCTGAGGACCTTCCAGACTGACTTTTCTATGATAGTATATAGAATTTTCTGTTTTCTGAATCACAGAAGGTATTTTTCCAAATACATTCTTGTTCAGATTTTTGGTTCAGTACTTCAAATCACTAGGTGGTGTCTTATGCAGAAGGCTGTATTTGATGAACAGTGTTTTTTTCTGGATGCAGATTCTGTTACCACATTAAAACTATGAAGATCTGCACAACCTAGCCATAATACTTCTGCTTTTCTCAGCTTTTTCTCCTATATTTCTCCCCACCTACCTGCTGGCCCTTTTCCTGAGCTATCACTCAAAGCAGTTTTCTGACATTTAGCTGCTTAGCCTGTACTCACAAAAGCAATAATGGTGCCAGGTTACGATGGCAATAATGCTAACAAATAATTTGCTATGCGTAGTCCAATGACTGAGCCATCTATGAAAGAGGTCAATTCCCTCTGTCTGAAGGATGAAGGATCTGGCATCAAGACTGCCCAAAATGCAATACATCATGAAAATGGGATACATCATGGAAAGATTCCCTGAAGTTGCTTACTGTATCCTGCCACTTGCAGGACTACTCCAATATGCATAGTTTCTTACATGTGTTTGTCTAAGTTCCTAAAGCCATGACTCTCATAGGCAATCTTTTACAATGACCCTATCTGCCATCAGAAATATTTTTCTGTGGTGTCTGCCTGGATCTTACTTGCTGCACTTAAAGTTTGTGATTTCTTGTTTTGTCCACTATGAGCAGAGGGGACAGATGTAGCAATCTTTTGTGCTTAAAAAGTCTTGTGTTGTGTATGGAGATTGGCTATGAGATCCACTCATGACGTATGTCTCTTTGTCATCTCCTAACATAGATTATTTATTCCACTGTTTGCTCCATGGAAGTTAGACTGAGATTCCCCTGCTGCTTGCTTTTTTCTCTTTCTCTAGTCTTCTGGTGTCTTACTGGAGAGGCTAGCACAGACATGAAGGAATCCTGCTCATTCTTCCATGCTAATCCTAATGCTATAAACTGGAGAATGGTTGATAAGGAAACAGAAGGTTTCACAACCCTCCTTCATTTGTGTCTCCTGAAGAGACTAAGTAACATCTCTCTTAAATTGCCTACAGAGTCTTTTTGATTTAACTGACTGTATAAGAACGTGAGGTGACTAAAAAGTAAGTCTTCAGGGAGACCTTTGGGGGGTACTTTCACTTTATGTTTACATGATAGAAATATTCTTTTTGTCTCTTTGCATAGTAGTAAAATCTGTGGGTTCTAATGGTTGTGTTAGCAAAGAAATTTTGAAACTCAATGTGGGGGACAATCAACAGCAGAGTGCTTATTAAGACACTGAATTTCCAGCATATATGGCTACCTTTCTGACATACAAATGAGGAAATTTAATGTTTATGTGCATTATTCTGGAATAAAAAGATGATTTTGATCCTTCTAACACAAGTTGGGGGGGGTGGACACAAAAAAGATTTTCAGACATAGCCTAGTGGGAAGTTAAATGTGATCAGGTTACTTTATCTTGATACATGTGAATATTTAAGAATAATTAAAAGATACAGATCTGATCTGTCAAGCTGAAAATACCCTATGCAGTTTCTTATTAATGGTAACTGTGGGAACTTTAGCTTATTCAACATGGGAATAGTAAATTTTTCAGAGGATTGCTTCCCCTTAGAAGCTACTGACTCTTATTACTAACATCCAAGGATAAGTTTTTTTTCTTTTGTTTACTTTTATTTCTTAAGTAGTACAAGTTTCCAGTTTTATTTAGTGTTCAAAAATTCTGAAGCATTATGAAAACATCCCATGATAAAATGAATGTCTGTAGAATTATAACAAATGAGAATTACTTGTTCATCCAATATTGCAATCTGCCAGGGGTGTGACTACAATAGGAAGTCTTTAAGTAAGTACTGAAACTGAGCAAATTATTTCCACCAAATTATTTGACAAATTTAGCATCTCAGTGCGTTAAATTTGTTATCACAGATAGTTTCCATTAATTTATTTAGGACTCATCTGAAATGCAATTGAATCAATGGAGACGCTTTCACCAGTTTTTAGGGGGTGTGATCCTTATTTGCCAGATAACAGAGCTTGAAGCTTGAAGCAGAAACAATAGTCCAGGATATGTATAATGTACATTACATTACTTTGATTCAAGACTGAGTAAGTGTTCAGATATCTCTGCTGCAAATAGTTGTGTGCATAACTAACGCAGCAAATTTTTTTTCATATCAAATCCCAAGTCTTCTCTCTCCCTGAATTAAACAAGGTGGGCAAAAAGCTGACGCAAAATACTTACTACAACTAAATAAATATGAATAGCTGCAGAGAAATGTGTGGAACATTTATTAATTAAATTGATAAGCAGCATAGCATAGGGGAAAAAAAAAAAAGAGCTTTTCCTTTTCTTTGAAAAATTAGGATATGCTCACTTTTCATGGCAGTTCTAGCCCTTGTTTGCATTAGTGCAGTCACAAAATGACATTTTATCACAGTTAAACCACATTAATGGTGGAGTGTTTTCTCCTAGTGTTATGGAATTGCATAGTGAAGTATTCTACTTTAGCTTGTTTTATGGAATAGGCTTTATTTCAGTATCAGTGTGATCACTTAATATGACATTGCTTCAAACCTTGGTAACTAGATACTTTGTAACAGTCATCCCAACCCTAATTCTGCTCTTAGCTCTTGTTAGTAATTATTTGAACGGTAGAGGTCATTTCATGTCAGGAAGGATTTCTTCCCAGTGGTGGTTTAAGCTTGGCTGATGTGGCAGTTGGATGGCAGTTCTGGAACACACTCTCTTCCTTGGACTTAGCCAAAGCCAGGTTGATACTGCAACACCTTCTGAAATAAGCTGGCCTTTGTCTCTCCTCCTATAGCATTTCCTTCTCATGGCAAAATGCTATTGGATGCACTAGATGTGTATGTATAGTCTAGAAAAATATCTCTTGCAGATGAAGAGTCCCTGTTTGAAAGCACCTGTTCAGTATCATCATGAGTAAAACGAGCATTAACATGCTCAGAGTTGCTTTTTAATGCTTTGTTCTTGTGTGCTCAGAATGAATATCCCTTGACTCTAGATTTATTTTTCAGAAACTGCTGAGGCAACATTCTCTGGAAATAACAGTCCCAGTACAACCATAACATCCCATTACCTTGTTTCCTGAAGCTGGAGAACCCACATGCTAAAATGAGGAATTACAATGTATCTGTATCAAAACTGCTCCATCAACACTTCAGCTCTTTCTGAATTTACTGTTCTGTGCTTTCATGATGCAATAGACTATGACTGAATTTCACATTTGAGGTCTTCCACAGATATTCAAATTAGCTGTCATTTAAACACTTGCTTCCTGCTGTGGGGGCTTTCAACTCTTCACTGGGAGGCCACAGGCAGCATAACATAATGTACTTGTTTCAGTGCAAAAAAAAAGAAAGACTCACCGAGGAATGAGATACCCATAATTAATTCAGGTAGTTGATATGTGATCCGAATACTCTGTGAATACATAAATGGTAAAACACATTATGCTTAAAGCAGGAATTATTATTATATCTCACTTGTTTGGATTACGTACATATTAGTAGATCTCTGCTTGTACTTGATTTTTTTTCAAATTCTATTCATGAAAATGGGTTATTTAAAAATCAAAACTTGAAGTAGGTTAGCAACAGAAATATCGACAAGATGTTATAAGTAAAATAAAGCAGATTAAAATAGAAAAGTTAACATTAACACAATACCTTTGAACTTTATGCACAGGAAAAAATACAAATACATTTTAGAATGTTGTGTTACTAATAACAGTCTGTTGCAGAAAGTTTATCTCACCAAGTTAATTCTTTCACTAGCTGGTGTTTGCTGTCTGCTTCCTGATCTCCTTCTGGAGATAGAAGATTACTAGTCCCAGATGTGAACTAAAATGAGTTCATTTATCCATGTATACTTAGAATAGAGAATTACAGAATATCTAGAGTAGGAAGGGAGCCATAAGGATCGTCGAGTCCAACTTCCTCCTCCTCTCAGGACTATTGAAAACTAAATCGTATGACTCAGAGCATCACCCAGATGGTCCTTGAACTCTGACAGGCTTGGAGCTGTGACCGCTTTGCTGGGGTGTCTGTATCAGTGACTGACCACTCTCTTGGTGAAGAACCTTTTCCTAATGTCCAATCTGAACTTCCTCTGATGCAGCTTCATTCCATTTCCTTGTGTCCCATCACTGGTCACCAGAGAGAGTAGATCAGCACCTCCCCTTCTGCTGCCCACCTTGAGGAAACTGTAGACTGTGATGAGGTGCCCCCCCAGCCTTCTCTTCTCCAAGCTGAGCAAGCCAAGTGACCTAGCTGCTCCTCGTAAGTCTTGCCCTTGAGGCCTTTCCTTTGATGTGCTTTTTATATTGAAGCACCCAAAACTGCACACAGTACTTGAGGGTGGGCCACACCAGTGTAGTGCAGAGTGGGACGATCACCTCCCTTGACCGACTGGCTATGCTGTGCTTGCTGCACCCCAGGACATGGTTGGCCCTTTTGGCTGCCAGGCACACTTGACTCATATTCAACTTGCCATCAACCCAAACCTCTAGATCTCTTTCTGTAGGATGCTCTCCAGCCTCTCATCCCACAATTTGTACATATAACCAGGACTACCCTGTCCCAGGTGTGGAATCCCACACTTGCTCTTGTTAAATTTCATATGGTTGGCGATTGCCCAAGCTCTATAGTCTATCTCAGATATCTCTGTAAGGTGTCTCTACCCTTGAGGGAGTCCACAGCTCTTCATAGTTTAGTATCATTGGCAGACATTCAACTCCTGCATCCAGATCATTTATAAAAACATTACATTACTTGACTTCCCATTTGCTATTTTAATCTAAATACTAGAAATAGTGTTGGAAACTGGAGTTCATGGTGGACAGCAGGGTTGAACATGAGGCAGCAGCATACTCTTTCAGCAAAGAGGGCCATCTGCATCCTGCATTGCATTAGGACTGTAGCCAACAGGGGTCAAGAGAAGTGATCTCTCTATTTGTGAGACCACATCTGAGTGCTATGTCCAGTTCTGGGCTTCCCAGAAAAAGAAGCATATGGACATGTTGGAGTGAGTGTGGTGGAGACCACTAGACAAGTCAGGAGTTTTTCCAACTCTCTCTTGCATGTCCTATTTCTGGCTTTCTATACCTAAAAACAGGGTACAGAGGAGATGAAGTTAGAGGTTTTTCAGAGATGCAGGGAGTCTGGAAAAGAGTAATGGAAAGAAGTCATCATAAGGGTGTTTAAGCACTAAAACAAGTTGTCTGGAGATGCTGTAGATATTCCATCCTTGAAGATGCTCAAAACTGAGCTGTATGGGGCCTGAGAAGCCTGGAGCTGCCGGGCAGATTGTATTTTCCTGAGTTGCTGTAGTTTGCAAAATGGAGTAAAGACTGTTAATCTTCAGAGAAAATGTCCTTGGTTTTGCAGGCGTCTCTTCTGTTTTAAATGTGGGCAGAGATATATTTTTAACCACTTTCTTAAGCAGTGCAGAACAGCACTGCAACTGCTAAGCTGTTATCACAGGAGCTTCTTGAATTCAGTTGTCAGAAGAGTCTTCTGAATTTACTCTCAGTGCTTGGTGGCAGCAGAAATATCAAGAGTGAAAGGTGACAAACTTTGTGTCTATTCTGTGGATGTGGAGCAGAGTGGTTTCTAGGTACACATTACATTGCAGTAACGTTCTGGAGTTGGTTTTCCTGTAGCAGCTTTGCAGCTGACTGTCTCACAAATTTGTTTGGATGGCTGATTTTATCATGATTGTAGAAACTGATTTACAGCAACAGGCAGCTTTCAGAAAGTTCAGACAGCCATTGTGTCTCTGACTCTTTAGCATGCTAGCAGTTGAGCTAGCAATTTAGATCTGCCACGTGCTGTCAAGCTGTTTGTTATCTGTGACCTACTTCATTTCAAATTGAATCTATACTTGTTTATGCACAGTTATTCACAGTGGGGCTATCAGTCATTTCTTTGGCAGGACTTGTTTTGATAAGCCTTTATGAATAGGGCTAGACCCCACTGGGAGCTATGGTGGAGGAAGCATCCCAAAAGTTCTTGAGGCAGGGTTTTGTCTTGAGGCTCTGGCTATCTCCTTCCCAGGCAGAAGCACAAGTCAATGAAGTTTTGCTGATGCAGTCATGCCCACATGGATGATAGGAAAACGTGTGCAGGGTGATGAAGGATGGAGTGTCTGGGTTCTCATGTGTTATAGGTCCTCTTTGGATGATCCTGCTATCTACAGCAGAGGCAGTGGTTGATATGGCGCACAACTGGGTAGAAACTGAGGCCTCCTGGGTAAATTGAGAGGCCACAAAACTATGGGACCGGGTCTGACAGAGGCCCCAGGCTCTGGGGCAGGTTATCCCTGGTCACCTCAATGGAAGTGGCCTCAGTCAGCCCTAAGCTGTAGTGGGATCATTGCACCACACTCAGTTTCCACAGAAAACTTCATGATTTATATGGTGGACCATGGCCATGGACACAAGGTCATGGTCCCCAGAGAGCTGCTCCAGGGCAGTGCATGAGGAAGAGCAGACAGGGATTATGGTGGGGACAGGAGGTGTTACAGAAGCTTGCAGAGCTGTGACCTGCCTCTGTCAGAGCTGGCCTTGGGTACAGGCAGCCAAACTTCTAGGAGCTAGAGAAGAGAGTTTTACAGAGGAAGATTGCATAGGAAGATGGTTTCAGGCTGGTCAGGGAATCAAAGCTCAAGGCCTTACACAAACCCTTGCATGGGAATGCAATAGTGATCAAAATTAATCTTGGGTTTTTTTGGGGGGAGGGGAGGATGAGGAGAAGGAGTAGGAGGAGGAGGAAGGAAGAACAGAGCACTGACAGGTCTGTGAAATATTTCTAGTCTCGCTTGAATCAATGTGTCATTCTGCATGTTTACTTCTTTAAAAAATTTAAAGCAATCTAGTAAACTGTTTCATTAATTCCCTGTTATCTTTCTCATTTTCTTTAGATAGGCAATTTAAACACCATTATTTATACAGGTTTATTGTACATGTACACTCCGCTGAAGCATATTCTGGAAAAAAAAAAAATTTAAATCTGAATTGTATTTTACAGAGAATTTTCACTTAAATATATTTTTTATGAGTAAATATTCCCCCTTGTAGAGTGTACTGATATGACCAAATTTTCAATGTAAACCACCCATTAGACTATGGCTTTTTCTCAAGAAGCTGCACTGTATTTGAAGCATTGATCAAGGTATTAATATGGAAAATACATGTTTTTCTACCTTAGTGAAAATGCAAATTCAGTATTTTTCCTGCACTCTCAACCTCACTGTTCCTTTTTCAAGAAACATCTTTCTTGAAAGTTTAAGAATTGTTCCTTCAGTACTGGTATTGGGGCTCATACCCATCAGCTGCTGTTTGTTTGTAGGGCAGGCCTTTTTTTTTTCCTGATTGTTACACATTCCATTGCTTGAAGTAGTTTTCTCTTAAGGCTACTGTATGTTAATAAACCAGTGTTTATTAACACTGTGGAGGAATCACTCAACTTTAGCTGAGCTGGATATATTCACATACATGCTCATACATCTCATAGTCATAGTGTTATCTAGGAAATGGCATCTTACAATGATGGTGGGTATAGTTTGAAGAAGACTGTATGATATAAGAGATTGCAAGTATAGCTATTAGTCTTCTATTAGAAGGATAAGGAAAATAAAATCTGTATCCGCTGAAGGTATGTTTGCACAGCAGAGGGAAACAAGGAGTCTTCATAAGTCTCCACCCTGAGTACTGCTCTGTATTGAGATATTGAAAGTCAAACCTTCTGAGTCCAGATGCTTTCAGATGCTCTGGAAGAATTATCTCACCATCCTCTTCCCTTCCTCTTGCCAGGAACTGTTCAGAGGCTGTTTTCCTTTTCTTCTCTTCTCCTTGAAAGATGAGCTGGTGACTGTACCTGGAAGCAAAGTATCAACTCACAGTCAGTTCTTCTGAAGGATCCTGGAGGATCCTTTCTGAAGTACTGTAGTAGCAACACCTGCCTTTTATTTTCCAAAGCTAGAAGATATAATGAGATAATTCCACTTCTGAAGCATGGAAGATTCATCACCTGTTAAGGTTATGCAGCTGTATCCAGGCAGATGACATACGAGTTATTCACCAGTTATTTATTGGGCCTTGGGCATCGATGATGCTTTGAACTCTGCTGTTTCTTCCTTTTGACATATGAGAGAGGGTTTTGTGAGGATTGAAAGAGTTTTAATTAGAACTAATTCAGCTAGAGACCTTTGTGTTCCAAGTGGCTTTGAATTCTTTAAAAATATTAAAAATGGGTCTCATTTCTCTTTTTAAAATATTTTTTCAATGGGAGGAGGAAACAAAAACTCAATTAAGTGAATTAGAAGGATGGTTTCCTCCTCTGTATATGAAGGAAAAGATAAATATTATTTTTCTTAGTAAATACATGGTCTGGTTTATGACAAAATATAGCAGTTCTGGTACAAATCAGGTAAAAAAAACCCTCTTGGATTCTTAATTAAGTTACTGTTTGGATCACTCAGTGTGTTTAAATATGATTTTGCTCTATCAGGAGTCATTATTCACATTGACAATTAGAGTCATAAGAAAAATTGTATTCACCTCTCAATACTTTACAAACCCATGCTTGAATTTATACCCAGGAAAATTAGTGGACTCCAGATCAGTACCTTCTCAGTTTCTGATGCTTTCATGTGTATGAACCAACAAATTTAAGATGGATAAATTTACCAAGAAATCTTAAAAGGAAACTAAAGGAATAAAGAAGATATCATTAATAATTCAATGTGTGATTCAACGAGTTGGTTCAGTAAGTTTACTGAGCCAGTGAGCTGAACCAATACTTCAATATAGTGTTAGGTGGACTGTGTAGCTTTTTGTGATGGAATGTAAAAAGTAAGGTTCAGCTCATTCATGTAATCACTAAGAACCCACAGTTATGTCTTAGGCAAATTTACTGGTTTTTGTAATTTGGGGTGCGTTTGTTGAATGACTGTATTTCATTGGTAAGAAAGTTTGCCTAATCATCTGCATATTCCAGCCAAGATCTAATGCTTTTTTTGTGACAGAATACACAGTTTTCACAGATAATTTGTACTTTGCTAAGGGTTTTTAAATTTTTTTTTCCCCAAAACTTTCCAGTGAAGTATAATAAATGTAAGTTACTGTTTCCAAGCCTCGCAGATTGAAGATATAAATCACAGAATCACAGAATTATCTAGGTTGGAAAAGACCTTGAAGATCATCCTGTCCAACCATTAACCTAACACTGACCTTACTCAACTACACCATATCCCATCCCTTGTTAAACCAAGCCTTAAACACCTCCAGGGATGGGGACTCCACCACTGCCCTGGGCAGCCCATTCCAACACCTGACAACCCCTTCTGGAAAGAAATACTTCCTGATATCTAGTCTAAAACTTCCCTGGTGCAATTTGAGGCCATTACCCCTTGTCCTGTCACTTGTTACTTGGTTAAAGAGGCTCATCCCCAGCTCTCTGCAATCTCCTCTCAGGGAGCTGTAGAGGGTGATGAGGTCTCCCCTCAGCCTCCTCTTCTCCAGACTAAACACCCCCAGTTCCCTCAGCCGCTCCCCGTACGACCTGTGCTCCAGACCCTGCACCAGCTCCGTTGCTCTTCTCTGGACACGCTCGAGTCATTCAATGTCCTTTTTGTAGTGAGGGGCCCAAAACTGAACACAGGAATCGAGGGGCGGCCTCACCAGTGCCCAGTACAGGGGTGCGATCCCCTCCCTGTCCCTGCTGGCCACGCTATTGCTGACACAAGCCAGGATGCCATTGGCCTTCTTGGCCCCCTGGGCACACTGCTGGCTCCTCTTCAGCCGGCTGTCAATCAGCACCCCCAGGTCCCTCTCTGACTGGCAGCTCTCCAGCCACTCCTCCCCAAGCCTGTAGCGCTGCTGGGGGTTGTTGTGGCCCAAGGGCAGCCCCCGGCATTTGCCCTTATGGAAACTCCTCCAGTTGGGCTCAGCCCATGGCTCCAGCCTGTCCAGGTCTCTCTGCAGAGCCTCCCTGCCCTCGAGCAGATCGACACTCCCACCCAACTTGGGGTCACCTGCAAACTGACTGAGGGTGCACTCGATCCCCTCGTCTAGATCATCAATAAAGATGTTAAACAGGAATGACCCCAAACACGAGCCCTGGGGGACACCACTCGTGACTGGGCACCAACTGGATTTAACTCTGTTCACCACAACTCTCTGGGCCCGGCTGTCCAGACAGTTTTTTACCCAGCAAAGTGTGTGCCCATCCAAGCCATGACCAGCCATTTATGCCAGGAGAATGCTGCGGGAAATGGTGTCAAAGGCCTTACTAAAGTTAAGGTAAACAACATCCACAGCCTTTCCCTCATCCAACAGTCAGGTCACCCTGTCATAGAAGCAGATCAGGTTTGTCAGGCAGAACCTGCCTTTCATACCCCCATGCTGTCTGGGCCTGATCCCCTGGTTGCCCATTATATGACTTGTAGTGGCACTCGAGATGACCTGCTCCATGACCTTCCTTGGCACCGAGGTCAGACTGACAGGTCTATAGTCCCCTGGATCCTCCTTTCTGCCTCTCTTGTAGATGGGTGTCACATTTGCCACCCTCCAGTCCAATGGGACCTCCCCAGTCAGCCATGACTTCAGGTAAATCATGGACAGCGGCTTGGCGAGCACATCTGCCAACTCTTTCAGC
>NW_020799143.1:17918829-17948551 GCF_003259725.1 Athene cunicularia | reverse complement strand
CCCCCATATACAATGAAACCCTACACACAGTTCTCACCTAAGATTAGGTCTCCTTGTGGTACACAATGGGTTTCCCCATCTTTCTGCATTACCCACCAAGTGTAACCAGGTCCTTGAGCAAAGACAATCCTACGGATGGGTTTGCTTTTACCTGAGGTGGGATTAATCCAAACAGTCTTTCCTAAAATACCTCTCAGGTGTACCACAGGGACTCTATCTCCATCCACTATGTGCAAGGGTTCAGACTCGGCGGGACCAGCTCAATTGATGGACCCTCACGTATTGACCATCCAGGTAGCCTTTGCTTAGTTCACTTCCCAATTTTTGAAGGTCCCCCCACCAAGTGCCTTTAGGGTGGTTTTAAGTAGTCCACTGCAGCGTTCAACTTTCCCAGCAGCTGGTGCATGATAAGGGATATGATATATCCATTCGATACCGTGTTCTCTGGCCCAGGCGTTGATGAGGCTGTTCTTAAAATGAGTCCCGTTGCCTGCCTCAATCCTCTCAGGGGTACCATGTCTCCACAGGACTTGCTTTTCCAGGCCCAGGATGGTGTTCCAGGCAGTAGCATGAGGCACAGTGTCGGTCTCCAGCCATCCAATGGTTACTTCCACTATGGTCAACACGTAGCGCTTGCCTTGGCAGGTTTGGGGAAGGGTGATGTAGTCAACTTGCCAGGCTTCCCCATACCTGTACATTGACCATCATCCACTGTACCACAGAGGCTTCATCCACTTGGCCTGTTTGATTACAGCACAGGTCTCACAACTGTGGATGACCTGTGAGATGCTGTCCATGGTAAGGTCCACCCCTCAGTCACGGGTCCGTTGGTAGGTTGCATCTCTCCCCTAATGACCAGAGGCATCATGGGCCCAACGAGCTAGGAATAATTCTCCCTTGTGCTGCCAGTCCAGATCCACCTGGGATACTTTCACCTTGGCAGCTCGGTCCACCTCCTTGTTGTTGTGATGCTCTTCATTCGCCCGACTCTTGGGTACATGCGCATCCACGTGTCAAACCTTCACGGTCAGCTTCTCTACTCAGGTGGCGATGTCCTGCCAAATCTCAGCAGCCCAGATGGGTTTCCCTCTGCGTTGCCAGTTAGCCTTTCTCCAGCGATCCAGCCATCCCCACAGAGCATTAGCTACCATCCATGAGTCGGTGTAGAGAGAGAGCCTCAGCCACTTCTCTCGTTCAGCAATATCCAAAGCCAGCTGGACAGCTTTAAGCTCTGCAACCTGACTCGATCCACCTTGTCCCTCAGTAGCTTGTGCAACTCATTGTGTGGGGCTCCATATTGCAGCTTTCCACTTCTGGTTAGCGCCTACAACTCGGCAGGAACCATCAGTGAAGAGGGCGTAACGTCTTTCAGTCTCCAGTAGCTCATTATATGGTGGGGCTTCCTCAGCACGAGTCACTTGCTCTTCCTCTTCTTCAGAAGATAATCCAAAAGTCTCACCTTCAGGCCAGTTCATTATAATTTCCAGAATCCCAGGGCAATTCGGGTTTCCAATACGGGCACGCTGTGTGATGAGAGCAATTCATTTGCTCCATGTGGTGTCAGTGGTGTGTTGCGTGGAAGGAACCTTTCCCTTGAACATCCAACCCAGCACCGGTAGTTGGGGTGCCAGGAGGAGTTGTGCTTCTGTGCAGATTACCTCTGAGGCAGCTTGAACTCCTTCATAGGCGGCCAAGATTTCCTTCTCTGTGGGAGTGTAGTTGGCTTCAGACCCTCTGTAGCTTCAGCTCCAGAATCCCAGTGGTCGACCCCGAGTCTCACCAGGCACCTGCTGCCAGAGGCTCCAGGACAGACCATTGTTCCCGGCTGCAGAGTAGAGCACGTTCTTCACCTCTGGTCCTGTCCTGACTGGGCCAAGGGTTACTGCATAAGCAATTTCCTGCTTGATCTGAGCGAAGGCTTGCTGCTGTTCAGGGCCCCAGTGGAAATCGTTCTTCTTGCAGGTAACCAGGTAGAGAGGGCTCACGATCTGGCTGTACTCAGGAATGTGCATTCTCCAAAAACCTATGGCACCTAGGAAAGCTTGTGTTTCCTTCTTGCTGGTCGGTGGAGACATCGCAGTGATCTTATTGATGACCTCGGTGGGAATCTAACATCATCCATCTTGCCACTTTACTCCCAGGAACTGGATCTCTTGGGCAGGTCCCTTGACTTTGCTCCTTTTGATGGCAAAGCCAACTTCCAGGAGAATCTGGATGATTCTCTGTCCTTTCTCAAATACTTCCTTTGCTGTTTCCCCACACGATAATGTCGTCGATGTATTGCAGATGTTCTGGAGCCTCACCCTTTTCCAGTGCAGTCTGGATCAGTCCATGGCAAATGGTGGGACTGTGCTTCCACCCCTGGGGCAGTCGGTTCCAGGTGTATTGCACACCCCTCCAGGTGAAAGCAAACTGGGGCCTGCATTCTGCTGCCAAAGGAATGGAGAAGAAGGCATTGGCAATGTCAATAGTGGAGTACCACTTTGCTGCTTTGGACTCCAGTTTGTACTGAAGTTCCAACATGTCCGGCACGGCAGCGCTCAATGGTGGCGTGAGCTCATTCAGGTCACAGTAATCCACCGTCAGTCTCCATTCTCCACTGGTCTTACGCACAGGCCATATAGGGCTGTTGAAAGGTGAATGGGCCTTGCTGACGACCCCTTGGCTCTCCAGTTTACGAATCATCTCATGGACAGGAACCACAGTGCCTCTGTTGGTACGGTATTCCCGACGGTGCACTGTTGCTGTGGCAATTGGCACCTGTTGTCCTTCAGCTCTTAGAAGTCCCACGGCAGAGGGGTCATCTGAGAGGCCAGGCAATGTGCTCAGTTGTCTGATATCTTCTGTCTCCACAGCAGCTATCCCAAAAGCCCAACAATGTCCTTTTGGGTCTTTGAAATATCCATTTGTGAGATGGTCTATGCTGAGAATGCACAGGGCCTCTGGGCCAGTCACAATGGGGTGTTTCTGCCACTCATTCCCAGTTAAACTCACTTCAGCTTCCAGTACAGTCAGCTGCTGGGATCCTCCTGTTACCCCAGAAATAGAAATTGGTTCTACTCCCACATACCTTGATGGTTTCAGAGTTCATTGAGCACCGGTGTCAACCAAAGCTGTGTATCTTTGTGGGTCAGATGTGCCAGGCCATCGGATCCACACAGTCCAAAAGATCCGATTATCCCTTTCCTCTACCTGGCTAGAGGCAGGGCCCCTCTATTCCTGGTCATGGTACATGTTGCTTCCCTCCGGTGAATATGCTCCTGAGGTCCCTTCAAGAGGATTGGTCATATTATCATTCCTATACCGTCTGGAATTCTGTGTGTGAGAGGCTGGAGCAGCGTTGATTCTAGATGAGCTTCTTGTGGTAGTTGTCCCTCTTTTTAGTTCATGTACCCGGGCTGCTAAAGAGGAGGTGGGTTTTCCATCCCACTTACTCATGTCTTCTCCATGTTCCTGAAGGAAAAAACAGAGATTACCTCATGGGGTGTATCCTCTCTCCCTGGTTGGGGGACGCCTGCTCCTAATGGCAGAGACTCTTGTTGGTTCTGGCGAGATGTGGTAAATCTCTTCCTTAAGTTCCTTTTTCAGTTTCTGATGGCCCTCTTCAATCAAGCTTTGGACATGCTCAGCCAGCCTTGTTTTTACAGACGAGACATGGGTGCGAAACAGGGCTGTGACAGTGTCCTCATAAATTCTGAGTTTGCTGACCAAAACGCCCACCCTGTCCTCACCTTCCCTCTATTGCAGCGTTGCCAGGTAATGGGAGTACATCTCTGGTCCAAGGTGTGAGAACCTCAACCACATCTGTAACGTGCACTGGACACCATCTGGGCTCTTAGGAAATCTCTCATCTTCTGAGAAAATTATTTCAAGCACATGGAATTCTCTCAGTCACTGGATACCTTGTTCCATTGTGCTCCATTTTCCTTGGTGCACCTGGAGGTCTTCTTTACAAAGGTACCTGTCCCTTACGCTTGTCAGCAGTCACTACCAGAGGCTAAGAGTTTCTTGGGTTCTCTCGATCCCCTGGTCAATGACCACATCCCGGGACAGAGATCCCAGTTGCCTGGCCTCACTTCCGTCCAGAATGGTGCCATTGGCTGCAGCGTCCCAGATGCGGAGCAGCCAGGTCAGGATAGACTCTTTTGTCTGGTGGGTGAATTCCCTCTGCAGGTCACGCAGCTCACCCAGGGATAGCAACTGAGTGATGATCTCTGGCTCTGCCTCTTCTGCTGGGTGCAAAGGTCCTGCAGCATCCTTGTCAGTCACTATGCGGACTGATTTGCTTTTTGATTTCTTCTTCTGCATGGGAGCAACTGCAATCGTTTTAGGCTGTTCTGGTTCAGTGACGGTTTGTGTGGAGATGCTTTCAGCGCCTTTGTTTTTTTCCTCCACTGTGTCAGTCTGCGTAGACATGGACGCTGTTGTCTTGCATCTGGTTTCTTTCTCCTCTGTGACAGTCTGTGTAGACATGGTGCTTGTTGCTCTGTTCTTTTTTTCCCTCTCATCCTGAGGATGCTGTGCCATAGCTCTGATCCTAAGCATGGTGTACACAGTGCAGGTCATAGAGAAAAAAGAAAAAAGAACTGACAAGAAGATTATGCCATCCTTAACATCCACAGAGAACTCAATATTTCTGAAAACTGCTGTGTCTGGCCTGAAAAGCTGGGGAAAAAAAAAACAAAACAAAAACAAAAACAAACCACTCTTTAATCCTCCCCCCAGGAGCTGGGTATGATTGTTGAGGCCCCAGATGTAGCAGACTAAAGTAGGACATGAAGACAAAGTTGAGTGTATATTCCGAATATGTTCACTGTCTTGGAGGTTATCATGCAGTAGTCATAATAGACTAATAAAGCAAATTTTATACCATGCCCTGGTCTACACAGGAGCATTAAAATCGACATAGTTCCCCATGTGCGGAAAAATATAGAGAGCTAGGTAAAAGACCCATGTAAGCATGTTGAACATCATAGTGAGTAGGTGGCTTTTACAATACAAAATTGTAATTCTGAGTTTTCTCAACAGCCAGCCCCACGTTGGGTGCCAAATATGTGCTAGTTTGAAAAAAAAACAACTAGTGGGAGACACTAAGTCAGAATAACAATTTAAAAAGGAAAAAAAAAAATATAAAGGCAGATAGCACTGGTTTAAACTAACAGAGTCAGGATACAACCTGACACCCTGTTAATCAGGGTGGTGGTAGCAGTCTGGTAGAATGGTGGCTGCAGTCCCCCCCCGAAGCAGTGATCCTGTAGGAAAAAAAAAAAATCTGCTCTTCCTCAGAAAAGTCCGATGGTGGCTAAGTAGCTCCTGTCCTCTGGAAATCCAGTGGAAAAGAGAGCGTCTTCTGAGAGTATTCAAAATCTCAGGTTATATCCAGGACGGAATGCTGGTTTTCTCCCTCTGGGTGGAGCAACTCACAATGGGACAATGAGTCATGCTGCATGGCATTGATGGGCCATTAGCAGAAAGATAGTCTGGAGGGGGGGGTGTGGGGTGTGGGGGGTGTGGAACAAGGTGCCCCACCTGATTTCGACAGCTCATGAGGATGGTAATAGAATACACTGCAACCCAGGACATAAGGATTGCAGACTAAAATTAAGGTAAAATAGTAAACCTGCAAGAGAAAAGATTAGAAGGGTGTTGCTGAATTAAATATGATACCTCTATAAACACCATTGCATACATTCTTCATATAGTAAATCTACAACAACATTCAAATTTACACTATTCATATAGTAATCTGTCATACCCAGTTTTTCAGCTGCGGAATAGCAAATGTTTCCTAAGCTGCAAGACCGTTTTTTTCCAAAGTTGATTCAGTTTTCCTTTCTTATTGTGAGACTGGTTATTTGGCTTGCTGTAGGTCATTTGTATAAGTATGTACAGCGTTTTTGTTACTTTCTCAGTTGTCTGAATTTTCATAAATTAATAATATACCAACAAAAATAATGATGTACTTTTTTTTTCCTTTGTGCTATTAGTCTATAAATTTTATTTGTTCTTGATATATTGCTGTGGGGATGAGGAGTCTGTCTTTATTCAGAATAATACCGTTAGTCTGATGTGTTTGTGTGGTATCTTCAAACGTGGCTTGATCTGGTGATATTTCAACACAAAAATGTAAATTCTACAGAGATGATCAGAGAAGGTGCTTGTACAGGCTATGATAAGGCCACATCCAAATGGCACTAATTTTTCAGTCCCTGTACCTGGATTATACACAATTCTGCTAAAATGTAGTGTCTCATTTTGTAGAATTAATGTGATCTGGTTTTGTGCATTTATATGCAAATAATTTATAACCAGCTGAAAACTCTCACTTTGAGCTACTAGTGAAAAATGTGTCTCTCACGAATCTGCTATGCATTATTTCACAGGAAATGTGGTATCATATTTTCTTAGTGGACTTCCAACATTCTTATCCATTTGGTGCATTAAAGTATATGCAATATTGAATTCACCCTGGTTATGATTATTGCTTGGGTGTTGAAACTAACAAAGACAAGAAAGCTTCCGTGATCCTTCTATGATTTGAAACTCGGGTTTTGAGAGTGAGGCAATTTTTTTCAGTTCTCTTTTGAGTAAGTCTAGTCCAAATATATTGTTACTGTTCTCAACTGGCAAGTTTTATAGGTCTTAGGTTATTCATGCACTTCATTTGTAAGATACGTGCTTCTGCTCAAATCAGTTGGCAGCCCCAGCTGTGCTAATTGCACACTGTTCTGGAGGCTGGCAGTGATTCCAGTTCACTGGGTTGCATATAGCATATGAAGATACAGTTGACTTCTTTATTATTACATTATGGACCATCATGAGACATCCCTTGAAGAAACTCGTATTTGTTTGATTGTCTTACCTACCCCACAATGTGAAGATTTATGACATCTGTTGACAGTTGATTTCTGCCTTTATTATAACAATGCAAATCTCCGCAAATCCACAGATTTCTATTGTACAGGACATTTGCTTTTGTGTAGAATGGTTTACTTTTACAGAGCATCTTTTCCATCTGGATGACTTGTCTTTTCATGTTACATGCACTTTGTTGCACACTCACAGTTTGCATTTATTTTCTTTAAGGCCTGTAAGTCAGTCATTCCTGGTTGTCTACTGTGTAACATGAGATCTATAAGGCAGAGTTTTGTCTTTGGCATATCATGGTTTATATGCAATAGAAATGTAGTTATTTTTTCAGATCATCATTTTGTCTGTGAGGCTTACCTCTTTTGGCCTTGATTTCCAATATTCAACAAGTAAATCAGGATTAGGTTGCTTTGTGGATATATGTTGGATATGATGAGCTGCCATTGAGTATAAAATGTCTGGCTGCTTCTTCTGTGCGTATAGTGTATGATCTGCTTATATTTTCTGTTGCTTCTTCTCTTCTTCCGTTATTTTTCTGTCATGCAGCTCCTTATTGTTATAGTCCTCAGTAGAACTGAACAGAAAATAATTTCCTTGTCTTGCCAGAAGCATTGTGATTTCATAAATTCTTTCCTACTCCAGAACAAACCTGAGATCGCTACCCCTTCCCTTGATGACTCCTGAGACATACAGGAAACCTCAGTTCAAAAGGTCCTCTAGTCAATATTAAATTATTATATAATCTTATTTTATTGTGCATTCCAATAAGTAACTACTGGTAAATTCCTGCAGATTATCTAGGTGGGGTTTTAGTAATTTGCCTGTCATTTAATTAAATACAATTTTCTTCATTGTAATTAAAACATGAAGAATTTTTAGGACTAATTTTCTTATTATTTAAAAATATAAGATTCTTATATAATTCAGCAAGCAGTTTAAACATCAGTTAAAAAAAACCAAACCCATAAAATATTAAATACTTTAAATCTTTTTTTTTTTTTTTTTTCCCCTGTTTGAGGTGAACCTATATTTCAAGAACTACTTTCCTTTTAGGGGATCTTTACCAGTTTCCAAAACCTAAATTAAACTCTTATTTATTAAATGCAAATTAAGAATTAATAAATTATATTAAGCCAGTACTTTTGGGCCTATTTCAGTTTAGGCAGAGCAGAGACAAGGCCAAAGGAGTTTGCGGGCATATTAAATAAGCCTCATACTTGACATAGGCTGCTTATTTTTTCTATCACCCAAATTCTGTGCCCACTCTTATCTTGATGTTTGTTTCCTCTTCAGCAAAGAGCAAAGGAACAAAACATTCCACATCACTTAAAATAATTTTAGTTGATTCTTTCAGATCAGACAACTGTTTTTCAGCTTCTGTGGTGAAACAACTTTTTAAAAAGTAGAGCCTATCTAACGGGTTTTTTGTTGTTTGGGGTTTTTTTTTAAGGAGTACCCTCATAAGTGCTTCACATCTAGCCCTTCCTGCACTTCCGTTTTGAAACTAGTGTCTGTCTCCCAGATGCCCATGGCACCTTCTTTTGTAGTACTGAGCCAGAAGCTTCTCTTAATCTTTTAAAAATGACAGTGCATTTTGTTTATGTGTCTCTACAACAGATCATCAGGATGTGTTCTGCAAGACTAAAAGGGAAAATAATGGAAATAAATTTTGGAAAACAGCAGAATTTGGTTCAAAGTTATTTGTGTTTGAAAAAATACATAATATAGCTCACGGTCCTTTACCAGCTTTCTTTTATACATCTGATTTTAAGCTGCCAAAAGCTAATGGATGTTGAAAGGAGAGAACCTTTCCTGCTTCTTCAGTTTGGGGCTTTTGCACTCCTTAGCTTTCTTCTTGAGCAGCAGCGATCAGAAGTGATGCTGATGGGATCAGCAGGCACATTGCTGTGGTTGCCCTTACTTTTTCATTGTATCAGTACAATTAATCAGGGTTTTTTTTAAATTTTGACCTGACTTCTAAATGCTTCTCAAAATATAGCCCTTAATAGGCCAGACTGTTCACTGTCTCACATTAGTCTTAGACAGCTAGCAAGTCAAAACCACTTGATGTTGGTATTTGTATACAGCGCAACTTCATGACAAAGAAATCTAATCAATTTTAAACCAGCACACTTTTACACAATATGTTTTTGATGTTTCTTCCTTAATCTATTTCTATTTATTCTTAGTACAAAAGGTGGGTGCACGCATATACATATATATATTGTACAGTTTACCTGTATGTAAGTTCAATATGTAAATGCAATTCATTCTCTATGTGTTTTATCAGTAGTGAAAATGTTAACAGGAAGACAGACTGGGTAAATAATGATAAACAAATGCTTTTCTCTCTCTTTAAATCATCTTAAATTGTGACCTGCAGGAGGATCAACAGTGGTTCTGGTTGTAAAGTAAGCATGTGGCAGATGTTACCATGATTTTGTTAGAGCGGTTAATACTAAGACATCCCTGTCTTAAAAGATCCTGGAGATAAGTAATTATTTCAAAGGGAGAGACATAGAAAGGCAGGTGTATCTACAATAACGACTTTATTTCCATATGTCTTGCAGTGAATTTTGTTTTCTTTCAAATAGGAGTTTTTACCTTTGACACTATTCCTTTCACTTCCATCCTCAGTACATCTTGTTTAAAAAACAAAAAGATCCTTCAATAAAATCTAAGTGAATTTGTACAAGCCATTTACAAGTACGGATAAAAATTTCTTCACTGTGCTGCTTCAATATGTGCCATTTTTATCTTCCTGTGCCCTTTTTGAAAAAGTATAACCTAAGGACCTGAGGCTCCTAAACAAACCTGAAGATGATCAGTGTGTTTTTCTATCTTCTCACAGGAGTTGAGAAGAGTAGCCCAGTGCTAGAAAGTACAGACAAGGAGACAGATTCCTTGTCTGCATCCAGGAGTGAGCTACTTAGGGGGAAGTATGAGCATGCAGGTACGGTTTTCTTTGTGGTGCTAGGAAAATGAGAATTCTGTAAATCCTAAATTCTTGGTAGGAGAGACGGTAGCCACTGGAAAATGCTGCTTTTCTCCTGAGAAAGAAGCATTTGGACCCTTCCTTATTCCATTTCTGGCCCTGAAGAATGAAGGGACATTTCTCTGAAAATTCTGAAGGTCCTGGGGAAGAGGGAGTGACTAAGGGCAGTCTTGCAGTGCTACAAAGCTGAATACTTTGAGAATTTTGTAAATTTTGAAGGCTAAGGTTTGCAGGCAGGCGTTCAGATGTAGTTCTGCATGATACCTGTTTTTTTTAAACACTGATATTGTAAAAATGCGTAAAGACTACAACTCAGCAGGATGTTGTGATAGGCATTGGTGCAAACATTATATACTAATGGGTCTAAAATTATTGCACTGAAAGTAGTAAGAAAAAACCCAGAGAGATCAATGCATAAATTGTATGTTTGTATAACCTATACCACAAGCTGTGTCACAGGGAAGCCCAGACGAATACTGTTGCTTTCCCTGCTTGGAAAATTTGGTGATTTCTGGCTCGGGGAGAGCAGTACTTGGTTACTAGGAAACTTGGAACTGGCTGCAGAACTGATTCACTTAAAAGTGCCATAGCAAAGGTTTGTCTCAAAACAAGGACATTATACATTGAATTTAGTAGAATGCTTAAACTATATTTTAATGCTTACTGTATTAGTACTGGTCCTGTTTTAACAGTTGTTACTATTACTGTGCTGTTACATGTCATTAGAATATTTATTAAAATATTTTGTTTAGCATCTGTTGTGTCCAGTTATGCTTGCTCTCTGTATTTTAAGTCCTATGAGAAACAGATTCTTTTTAATTTCATAATCTTGATGGCCTTAAGTGAACTGGTCCTGAATTACCTACAAAGAGGTTTTCTCTTCCACAGGATAAGGATCTTTGCTGAGTTATCTGACTTCTGTTGTAACTATGGTGTATCCATAGACTGCAGAAAAGAAGACAAATGTTCTCAGAACAGTCTGGTCTTTGAACTTGTGAGTCTCTGCTCCTGCAATCTTTCCTGGTGAAGGTTATTTTCTTTAAATCCCCTCAAACTTCCTTTAATGTTGATTTTTACAGAAGTTTGACATCTCATGTTAGCCACTCTCATGTGAATAATCTTTTTTGATAGGGAAGTGTAAGATCTTTTCTATTACCATCTTTCACAAGTAGCTGCTCTTATCGCGAGTGGATGAAAGAGTTACAGAAGTGCTAGATGGCAGAAGAAAGACTCATGCCTCAGGGAGGGTATAATTTGGAAGTAAATGAAACAGTGGTGAGTTTCACCTACTGGAATATAGAAAAATAATTGTGCATCTTTTCTGAGGAGAGAAAAAAAGTTGATTTGGTATTTAGTATGTTCAAGTCTTTATTAATTTGTAGCACTGACTTTGAAAAGTAAATACAGTGGTAGAGTATGCAGGTGTTATCACTGAGTTTCATTATATTACCTGATGAGAACGGCCCATGTATTTAGAATATCTAGGTATCAGCTTATCAAACAACTAGAAACCAAGACCTGAAGATCTCTTGTTTTGCATGTGTGGAATACATAGAACAGGATTTAAAATATGGTTTAAATGAATTATACTGAAAGAAGTCTACCCAAATTATGTTGTTGGGTTTTTTTTTTCAATAGGCAGTTAATGGCTCCATTTCCAGTCTCTGGCATGGCAAAAAGCCTGTAGCCAGTAGCCCTTAGGCAAAAATCACCTCTTGTCTCTCCAGAATTTAACTATACTTCTTTATATGTATCGAGTTGCTCAGATCTCACTTATGTTTATTAGAAATCAGAGAAGAAACAGTTATCCTTCACATATATGTACTCTGTACAAACAATATAAAGGAGCATAAACCAGTCGTAATCTACTCATGTTAAATTCAAACATACTGAGCAGCAAAATCCTCAAAATATCACCACTGTCCCTCAAAAATATTACCAGTGAGTTAAAAGCACTGGGAATCTCTGCAACAACCTGTAGAGGTTTATCAGGTTGGCTGAAAGCAAATTTTTTTTCTCCTCCATTGAAACACTATTGGCTTCAGGAGATATAGGAAACAAGGTGAAGCAAATTCAGAGCACTTTCCTTCTCCGGAGGATTTTCTCTCCACTGTCATTGCTCAAGTTAAATAAAAAAAGATAGTACTATAGTCTCAGAGTGGCAAAGTCTGGTTTATCTAGTCACCTTTCTACTACTATTATTTGCTGCCATTCCACATCTTTCTTATATATATGGGGATTTTATCATTGTTGCAGATAACAGGAGCTCTATTTGCATGTTTGGTGAGGCAGCATCCTTTTTAACATGGGTCTTCTAAGAACTGAACTGTGACTTCCTCTAGGGAGATGTCATCTAAGAGTACCTGTAAATTTATCATACAGGAAGTCCTTGCTTTCTAGTTTCATGGTCTAAAATGAAGGTTTCTCAGTACTACATACAATTTTGAAAGTGTTGAAATGGATAAAAAATATACTACTCTTGTTAGAAAATAGCATATTATGACATCTTTTCAACACCTACAGCTTACCTATGATAATGCATTTGTTCTTTGGCAATGCTAGTGCTATGTCAAGAATTTGATGCAAATTTCCTACAAATATAGGGATGGTTTTTATTCTAGGAGTCAGCTAGGTATTTTACTGTTCATATACTTACAGGGCCATGAAGTAGTGATATTTTAATATATGCTCTTTAATTATAATTTTTAGCAGCACAGGGTTTTCAGCAATATGGAATTTATTATTTTATTAGCATTTTTTAAGATGGTCTTTCTAGTAATACTTTGGCTTGAAGCCAGAGCAAAACGGCATCCTTAGAACTGAGGTTGTATTACTTACGTTGCTCTATTTCGTCAGTGATGAAGCTGGTTATTTGTGTTAAGGGAAGAGATGCACATGGCTACCTTTTGAGTTACATTAGAAATGCAACATTTGGTTTGAAAGGCAAATTTCAGTTTATGTGTATGAACATGGAAACAGACTCTCTACCAGAACACCTATTTTTGTGGAAATGAAGAAAGTTATTAAAAACCCCCACAAATTAACAGCGCGTAACTAGATTTCAGAGGAGGGGGGGATTGTTTCTCATTTTCTACTGCAAGAGAACTGTAATTTTTAGATAGGTCATAAGTCTTCTGATTTTTTTTTTTTTAATTTATTTTTCAAATTACTGTGTGCTGGATAGGAGGTAAAGGAAAGAGAGTCATTGATAAGATACCAAATAGCTGAACAAAAACTTGACATGGGATTTAGTTAATAGGAAGCTGCTTCTGGTCAAAGCAAATGCTAGTCTCATGATTATTTAAAGGTCTCTCTCAAATATTCTTGCTGGATCTGTTCCACACTGCATAGATTAAGTCATTATTGAACCAGGACTTAAACCTCTTTCTTGTAAAGGTGTTACTACCATATCCACCTATGGATATGTCAGGACCAGAGATGGTAGCAAAGAGGAAGGCAGGCAGCTTCCAGAAAAGTCATGTGCAGTCTAGTAGTTATACGGTGGCAATGAAATTTTGCATAAACAAAAAATCCCCTCTTCCGTATTGGTCTTCTTCCCTAACCTATCAATTTTTTCTCATGTATGAACCACTTCTGCTGTAGTAGTGAAGAATGCTGATTGCTGAGGAAAGATGCTATTTAAGTAGAAAATAAATGAAAACTCTTATATGCCATTAATTATTCCTTCTGTATGCACAAATCTTTCTGTTTCCATCTATAAAAAGAAACACTATTTTTATTTAATTGACTTGTATCTTGTATTATAAATCTGTCTGCTCATTACACTCAAGCAGAATTACAGTGGAATTTAATACAGCAGTAGCTATCAATAATCCTCAGAATTTAGTGCTTAGTATTATCCCAACCAATGCCTACCAGACAGAATAATGATATTTTTACAATATTAACAAGTTTTAAAACATTATCTCTATGTTAATCATGTTAAGAACCTAATTTGGGAAATATCCAGTCTGTTCACTCCTGCTCTGTTCAAATGTGTGTTCACATCTTCCACAAAAATGTGAAGAAGGATAGGATTTTGCAAACATAGACAGACACAGTGTGCTGTACTGTGAGCAGCTATACTAAATCTAGGAGGTCTAGGGTTTTAGTGGAGCCAGAAGCCAGACAACAGCTGTTAAAACCATAAATGATCAAACTCATTGGACCAGTTTGACTTTGTACAAATATTCATCTACATGTGAACAGGGTGCCAGGAACAGTTTTTAAGTCAGGATGCCAAAATACACACCCTGACATCTCTTTCTGACCTAGGTGGGAGGTACCTTTGATCTTCTGTAAAAGTCTTGAGGGAGAAAAAAAGAATGGGAGTATGAAATCTGGGACCATCAAAAGAAGTCAGCATGCAAGAGATGCAGAAAAAAAAAGGCAGAGATTATTTTTAAAAGGAGATGTTAAGGGAGAAGTGCAGGAAAGACAAAGCAATGGAATCCAAGTGAAAGACATGAGCAGCTTTTTTGTCTCTATCATGGTGGAAAAATTCGATGTGCAAGTCAGTATTGTGAGGAGAACATATTGAACATTTGCTCCCCTCCAGCTGTAAAAGAGGTTCTAATGAAAGATAGTCTAAAAATTACTTTTAAGGTCAGTTTTTCCAAGCTTCCTTGGTCTTTTATTATAGAAATTCTTCCTTCCCCTCCTGCCCACCTTTCCTTCACTCAAAACCTAATGAAGATTTCATTTTTCACAGAAATGAATAAAGGTAGTGTCTGTTATAAATATATCTTTTAGAGAAAGTCAGTGTACTTTTTAAAAATTACAAGCAAGGAATCTTGGTGATTTTGTTCCCAATTGAAACAAAAAAAAAGTAATAACAAATATTTCAAAGACATGTAGAAACAGGAAAGATCTTTTAAATGTTTGTTTCATGACTGAAAATTAAACCCAGAGCCAATGTACAAAAAAACGGGTGGAATTAGAAATTAAGACAGCATGGCATTCTGCAGAAATGACCTTCATGTAAGTGTATGCATCTTTCATGATTTCTCATAGCATGAAATGGATATAGCAGCTGGCAATATTGGAACATATCCATTAGTCAGCCCACCTCATTTCTACTGATCTCACCTATATCTTCTTCTTTTTAGGGGGAGGGGAGTGGTGAGAATCACAGAATCATTCAGGTTGGAAAAGACCCTTGGGACCATCGAGTCCAACCACCAGCCCTACTCTACAAAGTTCTCCCCTACACCATATCTCTCAGCATCTCATCTAAATGACCCTTAAACTCATCCAGGGATGGTGACTCCACCCCCTCCCTGGGCAGCCTATTCCGCTATCTGACCACTGTGAAAAATTTTTTCCTAATGTCCAGTCTGAACCTCCCCTGTTGCAGTTTAAAGCCATTCTCTCTTGCTCCCCCTCACTAATTACCTGTGAGAAGAAACCAGCACCAACCTGAAGAAGACTAGCTGTGTTGTGTAAATGTCTTACAGTGTTTCATTCTCATTCTTTCATGGCCGCCTGAATAACACAAAGATTCTGTGAGTGAGTTGATCGCAGAGATATGTGATTGAGATGGCCTGATAGCATATTGCTACCTGGTGCCCTTGGTAGACTCTCCAGTAGTATTCTTGCCCTCACACCAAACGTACATTCATTCACTGGGGTAACATCTCCATCTCAGCCACTGAAGGGATGCTGCCTTCTACAAGACCAGCTTCCCAGGGAGGGAAAGGACATTGCCCTAGTTTTTACTTTTTCACTCTTTTTTTTTTTTTCACCTTTGGAGAAACAGGTGCCTCATCCACTAGGATGCCAGCACTGGTTATAACTTAGAGCATTTATTCAGCCAGCAGTACAGGCTGAATACCCCTTGCACCAGATTTGAAGGGAGTGAAATGACTATGTATATCATCTCCTTTTAAGCATGCACAAGAGCCAGGCTCAAGTGGATTACAGTATCTCTGCTGTGTAGAGTACGCCGAGGATCCCTAGTGCTGCAGGTAGCTGCTCATCGACAATTTTTGTACACATTTCTAGGAATTACTGTTTATCATATAAATATCTTGGAGGATTTTTCATAAATGTCGTGCATTTTTCTTCCTTTCTTCACTGTTTGCAAAGTGGATCATGCTGAAAGTTTGGAGCAGGGAGTGAAAGTACAGTACAGATGTCCTAAACAGACTTGGGCATAAAGAGGCTTAAGTTTCTGAGATCTCTTAACCTCAGGATGTTAATCCTATGCCTTTGTTAAAGCTAATATGTAGCTTCTTTTGTTGTGAGCACAGCTTGTGTCTGTGAAATTTTCTTAAATACTGAAATGTATTGTGAGTCTGTACAGAGAGATGCAAGTTGTTGCACTTTAAGGTAATATAAAGTACCGTAAATCAAAACCATGTTCCAAACAGCATCCTATCTCTGACAATGGCTAATGCTTCCTCTACACAAATGCTCAAAGTATCCTACAGAAGGTATTTATGGTAAAGTTTCAGCTTTACCTTGAGCAGTAAATACCTGGCATATTTGCAGAAGCTGTAAGTGTGTGTGTATATAGCATCCCATCTAATGGAACTGTCAATGGTAGCAATATTTTGAATATCTAACCCTAATTTAGTTCTTGTTTTCTGTATTTTGTGGAAATAAATGCTTTTGGTTAATTATTCCCCATTAGTTTCCTTTTACTGGATTTAAATTTCACTGAATATCCCTGTGTTTTTCCAGTTTTCACTTACAATTCATGATCTTCCTAAGCAGTTATCTTAATCTCCTCCTCAAAACAATTAATTATAATGTTCAGTCCTCTGTATATGCAGTATGTCCTTTCCATGCTTGGTTCATCAGGTATACATACCATAGTCAGGCTTTTTAGCATACAGTGAGATCCTTAAATGAAACTGAAACAGTGAGCCACCCGTGTTGAAACTGCATCTCACTATCCAGACAACACAACTACTTTTCTCTATAGAATTAACTAACCTTCTAATGCATGTTTATCTAGGATTTCTTATTAAGCTAGTTAGGGTATTTTTTTGAGGGGTGGCCTTTTTATTTATAAGTTTGCTCCAGGTTCAGTAATTCTTCTACTGTCTAGCTGAAGGTAGGACTCAAGTCATCCCTTACTGAGGTGAGTAGGTTGATTCTCAGTAAGTGTTGTGTATGGAAGTTATCTCTGTGACCACTGTTGCTATCACAAGAGGGGTTTTAAAGCCAGATCCATGAAGTTCTTGTAACAGGGCTGCAAAAAGCAGTGGAATCACTTATGAAATGTCATTTCTCTGTCCTGTATGTACACTTACATGAGTGAAATGAGTATTTCTGTATACTTGTAAAACGGGGACTCCTCTTACCTCCCCCCTAGTGTTCAGCATCATCAGAAGTCGTGGGGAGGTACTTTCTGACTCAGAAACACAGGAGACAAGTGTCTCCCTTCCTCCTTTGCCTGCCAGGGCAACGCATTTGCATGATTTCCCAGAGCTTCCTACCAGCATCTCCTACTACAATTTCATCGTGCAGTCAACATCTTTCTGCTCCTCAGGGAATATAGCCCCAGCAGTGGAGGCTGCTCAAAGGAGACACACATGTCTCTGTCCTGTCCCCACATGGCCCTGGGGGCCCTGCTGCTGGCTCCCAGGCTGCTGCCAGCACAAAATGCAGCAGTAGCTGCCAGCACAGCTGCCCTCTGCTCCCAGTAGACCCTCTTGTACTGAGACTCTCAAGTGAGTGTCTTGTCAACACTGTTAAATCAGGACCCACTTTTTTCATAACACTCTCTTCCCCTGCTTTTTAAAATAAGTAATAATAATTTAAAAATCCAGCTCTGTGTGTGGAACATTGTGGATGTAGCTGAGCTGGATGTTCAAATAACATCTGCCCCCTCATTCAGTGTTTCTGTTTTGTTTATCTTCTGCCAGGGTAGCCCATGAGGACATTAGCAAAGATACAGCTTTCAAGCCTGTCACTTTCTGTGTCAGTGGAAGCTACACTGAAGGGACTTGTCAGAGAAGAGGTAGCTCTGCGAATTAGTTTGTAACAGTTGGCTGCTTCAGAAAAAGGGAATTTTCTTCATTGCCAGATCCCACCTCATCAATATTGTATTGCTTTCACTCTCCCTGGGTAGTCAGAGCAAGCATAGCACATCTCTACCCATTTGCACAGTACATTAGAGTGTTCTAATGTCATTATACTGCCTAGAATGGAGGTGGCATTAAAAAGGCTTTAGAAGGTGGTTCTCCTATATCTTTTTAATGTTCTTGTACTGGAAGGAATGACTGCAATTATTAATAGATAACATTAAGCAGAAAGTAAGAACTAATTTGCTTCTTTCCCCTGAAATAAATTAAATTGTGTCTGAAAGAGGAACCATATGCAATCGAAATGGCTGCAAAAGCATACAAAATTTAACTACTTCTCAATTATATTTGAATACTTTGCGAGTTGCTCAAGTATGCTTAGTATATTAATAAAATAATAATGTTTTGCCTATAGTTTACATATATATTTTGCTTGCTGCATGTGGTGGTGTCTTTTTTCGTGGAGATAAAGCACATATTTAATATCTCGTTTCATGTCTGTTGACCAGCTGTTTTAGACCAGGAGAAGAGCAGACCCTGTGTCTCCTTGGATTACTAGTTTCTATGACAGCAGAAGTGGAGATAATTAATTTGGAGGATCTGGGCTTCTTCTATAATTTGCTGCTGCAGTCCCTTCCAAAACTGCTGTGCTTCACTTCAAGGGGTAGGAGGCAATGACCTCTGTAAAATTACCTTTAAGGAGAAAAAGATCAAAGCTGATGATTCCCCTACAAGATAATTCAGATTCTCTGTCTTTACTAACTAAACAGTAGTTCATGTAATCTATCTGAAATATTTCTATACATTTTCAGCACCTGAATTATCTTAAATGGTACTTTAGGGATTGGAAAGGTGATGCTGATTGGATATTATTCTTTAATTCTACCCCAGACTAAGGGCACAGAGGAGAAAAAAAAAATCACTCTTTGTCAACCCACTTATGCTTTTCTGTTTTGTTTTTGGCTTTGGTTTTTGTTGGTTTGTTTGGGTTTTTTTTTGGGGGGGGGTTGAGCTACAATGTATTTTCTTATGATTAAATATAGGGGAATGTTGCTGTTGTGGCAAACATGGAAGTTGTGTCTGATTCAGCTTGCATTTCCCTTGTGCTTGCTTCAAAGCATGCTTTTCCCTTTTTAAACAGGCTACCATATAGTGCTCTTGGCTGCTCCTTGCTTCTTTACAAAACTTAGTGCTTGTACCAGGGCAAGGGATGTAACTGTTAATCTTTAGAAATAATATGAAAGAAAGAAAACAACCCAGTAAATACAGTTACAACTCTTAAAAAGTGCAGCAAAGTACAACTGGGAAATATAGTTAACCATTCAAACCAAACTGGTATTTGTAATGTCTTGCATAAGGAAACATTTTTGTGATTACAGGTTATGTTTAGTTTGATATGTGTATCATCGTATGGCTGATCACTTTCGAGCCATTCACCTTTACAATGGGGCAAAATACTGAACAGAAATAATGTTAGCACTTCAAAGTCCTCCTGATAAGCAAGACAAATTTCAAAGTTAGGTCAAATTGCTCAGCTGAGTTGTGAAAATCTTCAAAGATGGATTACAACCTGACTGGGCAACCTGTCCCAGTGTTGACTACTCCAACAGGATTTTTTACCTATGTGCATTTGGAATTGTGGTTATTGCAACTTGAGATCACTGTCTCTTGTTTTCTTTTACTGTGCCTCTGAGCAACCTCTGACACTGTCTTTTCCACAAGTCCCTGTATGTAGTAGAATTCAACAATCATCTCCCACCTTAAACCTTCTCGAGGCTGAATAAACCAGTTCCCTTATCTGCTCCTCATATGTCTGATGTTCCTGTAATGAGCTTTTTGTGTTCTTTCTTACACTGGAATTACCTCAGATTAATGATGTAATGTTGCATATCAGGATCCCTTGTGAGTAATGATGTAGATGTTGCATATCAGGATCCCTTGTTGCTACTACTTTTTTTGCAAGCAAAAGCAAAACTGTCATAAGGAGACTTCTCTTACATAACTAGTAATAACTCAGATTCTGAAAAGAAAAAAACTTTTTTGTTTATTTTCCTCACACAGTTTTCAGGTTGCATCCTCTTCATTATGTCTCTATGTAGTTGCTGTCTCTGAGCACCCAGCTTCATCGAGTCTATGACCATACCATTCAGCCTTGTTCTACCTATGATACTTGTGTCACCTAAAATCCCCTCAGAATCAGGGTGAATGGCTGGTCCAGACAAAAGACTTGAGTAGCTTCTGTGGACCAGCATCCTCTAAGGCTGCTTCTCTTTAGCATGGGAGTCTGAGTAATGGCAAAGCTTTCTGGACCAGTTTACTGATGAACTACCATTAGGTCACTGTATTCTTTACAGTTTTCATAATGATCCAGTGGCAAATCTCCTTAAGTCAATGATCTGGCTCACCTCTGAATTGTCAATAGCTTACACATGCAGTTACTCAGTGAAGTGTGTTAACAGTAATTAATAAGGCACTCGTACTGAAGTGGACCATACAGAAATCTACAGAAGAGCTTACATCCAACTTCATTTAATTGAATTTGAATTTGGACAAAGGAAATCAGGCCAAGAACAACCAGTTGCTCCTTATGATAAGTAAGTACTATCCTGGATTTTAAACTTTTATCAGTTTAGAGCATATGGAAGGAAAAGTGGTGTTTCTGTGGACTTCATGATTTTCCAGGGTCATAGTCACTCTTACAAGGTGAATACCAGTGAAGCTATAGCTATGAGAAGAACAAAAAGAGAAATACCAGAAATAGCAGCTTCCGTCTCAAATTCGGTTTGGAGCAGTACACAACTTTCCCCAATAGCCAAGTTCTGGCATTCTTCCTATCTGATTTCCTCTCACACTGTACTTATAAATCAGTTTTAAACAAAATTAATAGCCTTTGAATGTGGGGTGGGTGTATGCAAGTTCTGTGATATTTCTGTTTGCATGTGTAAATATAAATGTACATACATTAAAAAAACATTGCAACAAGCAGACTGTGTTAGTGTATAGCAAAATACCAAACACAATTTTCTTGCTTTCTTTATCTTTCCCTTACCTCCCATGACCCACAAAGCTGGCAAAGTCACTTAGAACTGAATGTACAAACACAAGACACCGTGGTTTGGCAACTTGTCTAATTTGTCCTAAAGTAGTATTGAATAAAATGTTTTCATCCCGAAGCTACAGTCAATCTTTTCTTCACATGTTTGTGCATACACAGATTTGTTGATCACTTTGGTCATAATCACAGTCCCAACAGGAAGTGCTGAATTCATTATTCTACCCATAAAGACAAAAAACCCAAGCTTGTGGAATTTGGAGGTATCTCCCGCTTGATTCAATTCTCCATGATGACTTAGCCGCTTATACAAAATTTATGACAGCAGAAATTCAGTTCCATATCTGTGCCTAGCAGGGATGCTATTCTTTCTTGTATTTGCAAAAAGTGGCAGAAAAAACAGGAGGATTTCTTTTCACATTGGCTGACCACACGACATGTCTGATTTTTTAAACTCTGAGAGAAGATCCTCTTATGGAAAAAAAAAAGAAAAAAGAAGCATACAGATTTTAATTGTATCTAAGTTAATGTTTTATGAGCTTTTCAGAGGAATTGATCTAGCTCAGTAGATAATGTATTTGAAAATGAACTGTTTCCCTATTCTAAGCAAGATCTGAAATATGAACTGAAAGTATCGTCATAAAGAACTGGAAGTTGTTGTTCTCCTAGTAAACAGTGGAATTTTCCTTTCTTCTATAATGCTGTTTAAAGCCAGAGAGGGAAAAAATTCCTTTAATAGATGATAACTATTTTTCCGGTGATGAATCAGATCATACATTGTTTATTTGCTAAGCATGAACAATGTAGTCAATGTTGCATAAGGCATAAAAGCAGTCAGTGCATCAAAGAACATTATAATCTAACAACACAGATGTTGAGTAGGCAAAATATGCCAGAGTCCCCATCGGTAGATAATTGGTATTTTTAGTCAAATTTGTAGTTAATATAATTTATTCACTGTTTCTGGGCATGGTTGAAAAGGTCTTGACTCAACACTCACTGAGACAAGAATCCATTTAGTAAATGTAGGAAAACATACTTAATAGAAGAAGAGGTTGTGTAATTTAGCTGGCATCAAGCAGATCAATGAGTGACTGAACTACTGCTTTGAAATTTTTTGCTTTAATCAAAACATAGGATAATTCTTTGTACATGAAGAAGGAAACAGCAATTGATACTAAATGTGAACTCTTGCTGTTACAAATTTCAACAGTACCTTGTTGCTATTACTTTCTCTTTCATACCTGCACTACATGGGATTAGCAGTATTGAGTATTTGAAGTCAAGGGGACTACTTGTTGGCTTTCTGTGGATACAGAAGTTGGGGATACCAATCCAGAGCAGAAGAATTGAGCTGCATTCTCCATGGGCAATAAACAGCAGCTCTCTCTCTACCTGCCTTGAAAATCTAGGCTCTGTCAGGCAGAGATGCAGAGCCCTTGCAGCTGCAGTCAAGGGAAAGGAATGTTTTAAATAGCAAAGCTCTCTCTCTGATGTGAAGTGTTCTAAAAAAACCCCAGAATGTTTGCTCATTTGAGTGCCCGAAATAAGAATGTATGTTGGCATGAATCTGTCTCTGGCAGTCAGATAATGCAACTGCTGATTTCACAAGTCTTGTGAAAATTGGTATTTGTGAAGCTCTCAGACATCAGCAAATATGAATGCAAAAAATCGTTAACATAGCCTGTTTCTCCATTTATAGTCTTATGCAAGAGAGGAGAAAATGTGTATCTACTGAATTTTGTTAATAGTTCTTGTGCATGCAACTCAAAAATGGCTGTTTGCTAAAAGGCTGAATTTTCCTGTAACTGGAATTTGCTGAGGATTAGAAACTTCTGGAACTCTAAGGATTAGGAGTGAGAGAAGTAGCTTCAAAAAAGAGACTGAAAACCAGCAGCAAGTGGTGACTGGCAGTGCTGAGGCAGAGCCTCTCCCAAGCAATAGCAAGGTTCTCCCAGTGCAGCTTCTCAGGGATTGCGCTGAGAGAACAGAGTGGTGGAAGGGGACCTAGATTACCACTTCAGTTTAAAAAAAAATCAGAATAATAGGAGTACCAGGAAGCTGAACTAGGTTACATACACCAAGACTAAGAAAATATTTTTTCACATATATGTGAGTGCTGTTCTGGGTTCTCATATTGTTCTCCTAGCCAGGATTCATGCCACAGTGATACTGCTGTGATGGTGAGAGAGCTTAAGTTTCACACAGCATGAAAGAGGCAGCACTGTGGTAATACAAACACATGAGTGGTTGGTATTGAGTGGGATGATAACCATGTACATAAGTCTTGTCCTGAATGCCTGACACTTGATGGATGCAGTATCAGCCACTGGATTTTGTAATATAATAGAGGAGTTCATCTTCAGGACAAAGAAATACTTCTGTTCCAGTAGTGGAAATGCAGCCTCTTTTGGTCATGTCAGAATCCTTGCATTCTCAGTGCGGGAAAAGGGATGTGCTTAATATGCTAATGATGTTTAATTTGTTCCTAATTTTATTAGTTTTCTGCCTTCTTGTGATGAAGATGATTGCCGTGATCAATTTTTCCTTTGAGGAAAATTTTACTGTTGGTGGGTATTTATTTAATATTTTTAAATGATTGATATTCTTTGAGGTAAAAGAAAACAGGACAAGTAGAGAGAGAGAGGTTTAATGGCATCTAAAGAAAAAAAAAATTCCCCTGAAAATAAGATACTACAACTTATCCTTCAGTAACAACAAAAATATCTTTTAAAAGGGACTTTAAAAATAATATCTTTTGTTTAGACATAGCGCAGTTTACCTGAAGTAAGTTAGAAGTACTTTTCTTCATGTAAAGCCCTTCTTTATTACATTCTTGACAGGATTAAAATGAGCTGTAAGCAACAGCATTATTTATTAGATTTTATTGTAAGAACTGAACTAACATGGTATTAGTTGGAAAGCCAGCACTTGCTAATCAAAATCTTTATACATCCTCTGATCCTGCTTCTTTTCCAATTGTTTTCATGCCTATTACTAGTATCAAATAAATAAGCACAAACGTAAAATCGTTTAGAAAATGGCAATGAAAAATATATCATTTGCTAAATACAAGTGTAGTCTTGTATAGAACCAGCAAATGTATTTTAAATCTCCTCCAATAGTCATTACAGTAATTTCTGAATCCAGTTTAGCAGTTTAGCTCATGTCACATCTCATTTTATTGCTTGCATTTTAACATACTGAAGAGCTTTCTGAGCATCTGTTTATGACTTTTTAATTTCAATTGGTAGATGTGTAATATTTATTTAAAATGAAATTTCATGGTGCCAGCCACAACAAATTTTTGAAGTGCAACTTATAGCAACTTCCAGATTATGCTCAGTCAGAAAGAGATGGGAGATACAGTGAACAACATTAGCGAACAGAAGATGGCACATAGGCAGATATTTTTATTTATGATAGGGAGTTATCAAACACAAACTTTGGTTTCAGTTAGAAGGACATATCTAGTATTTAGCACTTGGATTCCCTTTATTTCAATAAAGAACTGTATTTATACAGAACACAAACGGTGTCCTCAGAGCTGACACACAAGTTTAATGGAAAGCTGTGGTGTGTTCAGCACAGAAGCCGCACATAAATTTTGGGGTTGATGCTTTGAATCATCCTTGTGTCTGAGTGATCTGCTTGACACTGCAGCCCAGGCATAAACCAACAAGTTTTACAGCCAGTTTTGAATAATCCTGATGGTTTCTGCAACTATAACTGTGACAGGGTACCTCATGCTGCAGACCTATGAGGAAAGGGAAACAGGATGTGTGCTTTGGGATGCTTGATCTGACTTGGCAGTGGCTCTGGAAATTAAAACTAGAGGCAAATAATTAATCTCAGGGTTGAGGACTGAACCCTGAGCATTACATCACAAATCAGGCTGATCAGCAACCTTAGTCCTCTTCAGGCAATCAGAAGAAGCAAATATTTTTCCAGCTACTTTGGTTTTCCCTTCCTGTTCTCCAAGTGGGTTTGCTCCGTCTCTGTTCAAAAAGCAATTTACTTCTGTGTAGGTATTACTCATCATGTTATGAAGACTTTTCTTGTTTGTGCCTTGTTTGGCAATGTTTTTAGTGTTCTCCACTTGTTGGAATCCTGAAGGAGCTAGGACACACAGAACAAAGCAGTAAATTCACCATCTGTGGCAATAACTTGCAACCTGTTTCTTCTTTTGTAGATTATAAGGAATTTATCCTAATTTTCTTTGGTTTTCTTGTTTTGTTGTTGTTGCTTCCCTTGTTAAAATAGTGAGCAGATCTCATTGCTCAGGAGTTTGAATCTCACTGCCAGAATTAACGTGTGTTCTCAATGGAAACATGCCATTATCGGAAACCTCTTCAATAAGAAAGAACATCAATCCTTTGGCTACTTTTAGGAAAAGCAATTTGGTCAAACTGTTAGTGATAAACAGACCATTCAAACACTTGGCACTTTTGTGTATATATATTTTTTATAGGTAAGATACTTATTTACATGTAACAAGTGAAATGAAGGTACTAGGTAAGGCAGTGTCAGCCAGTAGACTGCTTAGTAGTGTTCCATAGGAAATGCTCAATAAGCAATAAGTTTAGATACATAATAGGATTTCTGTTCTTTGAGAAAGAGAAAGTGAATAAAGAGGAAATGGAGAAGTTTAAATTATTGAGTCTAATGTTTTCATTTGAGGTCCAGCTTTGAGACATTGATGTCAAAAAAATTAGGGCTGGTAGCATTTTGGAAACAAATTTAAATAGAATTTTAGCTTGCAATGAGAAATACAAGATAACATGCTGTTATATGATGTGTTTTGTATTTCTATACATTGGATCAGCCACAAAAGGACTATCAGTTCCACCTGT
Source organism: Athene cunicularia (assembly GCF_003259725.1). Taxonomy (NCBI): domain Eukaryota; kingdom Metazoa; phylum Chordata; class Aves; order Strigiformes; family Strigidae; genus Athene; species Athene cunicularia. The sequence goes on along the minus strand of NW_020799143.1, from coordinate 17,922,748 downwards.
TTCACTTAACCTCTGGCTTCCTGCTCATTTTTCATTGTTCTGGTTGCAGTGAGTTTGGACACTTACCCTACACAAGATTACTGATGTGCTGAGGGGTTTAACCCAACCATCAGCAGCAGCATCAAATAATACTTGCAGTGTGTTTGCTAGGAAAGGCTTGGTCATATTTTAGGTCATCACTACAGTTAATGGAACCTTGTTCAATCTGTTTGCTATAAGCAGGAAGCAGAAGATACCAAACGTCCAAGGAAAATACTGACTCTTTGGGAAGCAAGATACTACCAGCATTAGAGTTTTGTCTTTATACCTGGTACATCTGTTAATGTTCCTAAATGACCGGTGAGCTTTTGACGCAAATAGCAACTTCTAGGCAGTTGTGGTTTCATGTCCATTCTTTCTGAGTACTGATAATAAGACTTTTCTTGCACTCAGAAAGCAAGAAGTAGGAAGCTCTGATTTTAACAGACTAGTACTGATGCAGTGAATTTTCCCATGAATGTCTGTAGTACCTTCAAAATCTTTTTCCATTTTACAATATTAAAGCTAAGGCTGAGAGAAAGTCAGAGGAGAAAGTTGTCTTCATCATACTTTCCAAAGTCAGATCAGGTCCTATGATGAGTGGTTCCCATGGCAGTTGCTGACACACAGATTGCCATAAACACATGCATGCAGAATAGGGTCCCTTCCTTGTACAAGAAAATGGGGTTTAGTGAGAAGCCAAGGGAGACTCTACAGATGAGGCAGAGTACATGTCTGATAAGTGTACCGACCAGTCCTGTTTGCACATGGATAGCCCTTTTTATCCCTCTTTTTGTCTGTGCTTATTCCTCCTCCATTCTCCTTCTTTCTCAAACCACCATGATCCCCCCTAATTCTTCCCCTGAACATCCCATAATAAGTTTTGTACAAGCCCAAAAGGCTCTTCCTGTCACAGTGAGTCCCATGGCTCTGTTGGCCATAGCCCCACAGTGTGTGTGATGATGAAGGGTCAGTGGGCCCCAGGATTTCTAGTGGGACTAGCTGGTCTCCTGCTTTCACATGGGAAGCCCAGCCAGGGGCTCCTGGAGGAGTGACCAGGGATCCCCAGCTGCCGTTCCGTTGCCCTCTTTGTCTTTGTGGAAACCAGACTTTAAAAGCATAGCCCAAAAATGAAGAGAAAGTAAATTTGGATTCTTTAGAAAAAATTAGTTCCATGCAACACCCAGATAAATAATGGACTACTAGCATGCAAGGTGCTCTAAAAATGTTGTGAGAACTAGGACTTGAAGTAGCAGGAAGGAGAGAGGGATGTAGTTCTTGATACTGCAAGGCAAGCAGGGGGCTGGGTCCTGCTTAAGAGCCACCCGCTGCTGATTAGCAATCCCTGGCTCTCCTGAAACAGAGGTCTCCTTCCTCACGTCACTTCATGTCACTCTAGAAAATTTCTTAGAGAAATTCTCAAATATTAAGTATATATATATATATATATATATATATATATAATATAAGTAGACCTTGGTAAATCTTAAAACATTCTATATTGGCATTGTAACCATTATGTTTTCAACACAATCCACTGAAGTGACTGAAATGAAGTGAGAAAATTGAATATGATGGAGATTTTGATTTTCAATAGTCTTTTCCATCAGATCTAAAACCATTAGCATAATTCCATTAATATTTTACTTCTAATTGTAAATATTTGCACTTCTTAAAACTGGATATCTCTTCTGCCCAAAACTGTATGCTATTTATAACATAGTACAGAATAATATAATAACATATTCTACCATAGTATTATAAAATTTATATTTATTCGCTTGATTATATGCATTGGTCACAGTATTTTAACAATGCTTCTCAGCGCCAGATCTGTTTTATTAGTTCTTACCATCTACTAACAATAAAAAGAGTGGTTTCATTTTACTGGTGTTTTTGCAGGGTGGGAAACCGAGGCAAAGTCCAGGAACAATTTAAATAGGAGTACTCAGGAATTTACTGTCAAAGCAGCAGTTTCAACCATCTGTCATCTCTCTTGAAGGTCCAACAATGCCGCATCTCGGATACAGTGATAGGAACCCCCAAAATTTCCTTTTACCAGAAACACACTGTTAATGTAACTATGTAACATCCAGTGGTTAGATCCATTTTAATTCCAAGGCTGTGTTCCTCTGATTAAACACCAGTAGTCTAAGTATACAAACTAGATTAATTTAGCCCCTCTTTTTTCTGAGCTTCTTCTGTGGAAAGACAGGTTTTGAAAAATATGTGCTTCTCAAAATACTGCTCAGTGAATTATGTCCATTTTGACATCAGGACCGCTTTGAAATTACTTGGTTGCAATTACTGATTTATGTCTCTGATAATCATAATTTATAGACTGTATTTTTGGATTGATGATCAAAGCCTCACAGTGCTAAGATCCTTTTGCTGGATGTCTCAGACCTGCTGAAAGCTTGCAGAATGAGATTAGTAAGTGTGTGTCTGTGTGTATCTTTATGTGCATACTCCAGTACCCCCACCAATCTCTGTCTGTGATACGTCACTTTTTCCATCTTATTATACACTTCTGGAGCAAAAATTCATCTAGGGAAGAATGAAATATGTGACTAGAAGTGACCGCATATGTCATTAAATCCACTCTGCTATGGACAAGCCTTTCAAGAACGTCTCACAGAATGGGTGCCCACAAGGAAAGGACAGAAATATAGTTCTATCAGATAAGAATTTTACAATTTTACACCTCTAAATATCATTAAATATATCTTCTGCTTTCTTTTTTTTTTTTTTTTTTTTTTCTCAGATCTAGTCATTCCTATACATATCTCCTAAGATCTCAGTGTTTTTTCCCTTATCAGAAAATCTCCACTGCGCACATACATAGGAAACCATGCTCCTCAAATAGTGCTAAAATCAGGCAGATGACAGGGGAGGGGATGGAACTTACAATAAATAGTGTATTACACATTGATAATCATCTTTTATCTCTGGGGAGCAAACTGATGACTGAAAATGCATATGGTAAGCGAGGAAAGTGTTACAGAATTGAAGTGAAAAATAGAAATTCTAGTATTTTTAGAGCAAGAAAAAAGCTGACTTAATTCTCCCAGTGAAGTATCACCAACCTATGTATTTAAAGACAAGTTTTCTGTTTTTTTCTTTCATTCTACATAGGAGAGTTAGATTTCATGCTTTTTTATTTTTTATCTCATGGCTGCTAATTAGTATGTAAATTATTGCCTGTTACCAGGCTGACGCCACAAACTCAACTGATACATATTTCTGTTACAAAAAGTATTTGGCAAGTTAATAATTCATTAAGTTTCTAATCCATTAACATGTGGTCAGTCAGTGAACCAGATTTTGACTAAAGATCACTGAGTCACATGATGTAAACGTGCTATTTTATTTTAGCAATTAAGTATCTGGGCTGAAATGAAATTACATTTCAGAGAGGTGAGATTGGTGTTCATTTAGTCCACACTGCGTTTTGTTGAACTATACCTTCATATTATATTCTATCCCACAGTGAATTGCAAACCAAAATCTTCTTTCTTGGGAAAAAAATTCCAAAACATTGGTCCTGAAGTAATAAGGTATTTCATTTGCAATGAAATTATTTTTAATATTTTTATTACTATTATTAGAAAAGAGCTCTTCTAATGGAATTGCCTTATCAATTTGTATTAAGATAGAGGTATCTCTGTTTAAGGCATCACTTTATTAAAAAACCTGCTGTTTCAATTAGGTATATAGAAAGGCGTTCTGCTAGGTAAGACTAGCAGATAAATATAAAATTTGACTGTAGTAGTGAAATCAAACTGTTCATAAAAACAGAGGCCTAAGCTTGAATATCCAAGTTACTAATGTGCCTAAATTCATATTCAGAGGGTGTAGTTAAGGGATTTGTTTAGTTTATTTTTTATTTTTATATTGGGGG
>NW_020799143.1:17741746-17918779 GCF_003259725.1 Athene cunicularia | reverse complement strand
TGGGGGGGGGGGGGAGCAGGGCACTGTCACACATTTTAAGAATTTGTTTCAACATAATTCAAAGTAATTTATTTTTGTTGATCTTCAGAACAACTGGAGGGGCAATTTCCTTTCCCTGCTTTGGGTGAGTTGCCTTTTTAGAGAGCCAAACACTGGCTAGGATAAATTAGTTCTGAATTTTATAATTGTGTATCTATTGGCTGTATTAATTTTTTGACTGGCTTCTGCTGGGTCACCATGATAATAACAAAAATGACTGCCTTGTGTATGGGTGCATTAAAACATTTGATCCATTTTTCTAGGCTTGCTTTAGCAGTTATTTCGGTTTATATGTATGCCTAGAAAAATCAGTGCTCTTGTTTTTGGAGGGGACTAATGCCCTCAGGGAAGTACAAAAACCAATTTTAGTCTGCTTTTTTTGTCATAAAGAAAGTTAGAAAACATCACATGGTAAGCACTGATTATTATTTCTGGCTGCAAGCCCAATCTAGGCTTTAAGACTAAAATTTTTTGCTCATTGCATTTTGGGGCAAAATAGTCATGTTTCCTGTAAGGTAGTAACAATGTAAGCTTCATAATTACAGTGACAGAAATGTAGTGTTGCAATGCTGTATTCTGTGTTCATAGACCTTTTATCCCCAAAATGTCAGTGCGTTTCACAAACTAGGTATGTACTAAGGCTATATTCATCACTTAAGTGGGAAGATACACATAGTCTGTCACTACTAGCACATATCAAAAGCCAGCTTACCAAAACCAGGCAAAACACGTAGGCCTTTACCACTGAGAGTGATGGCAGAAAGTTACGTTGAGTGGCGTGTTGCAATGTGTTGTAAAGAGAGGAAGAAAGTGGCGATATTTGACTTAGGGCTGCTAAGTAAATTCTCCTTCATAGTAAAATTCTAATATAGATTTTTAATATTTGAGATGAGTAGACATAGGATTTCATGTGAAAATTTTTTATTTGGTGAGACTGCAGAACTTCTAATGGTTAATAACAGTAAAGCAATTAATTATGTACAGTGTGAACTTAAAATTCCACAGACTGAATGTCATGCATTGAGGATCACTGGGATATATTCAAAACCTTCCTTTACAGACCTCACATTACCTTTCATCATTGATCAGAGAGGCTTAAAATTCAGACTGAAACACAGATAAATAATTGCACTCACCTCCTTGATGAACAAGTTGTTCTTATTTTTGGTGTCATAAGCAGCAATCCAGGCAAAGCTTATATTTTAAGGTACGCCTTCCTTGACTTGGTAGGTGCAAAATCAAGGACAGAAGGCAAAGTGTAACTGTGTGGACATGTAATTTTTTAATTCCTACTCCTGAAAGTCCTCATGTACTTTCAACACTCCTCTTTTTCCTTTAAGCTCAGACAAGATAAAACATCTCCTGCCCTGTTAGCTTTTTCACTCTCTCAATAGTTTCATTTTTGCCTGGAGTCCTCATGCAACTGTTTCTCCAACACATTTCTAGTAAAAGTTAACTTTACAGATAATTTTACTTCTCCAGTGATATCCTAGTCTCCCTTCTGCTTCCCAAAACATACTCCAGTGACTTAACAGAGATACCTGTGATATATTTCCTTTATTTTATTTCCTTTACTATATGCCTGAAAGAGATTTGGATTGTGTTTGTGGGAGGAACTGCTCTCACTAGTGTAGAGATGCTGGTTTCGTAGGCTCAAATCATGAGCTTGTATAAAAGTGAAGGAGGGGGAAAGGGATGACTGCATGTTGGGTCACCATACATTGTACAACTATCTGCCTCCTGCATAATGTATAGAAGCTGTCAGGGTGGGGTCCTTCAAGGGACTCTGAGGCAACTGGGACTCTGCATTATGCATTCATATTTGCATATGTTGCATGTTACTATAGGGATTTAGAAAGAAAGAGATAAAATAATCACCCATTTATAATCTAGGTATATTGGGTTTGCACGTCAAGGTTTTGGTAGTTGGGTGGCTAATGGAGTGGCTTCAGTGAGAAGATGCCAGATCCTTCCCCCATGTCCAACAGCACCAGTACTAGCCAGCTCCAAGACAGACCTGCTGGTGGCCAAAGCTGAGCCCATCAGTGACAGGGTAGCACCTGTGATAACATATTTAGGAAGGGGAAAAAACTGCTGTACAACAGAAGCTGGAAGAGAGGAGTAAAAATATGCGAGAGAAAAAACTCTGCAGACACCAAGGTCAGTGGAGAAGGAGGGGGGGGAAGTGCTTCAGGTGCCAGAGCAGATTCCCCCTGTAGCCCGTGGTGAAGACCATGGTGAGGCAGGCTGTGCCCCTGCAGCCCATGGAGCAAATAACCGACTGCAGCCCATGGAGGATCCCATGCCACAGCAGGTGGATGCACCTGAAGGAGGCTGTGGCTCCGTGGGAAGCCCTTGCTGGAGCAGGCTCCTGTCAGGACCTGTGGCCCCATGGAGAGACGAGCCCGTGCTGGAGCAGGTTTGCTGACAGGACTTGTGACCCTGTGGGGACCCACCCTGGAGCAGTCTGCTCCTGAAGGACTGCACCCCACGAGAGGGGCCCACACTGGAGCAGTTCATGAAGGACTGCAGCCTGTGGGAAGGGCCTACGTTGGAGAACTTAGTGGAGGACTGGCTCCCGTGGGTGGGACCCTATGCTGGAGCAGGGGAAGAGTGTGAGGAGTTATCCCACTAAGGATGATGAAGTGGCAGAGACAACATGTGATGGACTAACCAAAGCCCCCATTCCCCATACCCCTTCACCACTTGAAGCGAGGAGGTAGAGAAATTGGAAGTGAAGTTGAGCCTGGGAAGAAGGGAGGGATGGAGGAAAGTGTTTTTAAGGTTTGGTTTTATCTCTCATTACCCTACCCTGATTTGATTGGCAATAAATTAAATTAATTACCCCAAGTTCAGTCTGTTTTGCCTGTTACGGTAATTAATTAGTGATCTTTCCCTGTCCTTATCTCAACCCACAAGCCTGTTGCTCTATTTTCCCTCACCTGTCCAGCTGAGGAAGGGCAATGAAAGAGCAGATTTGGTCATCCAACCAAGGTCAACCCACCACACTAGCAAAAAAGAAAAACAGTGCAAATGTTCCTGACACATAACTGGTATAATGTTGCTAAAGGCCTTGGATAGATGCCTACTCTTCAGCCAAGCAGAAGCTAATTTTTTAAGTCTAAGGTTATGTTACATAACTGAAGAAAGCAAATCACTGTATTTGCTAATGACTTTGTCCATAAAAATAAAGGAGAATCAAACATTAAGAGTTGTGTTTGTTGTTAAATAAACACAGTTCCATTCTTAAATAGTTAATAAAGGTTAATATTAGCTTTCAGAAAATCAGAGGTATGGTATCTTGAGGCCTCTTAGTTACCTTATCCCTCAAATATACATTAGTCACAAGAAAACTTAAATTTTATTATTGTCATTTTATGTAGACAGATTAACAGTGAAGGCAGAAAAGAGGCATAATCAAAGGCTGTAGTTCTTGTGACTTAGAGAACTGGTGAGAGATGGTGCATAGGTTTTGTCCCACTCTTACTACTCTGATGTAATCAGTTACAGCAAATAAAAGAAAACTCACTGCAATATCATCTTCCATCTAAAATGATTTATTTAGTGTGGTGAGTGTGCAGCCACCTTTCAGAAAAATGATCAGTTTTCAAGGAAAGTCTTATCACGGTTATCAAAAGACTTCCAATGCTTCTGTTGTAAAATTATTTCCTTTCATAAATAGTATTTCCACTGTAAATTGCTGAGTAATGTCAAAAGGGTAAGCAGTGCTTAGTCAAATTAAAAATTGAGAAATGTGATTTGCACAGAAAAGATTGGTCTGGTGGTATTGCAGATGTTTGAAGTATTCTATATCATATACAGATAATTAAATGACATCTCTTGCTTCTGGTTAAATCAGCATTAAAAAGGAAGTGGTCAGAGACCTGCTGCACCACCTGGATGCACACAAGTCTGTGGGACCGGATGGGTGACACCCAAGGGAGCTGAAAGAGTTGGCAGATGTGCTCGCCAAGCCGCTGTCCATGATTTACCTGAAGTCATGGCTGACTGGGGAGGTCCCATTGGACTGGAGGGTGGCAAATGTGACACCCATCTACAAGAGAGGCAGAAAGGAGGATCCAGGGAACTATAGACCTGTCAGTCTGACCTCGGTGCCAAGGAAGGTCATGGAGCAGGTCATCTCGAGTGCCACTACAAGTCATATAATGGACAACCAGGGGATCAGGCCCAGACAGCAAGGGGTTATGAAAGGCAGGTCCTGCCTGACAAACCTGATCTGCTTCTATGACAAAATGACCTGACTGTTGGACGAAGGAAAAGCTGTGGATATTGTCTACCTGGATTTTTTGAAAAGCATACGACACAGTTCCCCATAGAATTCTCATAGAAAAACTGGCTGCCCATGGCCTGGATGAGCACACGGTCTGCTGGGTCAAGCACTGGCTGGATGGACGGTCCCAGAGAGTGGTGGTCAGTGGAGTTAAATCCAGCTGGTGGCCACTCACAAGTGGTGTTCCTCAGGGCTCAGTGTTGGGACCATTTCTGTTTAACATCTTTATTGATGATCTTGATAAGGACACAGAGTGTGTCATCAGTGAGTTCACAGATGACACCAAGTTAAGGGGGAGTGTGGATCTGCATGAGGACAGGGAGGCTCTACAGAGAGACTTGGATAGATTGGATCTGTGGGCCAACGGTAACAGGATGAGCTTCAACAAGGCCAAGTGCCAGGTCCTGCACTTGGGCCACAACAACCCCCTGCATGGCTACAGGCTTGGGGAGGTGTGGCTGGAGCTGTCTGGGAGAGAAGGATCTGGGGGTTCTCATTGACAAGCAGCTGAACATGAGCCAGCAGTGTGCCCGGGTGGCCAAGAAAGCCAACGGCATCCTGGCTTGTGTCAGAAATAGTGTGACCAGCAGAAGTAGGGAGGTGACAGTCCTCCTGTGCTCTGCACTGGTGAGGACACACCTGGAGTGTTGTGTCCAGTTTTGGGCACCTCAATACGAGAGAGATATCAAGGTGCTGGAGCGAGTGCAGAGGAGGGCAACGAAGCTGGTGAAGGACTTGGAGAATAAATCCTATGAGAGCAAATGAAGGAGCTGGGACTGTTTAGTTTGAGGAGGAGAAGGCTGAGGGGAGACCTCATCACTCTCTACAGCTCCCTGAAAGGACATTGTAGGGAGGTTGGTGCTGGTCTCTTCTCACAGGTAATTAGTGACAGAACAAGAGGGAATGGCTTTAAACTGCAACAGGGGAGGTTCAGACTGGACATTAGGAAAAAAAATTTTCACAGAAAGAGTGGTCAGAGAGTGGAATAGGCTGCCCAGGGAGGTGGTGGAGTCACCATCCCTGGATGTGTTTAAAGGCCATTTAGATGGGATGCTGGGGGATATGGTGTAGGGAGAACTTTGTAGAGTAGGGCTGATGGTTGGACTTGATCCCAAGGTCTTTTCCAACCTGAATGGCTCTGTGATTCTGTGACTTTAGTTCCATCTAAAATAATAGTATATTAATATGCTTTGGTGGTATTACACTGACCTCATTGTGCCTCCTATTATTTACATGTTTTGTTTTATCCTGGACAGCAGCATATAAGATGGTTTCTCTGGACCTATATAGTTCATTGTGGAGGTTTGAACTCAGATGGCAGACAGATGCCATGTGGCCAGTCCTTCACTTTCCCCCCTCCCTGGTGAAACAGGGGAGGGACAAAAATCAGAGAATTCGTAGGTTGAATAAAAAAGAAAGAGTTTACCAAATATAACAAGAGAATAATAGTAACAATAATGAGTCCAAAAAGAAACGGGTAAAATGCAGCAGTGGCTTACCGTGCGCAGCGACTGCCCCCGCCCCCAGCAACCATACTACCAGATGAGCAAACAACAGGAGCCCAAATGAGAGCAGAGCCCCTTTGAGAGAGACCGTCCACCTAAATCACTGGGCATGACATCACATGGTGTGAAATACTCCAATGAAAGTTAACTGAAAAGTTAACATCCGAGTCAAAACCAGGACACTCATCAATTAATATAAAATCAGTGTGACTCTCTTGAAGATAATGTGATCCTGCTTTACTCTCTTCAGAATCAGTTTTACACTGGCAATCTTAGAGTTTTGTCACAAGAAGTAGGCAGTCTTGCGAGGTCCTGTAATGCAATGAACTCTGATATCACAGTATCAAAGCAAGAACACTCCGTGCAGTGATGACACCATTACTGGCTATTGTTTCACTCTTCTCTCCATTGTGGTCAGGCTTATCTCATCGTTTCATGCAAGCACAAGGCCCCTTTGATATCTCTTCCATATTTGTAACCCATCAGTGCACAAATGTGCAACTACTGAAGCTATCTGCAAGTGAATACTGAGAGGCTGCTTAAAGCAGGAGTAAAAGGCAAAGGTAGAGAATGCAAAATGAAGGTAAATAGATCGGTTCAGGCAAAGAGAAGGACTTATTGTATATCAAAGCCAGCTTTTTGCCTTTCTGTTTTAAAATTATTATATCTGTATAGCAATTTTGAGTAAAATAATTTGGAAATTTTAATATTTCAATTTTAACACATTTTGCTTGAGCTTACAGATAAAATGATCATGTTTTAATGGGGAAACTATTTAATGTTTCCTTTGTCCCAGTTTCTTTTAATTTATTTCAAAACATTTCTTAACAAAATTTCTTCTACAGAATATAAAGATAAGAGTAATAAATACATTCTAAATTAATGTGAGGTAGGAAAAAAGCTCAACCTTTATCCGTATACAAATCAGAGTATGAATGTGAGACTTTTTAAAATTACATTTCTGTGACTGTTTTGTTGGGGTTTTTTTTCCCCATCATAAAATATGTACAGCTGTGTGCACAGAGATATATATTAATACTTCTTTACACATTTAGGAAAAACTCAGAAAGTATGTGACTTACCACCTCTCTTGCCTCAACCTTCGTAATTTAGATAATTAACCAATTAACATTAATTTTACTTGTCCCCTCATGAAGATTAATCATTCCTAACATTTGAAACTGATTAATGTTTAACTAAAAATTATGCTTTCTGATCTTGCCATTTTATTCAACTTATCAATTAATTAAATACTTTGCTTGATGCTTGAGAAAATCCAAAATTTTAGTAATAAATAAAGTACTGTTGCTCAGTTTATGCAGATATATTATTCTAGTGAGAACTATTTGAAAAAAAAAAAAAAAAGCTTTTAGATTTTTATGTGTATAGGTTTACATACAGAATCTATTTTTGTTCTAACACCTGAAGTATGGGCTAGTTCTTTTTGAGGCTTTTTCAAAATTGCAGGTGAGATGTTGGTGAGCTATTTGATTATTACTCTGACCCCCTTAAAATAAATCATAAGACCAGACCCAGTGGGATGAGGGAAGTATTCCTTTGTGTCCATGGGTGACCACCAGCATCAGCTGGCAGTGACAGCAGTGAGGATCAACTCCATTCCTGTCTGGCTTTCAAATTGGAGAAAGAAAGCAGCTAGCCTTGGCTTTATGACCCTGAAGGCTTGATTTGAGGGGGCTGTGACAGTGTTAAAGCTGCTAATAATTTGGATGAGGGACTAATTAGCACCAAATACAAACACTGATCCAGGGCTAACAAAAGGTATGTTATACCTGTAATGGTACATTTTCTGGTAGCCTTGAAGCAGAGTTCACAGCACATCAGTGATGCTGTTGAAGCTGTTTCCCCTCAAAGTGTTTTATTTGGAAGAGTTTTCAGATTCTTTGGGCTATTTTATGTATAGATTCTTATAGTAGGGTTGTTCACCTGCTGCATCAGAACTCACTGATAGTGCTGAATTCCTGGTGCATTTTGTTGCTAAAAGCTCTAAAGTTATTTCTTACAGAAGCAATAGATTTGTATTTTATGCCTTCAAGAGTGTTGGCTGTCCTTAACCACCTCACTGATGAGTTGAATGACATGACTGAGAAGCTTTGAACCCATGAGAAGTTTTGAACCAAGAACACAGTTGTTGATTTAGAGAAGTATTGGTACAGCTTCTGCTTATGTGGCACAAAGTGCATTACCTTAAATCTGTATAGCATGTAAATGAATGATTTGTTGCTCTGGAGTGAGAAAAAAAGCACGTGCTGAAACAAATGAAAATGAGAACATGAGGCTATTCACTCATCTCACAAACAATTCACTTCCTCTGGTTTGTCTTCTGTCATCTGCCTCTTACTGTTTTCTGAACTCCACTTTTATTCAAGAGGGATATGTTAGAAATCAGTGACCTTCCTTCAAACAAGCCCTCTAGATATTTCTTAGCTATTCTTAGTTTATTCTTATCTGGTTTGGACCTCAGAACTAATTCTTGCCAGGTAGAAAGGCTTTGGGGAGCAGTTCAAGTCCAAGCCTCTCTTGGACTTCAATAGATACTTCAACCTGAGGATATCATACTTAAGGGACTGGGTGCTATCCCACAGTTTACCATGTGTTGTAGCCACTTCTCCAGATGAAAAAGACAAAAAACCTCTAAGCAATGACATGCAAAACTGAGTTAGAACTAGAAAACTGTGTTTGCACATCACAGTCCATGAATCCCAGTAAGTTGAAGAAGAAAATGAGACCTTTATGACATGTGGAAACAAACTCTACAACTTGGAGAGAGTTATAAAGCTATATATAAAGTTATGTTTATTCGAACCGGGGTACAAGGAGATTTCTCCACAAAGCTTGCAAACCATCTCAGCAAGTAGCCAGATATTTATTATACTAAAACATACATATTCATAGGGTTACACAATACAAACATGCATATGCATAAGTCAGGTGGGGTTAGTTCAAAAGGCTGGTGTCAGCAGTTTATGTTATCTTTGCACCTGTGATTGACTTCTGGTGGTCATCTCTGGGGGGTCTTCTGGAGGACGGCCCGCAGTCTTCCCTGTTATGTAGTTTCACCTTTTGAATGGAATGCTGAGCTGGCAGGGCCCCAACTCACAATGCTAGTCTCCACCAGGTAGTTGTTCTCCTAAAGATAATTGAGTCTCCAAGATGATCATGTTATCTCTTTGCTTTGTAACTCAAGGTTAGCTGTTACCTTCTTATCATACTAGCTATTCCCCTAACTGTCTGCTAGGCTACACTGAATCCACGGAACAGTCTGAGCAAGCAGAATTCTTAAGCAACATTCAGAAATCTTCATATGTTGCTATAAGTAAATAATTTGCAAGGAAAGTGGTCATTTCTCTGTATCAATTCCCCCATTTTATTTCACCTATGCAAATTCTTTTTTTCTATTTTATTATTATGTCATTCCCTTGAAGAGTTCTAGTGAAATATTTGCCACTCTCCATGTTTTGTCTGAGTTTGTTTTTTCCACTCCTCATATGTATCTCCAGTGTGTCTACACATCCATAAAAAATATTGCAACATGCAGCGTATTATCAGTCCCAACACAATGAGTGTGATTACACCTGCAAAGAGTTGTCTGAGCCATGTAAAGTTAGATAACCAGGAGGTTAGTTTATGCCAAATTTCTTCAAAGCCCCAAGAGGTATCATTTTAAGTAATTTGGTGCAAGACTTGAGTCTGCTTCCATATTTCTTTTAAATCTGTAACATCTCTCTTACTTTGATCTACATACAGCAGCTAGTGTTTATATTGTACATACTCCGCCTTGGGTGGATAATAAAAGATCCAGTGTCATTCTGTTTTGCAGTACCATGCCTGACAGACTGGACACTTTGATTTGAATTGCCTGGATAGCATCTAAAGTTCTGTTCTCAATATCTTCTACCATGGCTGAAATGTTTACTACTGCTTTTTCTAATTCACTCACCCGTAACCAAAGGAGAAACCACCGAACAAAGCTATGAAACGCAGTTGTTTTTTCTGTTAATGGATTCTTCCTTTGAATCCATTTGAGGGATGATCTAACCCATCTGCCTTGAGAGGGGAGGGATATTGTTATATTGGGGACTACTATGCCTAAGGTGCAGGTCCCTTTCCAATTTTCAGGTAATGTTTTATATGTTGTATCATTACACAACCAATACAATCCACACCCTTCTGGTACTGGCCAGGCAGTAGTAATGTTAGGATTTAGGGAGGTTCCAGTATTTAAAGTTTGATTACAAGTAGTGTGATTTTCTACATATATGTTCCCAATGCAGTCTACTTTGCCTTTACCCTTTGAAAGATTACATCTTTGAACACAGGGTACAAAAGTGGGCCTTAGTTTCAGGACTAGTAATTTTTAACTTTGGGGGTTTATCAGTAGTTCTAGTCCAAGTCGTGTTCATCCACAGATCTGCCTTAAATTTCTCTTCAGGTATTGGTATGACAATTAAAAGAGACTCCTTTCCCTCCATGCTCAGGTATTTGAGTACATATCCAACAATTGGTCTTGTCTAGAATCAAGGAGATATTCTATGTTAATACATAATGTGTGTTGGAGTCCCATGCACTTACGATCACTCCCCATATCATGTTGATAATTAATGTCCATCCTTTTGTTGGATTTGGAGCCTCAGGTGTCTGGTACATTTTTATTCCCATTGTTGTTTTGGGGCTCCTTTAATTTGAGTATGATGTATCCACAATGATCGTTCTTTAATCTTGATAGCTGTGTGTGAGGTTAGCAGCACCTGAAATGGACCCTCCCACTTTGGTTCTATAGGTGAATCTGAAAAAGATCTGATATATACATAATCACCAGGTTTAATGTTGTGGACTGACCCATTCAGACCTTGAGTCGTGGTCCCTAGGATCAATTTTTCTATTTCTCGCAGCTGCTTTCGTAGACTTACAGTGTAGTCTTTTAGTGTTTCATCTCCATCCTGGGTTGATGTTCCTGCCTGTATCATATATGGCCTCCAATATAACACTTCAAAAGGGCTTAATACCACCCCCACCCCACCCCACCCCTTAGTTCTGGGTTTAGTTCTGATCCTCAGAAGTGCTAAGGGCAATGATTTAGGCCAGGACAATCCAGTTCCTGGCCTAGTTTTACTATTTGTAATTTAATTAAATGATTCATTTTCTCTACTTGACCACTTGCTTGTGGACTATATGGGGTATGTAATTGCCAGTCTATCCCTAAAAGTCTACTAACCTGCTGGACAATTTTTGCCACAAAATGGGATCCCTGATCTGATGACACTGTTGCTGGAACCCCAAACTTTAGTATTATTTCTTGTAACAATACTTCAGTTGCTTCCTTAGAATTATTAGTTCAGCAAGGGAATGCTTCTGGCCACCCGGAAAAGGTATCTGTCAGGACCAAAAGATACCGAAACCCCCCTTTTCTTGGGAGTTCTGAAAAATCAATCTGCCATTGTTGTCCTGGGTAATTTCCTTTCCCTATCCACCTGGGTTGAGTCTTCAGTCCTGTTTTAGGATTATTTTGTAAACAGATTTCACACTGCTGCGTCACCTGCTTGATAGTAATATACAGTTTTCAGGTAACTATACATTGATTTAGATACTTATATAAGGCCTCTATCCCAATGGGATCTTCTGTGTTCAGCCATAACTATGTTATGTTACCATTATTTTACCTTGAGGAGTCTTTACCCATCTGCCCTTTTCTCTCCTCCCACCTAAATCTTCATTAAGTTTTTGATCCTCCCTAGAATATTGAGGTTCACCACCAATTTGTATTTTACCATCTGGGACCAAAGACTGCACTTCTACCTCACCTTCTTCAGCCACTCTTTTAGCCTCACAATCTGCCATAGCATTGCCATGTTCATGGGCTTCCAAAAGTTTGAGGATTTCTTTAGTGTGCTTTATATGTTTTCCTTGTGTGGACAAGAGTCCTTTCTCTTTCCGCACTGCCCCATGGGCATGAACCACTCCAAAAGCATATTTAGAGTCTGTCCAGATATTGATTTTCATGTCCTTGGCCAATTCCACTCCCTGAGTTAAAGCTATTTTTTCAGCCTGTTTGGGCTGAGGTATTTGGAGGAAGGGCCTTAGACTTCATTGCCTGATCTTTGGTGGCTATCGTGTATCCTGCCTTGTGCATACCTTGTCAGACAAAACTACTCCCATCGGTCTACCAGGATTCATCAGCTTCCTCTAATGATTCTTCTTTGAGGTCTGGGCGGCTGGAATAGACTGCTTCAGTCTTTCCAGTCATGTGTCACTAGTTCTCCTGTTGTTCCACTGAGGAAAGAAGATGGGTTGACAATATTGGTAACTTTTATTTTTATATCAACCTGTTCCAGTAGGAGGGCTTGGTATTTCAGGTACCTTTTGGGTGAAAGCCAGTGTCCTCCTTTCATATCTGGTACTGCAGATACTGTGTGAGATACTAATACCATGATTTTCTGGCCTAGTGCAAATTTCTGTGCTTTCTGGATATTTAAAACTACTGCTGCTACCACTGTTAGGCGACTAGGCCATCCTTTGCTTACTTGATCAAGTTATTTAGACAAGTATTTCACTGCCCTTCTATCTGGTTCCAAATTTTGAGGCAGGACCCATAGGCCTATTCCCCATTTCTCATGAGAGAATAACCAGAAAGGCTTAATGATATCTCATAAACCCAAAGCAGGGACATCCATCAGCTTCCTCTTCAGCTGATGAAATGCTCTGTCCACCTCTCCATTCCAAGTGAGGGTTTTCTGATTTGATTTTAATAGTTCGTAAAGGGGTTTTACCATGAGTCCATAGTTATATATCCATAGATGACACCATCCGGTCATTCCTAGGAACGTGCAGAGCTCCTTAAGCTGTCTGTGTCGAGGGGTCTGACAGATGGCCTCCTTCCTTCCAGTTCTAGAGTCTGTTGACCAGCCATGACCTCATATCCAATGTAAGTTACTTGCTGCTGAGTGACCCGGGCTTTCTGTGGAGAGACTCAGTAGCCATTGTCCTAAAAAAATTCAGTAAACTAATCATACACATTATGCACAGTTCTTTAGTCTCTATGGCTATTAATAAATCATCCACATACTGCAGAACTTCCCAGTTTCCATGTGGCCATTCCCATTGTTCCAGGTCTTTGGTTAGTTGATTTCCAGAGAGTGGGGCTGCTTTTAAATTCCTGGGGCAGCACAGTCCATGTTAATTGCATCTTTCTTCCAGATTCTGGGTTTTCCCATTCAAATGCAAACAATAATTGACTTTCTGAGCTTAGAGGCAAGCAAAAGAGGCATCTTAGGTCCAGCTAGGTAAACAAGGCTGATTCAGGTATTAATTTGGCCATTAGTGTATATGGCTTTACTACAACAGGATGCAGATCTTCAACAATTTTGTTGATGGCCCTGAGATCTTGTACTATTTGATAATCACTGTCTAACTTTTTGACTGGTAAAACAGGAGTGTTATATTCTGATTCACACTTCTTTGGTGAACCAGATTTCATAAATCCGTCAATTATTGGTTGAAGGGCTTTATTTATGAGGACTAAGCTCATAATTTCAACCATTTACCCCTAACTCTACTTTCCATTTTTCCTTTTTCAAATTTAATTTCTGCCTCTAATTGCTCTAACAAGTCTCACCCCAGTAAAGGTTTTGGTGAGTTTGGTATGAATAAAAATTGTATACTCCTAATTGTTTTCCTAATTTAAATTTTATACATTTCAGAAAATATGCCTTTTCACTTTGGCCAGTAGCAACCCTTACCATTACAAAATCATCGTCTAAAGGTGTAAAGCTTCGTTTAAAACTGAAAATGTTGCTCCAGTATCAACTAAAAACTCCATATTGTGCTGTTCTTTTCCTATCTTTATTACAATCAGTAGATCCACTAGGCGAGGTTCCCCAGGTCCCTGTCAGTCATCCTTGATGTGGGCTTGTACCTTCCCTTTTCCTTTCCACTTCTCTGGACACTCATTTTGCCAATGTCCCCTCTGCTTCAGCATGCACACTGGTCCCTTCCTAAAGGCCGCTTGGGTCCCACATTCTTTAATTCTCTACTCTCCTGTAGTCCTGCTACTAATGCCCGCTTTTCTTTCCTTTGGTCCTCCTCCTCCCTATTGCTATATACTCTCCATCCTTCATCTAACAAAGTCTCCAAATTCCTACTCTCTGGTGCTCTCAGCTTTTGCAGCTTCTTTTGAATATCACATGCTGATTGCCCTATAAATAATGACACTAGCTGTTGTATTCCCACCTCTGATCCTGGATCTAAGGGTGTGTGCTACCTCATAGTATCCCACAGCTTATCCAGTACTTCTGATGGAGTATATTTGGGTTGCTACCAAATGACATATAGGGTTGACCAATTAATTACTTTTAGTATAGCCCTCTCCATGCCCCTTACAATCCAATCTCTATATGCTTTTAGCAATAGGCTCCCTTGTTAGCATCCCCGTGTGGGTCCTGTAAGGGGAATTGATCTCTCATATCTTCTCCTGTACTTTTGAGGCAATCAGTAGCCAGATCCTGGGCTGGTTTTAATATTAATTGTTTTTCAGTTTCTGTCATGTGATCCAATAATAATGGTATGATATATAGAGATAACTGGACCTGTTAGAAATAAGCTCAAGGGAAGCGTACCAAGGATTGAAGAATAGTGGACTAATGAGGGTTCTCCCTCTGACATTTCATTTGAGAGAAGGGATAGATGTTTAGAAATCATGGAAGCACCTGAGAAGGGTCTGGTAGTAAATGGGGCCCACACTCACAAAAAGTTGTTGGATTCATGAGTTCATCTCAAGTCCATCTATAGCAATGCACACAGTGTGAGCAACAAACAGGTAGAGCTTGAGGCTATGTTGCAACACGAGAACTATGACATAATCGCTGTAACAGAAACGTGGTGGGATGCCTCACATGACTGGAGTGCTGCAATCAATGGCTATAAGTTCTTCAGGAGAGACAGACAGGGAAGGAGAGGCAGTGGAGTGGCTCTGTGTGTTAGAGAATGCTATGAGAGCTCAGAAATCAAGTGCAGTGATAGCGGGGTTGAGAGTGTTTGGGTTAGGTTAGGGGCCATGAGAGTCTGCTATAGACCCCCCAGCCACAGCAGTGAGGTGCAGGAAGCTTTCTGTAAACAGTTGGGAGAAATCTCGCGGTCACTTGCCGTTGTTCTTGTGGGGGATTTTAACCTCCCGTATCTTCTGGGATCACAGCACAGCAGAGAGGGAACAATCCAGGAGGTTCCTGGAGTGTGTGTGGGATAACTTCCTCACACAGCTGGTGAGTGAGCCGAGCAGGGAAGGTGCCTCCTGGACCTGCTGCTTGTGAACAGGGAAGAGCTTGTGGGGGAGGTAAAGGTTGGAGGCCGTCCAGGGTGCCGTGATCGTGAGATGGTTGAGTTTTCCATCCTTGGAGAAACAAAGAGAGGGGTTAGTAAAACTGCCACCTTCAACTTCTGGAGGGCAAACTCTGACCTGTTCAAAAGACTGATTGACAAAATCCCTTGGGAGGCTGCCCTGAAGGATATGGGAGCCCAGGAAGGCTGGACATACTTCAGGAGAGAAGTCTTAAAGGCACAGGAGCAGGCTGTTCCCATGTGCTGGGAAACAAGCAGGGGGGGAAAGAGACCGGCCTGGATAAACGGGACCTTTGGCTGGATCTCAAGAAAAAATGGAGAATCTCTGACCTTTGGAAGAGGGGGAAGGTATCTCATGAAGACTATGAAGATGTAGTGAAGTTATGCAGGGAGAACATCAGGAGAGCCAAAGCACAGCTAGAGCTCAACCTGGCTACAACTGTTAGGGATAATAAAAAATGTTTCTATAAATTCATTAACAACTAAAGGAGGATTAGGGAAAATCTGCCTCCTTTACTGGATGCAGAGGGAAACATGGTAACTAAGGATAAGGAAAAGGCTGAGGTGCTCAATGCCTACTTTGCCTCAGTCTCTAGAAGTGGAACTGGCTGTTCCCTGCACACCCAGCCTCAGGAGCTGGGAGATGGGGAGGGGAAGCAGACTGAGGTCAGCACAGTTGAAGAGGAGGTGGTCAGAGACCTGCTGCACCACTTGGATGCACACAAGTCTGTGGGACCGGATGAGTGACACCCAAGGGCGCTGAAAGAGTTGGCAGATGTGCTCGCCAAGCCGCTGTCCATGATTTACCTGAAATTGTGGATAACTGGGGAGGTCCCATTGGACTTCAGGGTGGCAAACCCAGATAATGGACAAGGGAAAAGCTGTGGATATTGTCTACCTGGATTTTTTGAAACGCATTCAACACAGTACCCCATAGAATTCTCATAGTAAAACTGGCTGCCCATGGCCTGGATGAGCACACGGTCTGCTGGGTCAAGCACTGGCTGGATGGACGGTCCCAGAGAGTGGTGGTCAGTGGAGTTAAATCCAGCTGGTGGCCACTCACAAGTGGTGTTCCTCAGGGCTCGGTGTTGGGACCATTTCTGTTCAACATCTTTACTGATAATCTTGATAAGGACATAGAGTGTGTCATCAGTGAGTTCACAGATGACACCAAGTTAAGTGGAGTGTTGATCTGCATGAGGATAGGGAGGCTCTACAGAGAGACTTGGATAGATTGGATCTGTGGGCCAGTGGTAACAGGATGAGCTTCAACAAGGCCAAGTGCCAGGTCCTGCACTTGGGCCACAACAACCCCCTGCATGGCTACAGGCTTGGGGAGGTGTGGCTGGAGCTGTCTGGGAGAGAAGGATCTGGGGGTTCTCATTGACAAGCAGCTGAACATGAGCCAGCAGTGTGCCCGGGTGGCCAAGAAAGCCAACGGCATCCTGGCTTGTGTCAGAAATAGTGTGACCAGCAGAAGTAGGGAGGTGACAGTCCCCCTGTGCTCTGCACTGGTGAGGCCACTCCTGGAGTGTTGTGTCCAATTTTGGGCACCTCAATACGAGAGAGATCTCGAGGTGCTGGAGCGAGTGCAGAGGAGGGCAACAAAGCTGGTGGAGGGCCTGGAGAACAAATCCTATGAGGAGAGACTGAGGAAGCTGGGACTGTTTAGTTTGAGGAAGAGAAATCTGAGGGGAGACCTCATCACTCTCTACAGCTCCCTGAAAGGACATTGTGGAGAGGTTGGTGCTGGTCTCTTCTCACAGGTGATTAGTGACAAAACAAGAGGGAATGGCTTTAAACTGCAACGGGGGAGGTTTAGACTGGTCATTAGGAAAAGCTTTTTCACAGAAAGAGTGGTCAGAGAGTGGAATAGGCTGCCTAGAGAGGTGGCGGAGTCACCATCCCTGGATGTGTTTAAGGGCCGCTTAGATGAGATGCTGGGAAAAATAGTGTAGGGGAGAACTTTATGGAGTAAGTGATGGTTGGACTCGATGATCCCAGGATTCTTTTCCTACCTGAATGGTTCTGTTATTCTATATATCACTCCAATCTCGATCATGTTATTTTATTGAAAACTGAAAATGCTTGATCACCCCAACAGGGTCATTTCGATACCCCTTCACTACACTTTTCCAATTTTCAAAATCAAAGGAAGTGAAGGGGTATTTTATTTGGACAGGGCCCCCACCTGGCCCTACAGCCTCTCTCAAAGGAGCTGGCATCACTGCTCATTTCTGAGTGTGAGAGGATATGGGGCTATGAGGTGGGGAGCCTGGGTCCTCTGAACTTTCACTCTCCTCCTGCTGGCTTCCTACTGGTGGTTTATAGTACTGTGGTAAATCCTTTGTGTTGGCCCCTGTCACTTTCCCCAGTTTTGTGCAAGTCTGTCCTACACTGCATGATGAGCAACATCGTTTCAACTTCTTGTCCTTCCTTTTTATTTTCTTTTTCCAGTGCCAACCCTAGTGCATCTTGTGGGGGTGCCATGCCACAGTCTATTTGATATTCAGGATGGTCTTGGAGGGGGAAAAACATGTCTGCATAGGAAACTTCATCCCACTTCCCTCCATAAAAACAGCATCAGTTGTAGCAGGGTGTTATAATTCAAGGTCCCATTAAGGGGCCATTTCTCCCCCTCATCCAATTTATATAGGGGCCACCACTGATTGCAATATTTTATCAGGGTCTTTTTGTTCACACTCCCACCTGGGGGTCCCCCTATCTTTTTCCATTGCCTTAGAATAGAGCCTAGGGCACTCCTTTTGTCTATTCCTCAACCTTGACTGTTTCCCATCTTGTCTGTCTTCCAAAAAAAATTTAAATAAACTCTAGCTCAGGCAAATGGTACAAATGCACTCTTACCACAATGTATGCACCCTAACTCCAAACAACAGTTAACACAGAATTATTGCCTCCTCGTTAAAGGAGATAATGAGCAAATGAACAAGCAAGCAGCACGGATGACAAAGCGGGGGCGCTCTAGGATGCGCTCTGTACTAAGGAACATTAAGTTGTCCTGCCCATACAGTCTCAGACCTTCATTAATGGATTCTTTTACTGATTCCTTACACTATCTAAATTTCCACAGATTACTTGTATGAGCTCTCCCAAGCACTCTATTCTATCCCAATCTGATCAATTCTTACAATCCAAACACCAAAAATCATCCTTAAACCTAACCTAAACATAAATCTTACAAGTAAAATACTCAATAACAAAGATTGGGTTACATGAAAAATCCCAACACCCGTATATAGGACACCAGCACTTGACAATAGGTTCAGGTAACACTGTTACAGAGTCTGCCTGCCATGTGCTTCATTTATCTCTGACCGCTTCCCTCATGGCATAACAGAACTGCAGATCAGAGAACCCCTGCAGCTGGGCTGCATCTCACGCATGCAAAGCAATCACACAATCACACAAAGAGGCCCTTTACACTTCTTATTCACACAACATAAAATAATGAATACTCCAAGCAGCAAAACACCAATTATAACAATTGCCAAGCTCATATTTCCCAGCATCAATTATAAACTGTGAGCTGTTTGCTGTTTATCATTCACCACAGATCCACACCAAATTGATATCAATTTATTATTATAAGTGGTACCAGATTTCACATTTGATGGTAATAATGACAATGCCACACCACTCCCATACTTCCATACCAGAAAATCTAAGATTCTAGTGTGGTCAGAGTGTTGAAACCACTCTGCCACCCATGGGCCCCACTACCACTTGGGGACTCAAATCCCAACCCAAGGAGGAAACACCAAGGCTCTTTACCTCACGTAGGATGTCTCTTCACAATTTACAGGTTCTCCCCTTTCTCCAACATACCTGGTGCACTGAAGGATAGTTCTTGTCTGCCTCTTGTGGGCAGAGACAGAACTGGCATCAAGATATCTTGATTTCTACTTCAGTGTGATAAATTAGCAGAGCTGTAAAACCTTTGAATGTCTGCGAGAAGAGTGTTTTGTGTGAGAGTGATAAGAAGCAGTAGATGGAAAAGGAAAATATACTAAAATTAGGTCAGGTGGAAATGCCTTGTCCCTTTAGTACTACAGAAGTATTTCATGCCTGTATCACCTTTGTTGTCATTCTCTATTTTTTTCATAATTATCCTGTATCTTTCTTAAAATCAACAAGCTAGAGCTATGTAACTTCTTATGTTTTGTTCTCAAATCCCTTGCCAATAATCTGTAAGGTTCTCTGACTTTCTAATGATGCTTGGTGCTGAAATGTTTTCTGGGAATTATCCACAACAGCTTCAAGATCTTTTGGAAGAGGGAATGTCCGAGTCAAAAGTTATGATTTTCCCCTTGGTGTTACTGTGTACCTTCTATATTACATTTACCAATTTATTGGCAGGTTATCCCGGTGTTTTACTGATTAGGGATAGCAATTAAACTCAGACACCAGAGTGAAAAGAGCAGGCGTATTTTACTTAAAACAATTAAATAATGTAACAGAATAATACAGAAAACCTACATCAAGAAAAGACAGAATAGCACTTAAACAAATAGGAAAATACAGGGTAATGCATCAAATCATTACTACATGAGAGAGAGAGAATAGTGATTAAGAAAGATCCCTCACCACTTGCACACGTTGCCATCACCCAGACCGGCAGTGGTTGGGCAGCCCCGGTTACAGCGAGGGTTTGCAGAGCCTGTCCCGGCAAGTGGGAAATCCTACGCGGTGCGTCCACCCATAGGTGAGGCTGCCAAAGTCGCTGTGAGCGGGTCCAGCCTTATATACCGGAAACTCAGCAAGCCAGAAGAGCTGGCACCTTTGTTTTAAGTGGAAATATCTGGTTCTGTTCTTATGTTAGATTCTCCTAGAGCCTGGCCAGGACTCAAGGAAGAAACTAAGGTAGTTTCCTAGCTTATCTAATTCATTTATGAGCAAGGTCTCACACCAGGTCGCAGGGCCAGACAGCTGTCTCTGTGACCCTGCTATCTTGCCTATACACATATATTTAGCATAAACATGTTTAGTACAATACCTACTAATACAATGGTTGTTAGCTATAAAATATACAGGATTGATTTATAGATTGGCTCTGGCTTGGGCCCATTGTCCAAGCCTTAGCACTTTGACCTGTTATCTTGCCTATACTTAAGATAAAAAATAAGGATATATATAGATATAGATAGATAGATAGAGATATAGATGAGATAGAGATAGAGATAGAGATAGAGATAGATAGATAGATAGATAGATAGATAGATAGATAGATAGATACATATAGATATAGATATACAGATATAGATATAGATATAGATAGATATAGATATAGATATAGATATAGATATAGATATAGATATAGATATAGATATAGATATAGATGATATAGATATAGATATAGATGATATAGATATAGATATAGATATAGATATAGATATAGATATAGATATAGATATAGATATAGATATAGATAGATTAGATATAGATATAGATATAGATATAGATATAGATATAGATATAGATATAGATATAGATATAGATATAGATATAGATATAGATATAGATATAGATATAGATATAGATATAGATATAGATAGATATATACACTCAGGATAAACATATTTAGTACAATAGTTACTAGTACAATGGTTGTCAGCTATAAAATATACAGGATTCATCATTAGGTCAACTCCGGCTTGGGCCAGTTGTCCAAGCCTTAGCACTTCACCAGTGTTATGAGAAGACTTTATTTCCTACTTGTCTTTAGGAATTGTGTGTTCTGAATAATTCTGTGTCATACAGCATACCCTTTTCAGGTCATTTTCCAGTATGCTAAACTGTTCACAGTGCCTGTAACCTTTCCCACATTGTGATGTCTGCTTCATACCTCAACACTTGTGAATGTGGAGACTCCCTTCCACTGCACAACGGCTTTGTTTCTTTAAGAGGCTTTGCGACAGACATGTTACAACTTCCCACAATATTCCTAGACACTATCAGCTCACCCACCTGCTCATTGAATCTGTCACAGAACCCTACCATATTTTTGAGACATCTTTATCTACAAAGCTGTATTGATTTCTCTCCAGTACAGTTTCTTTATCCTTTTGCTTTCTGTATTTCATCATTACAGTTTCTACTAGTTGCCTTGGTACAGATCACACCAGTCTGACTTTTTCCAGACATGATTTTGCAACCTTCTGATGTTAAAACCTTGGTGATTGCACCAGGCCAGGATTTTACTCAGTGGTCATTATGTCAGAGAGGCTGAAGGTACCAAATAATAACGTTTCAGAAATAAATTCAGATATGAAATGTGTGAGATGTCTGTTTCAGTAGACTAATGCTTGATTTATTTCCTTTGGCTGTCTTAGCTGTCAGTTCTGTTTCATGATTTATTGTTAAACCAAATGCCACAGTATCCAGCAACTGAGACTGTGCACCTGCTTCTCAATCTGACACATGGATGTTTGATATTAAAAAAAAAAAAAAAAAAAAAAAAAAAAAAAAAAAAGAACAAATTCAAATTAGAATGTTCCCTGTTTTTTTATTATCAGCAATATTTTGCATTGCAATTTTTGGCTTATGAAGAGACAGGAGGTAGCATAAAGATAAGAGCATTCCCAGGAGGTTAGAATGCAACATGTTAATGAAGGAAGCAGCAGCATGCATGTTATGTGGGATTATCTTTAAATATTGCCATAACAAAGTTCAAAGGCTTTGCGGAGCTTCAGTTAAATCTTCCTTAAATAACTTTGCAGTTCTAGGTGTTTGATAATAACACCTACAGCATGCCAAATGCTTACTGTAAATGCACAACCAACTTTTCAGCTGTAGATACTGGAGATTTTATTTGCAGTTAGGCAAGTTCTTGAATACATTTCAAAACTATGAATAATATTTTATTTTCATGGCATTTGTCTACCTTTGTGTATTTGGCACCTACTAGTAGCACATATAAGAAATGAGTGGCTGCAACTGCTTCAGTTATTTTTAGCAGGAACAAAGCCAGGTCCTGAAATTGCAGGACATCATCCTTGATTTTACATAACATTTGAAAATTCTGTTCCTCATGGTTTTGGGGAGAAGGATCGAAGAATGCTTGTTGAGTCTATAATCTTTTCAGTATCAGGACCTAGGCTTTTCTCAGAGAAGGATTATTATCTTTGCAACATGCTGCAGTCAACACTTGAAAATTATATGGTGGCCTCTCTCAATTTGACTAATTAACAGGGAATTTTTAATTGTGTCCATAATGTCTGACAACTAATTCTAGAGAATGGGGTTTTATTTAAATAATAAGAGGACCTACAGAAGAGAAAAAGGGAGTGTACACATCATAGGAGAAGGCTATTGGTGGTTGTCTTCTTTCTTTGGAAGTAAGTTCTGTTATGACATCTTGCATAATTGGCACAGATTTCTACATAGAAAATAGCATTTTACAAAAATCCAGACTAATTTTAATTCTTATAAAGATAGAAGCTAATTACTTATCTGTTAATTTTATTCAGGTTTATCTTGTAGAAGCTTGTTTTATATTTTTATAATGATTTGTAAGAGACCTTGTTCTTAGATCTATCTCCATTTAAGATATAGTACTCCTTTGTTTCTTTGCTTTCTTCCTCTCAAGAATCACCTACTGTGGTATAGTTTACATGAACTCTGTTGCTACATGAAGCCAAAATTCAAGATGTGTAGGACTGTCTGCTACAGTTTATGGGGCCACTGTGATACAATGGTGTGCTGGGAAAAATGGTCTGGGTTAGTCCCACGACAGGCAAAGGCAAACCCATCCACGGGATTGCTTTTGTTCAAGGACCTGGGTGCACCTGGTGGGTGATGCAGGAGGATGGAGAGGTCTGATGCATACCACAGGGGGACTTGATTTTGGGTGAGAACATACCGTGAATTTTATTGTGCTTTTGTTAATTGGGGTGGGTTTTTTGGTTATTGTTAACTGCTAAATGGCAGCTGGGCATGATGCAGATGGTATAGAATAAAGGGGTGGATTATGTCCTGGTTCAGCTGGATAGGGTTAAGTTTCCCCAGCAGTGGGGAGGGAGCTCTAGCTGGGTTATTCATATACCATGCTGATATCAGGTCTGGGCGCCCAAGCGCGGGAAGAGCAAGGGACAGCTTTTGTCCGAGTCAGTACCCTCACTGCTGTATCCGTGCGGTGTATCTCTTATTCTGTTCATTGTTATTACTGTTATTGTTATCGTTGTTGCTCGGTTTGTTGTTGTTGCACTGTTGTATTAAATTTCTCCTTATCTCAACCCTGGGGTTTGTATCTCACTCTCTGCCCCCTCCAGTCAAGGGTGGAGGGGGGCCAGTGGAAGGGCCTAAACCACCACAGGTGGTGCTTCTGTTTTTGTACTGGCTTCTAAATGCTTTAATGATAGAGCTGAAATGTAGAAAGCCCTAACTGGTTTTGAGCCCTGTGTCCTAGGAAACAAGGAAACATTGGTGACACCAATGCAATTTCAGACAGTATAGAGATTGAGCAATTTTCACTTTTCATTTGAAGGAAAACTATAAAAGGTCAGTCCCTCTGAGGTCTCTGAGTTTACACAGTTTCCAGGAGAATTCAGCTATAAAAACTGTCAAGACACTTCAACAAAAGTTATCCTTTCTCCCTTACTGGCAAGAATAATTTGAGGTGTCTAAATTGCATCTGCTGACTAATCCATACAGCTTTATCCTGTTCTTAACTAACGCTTTTAACATTGCCTCTGACAGTGGTTATCGAGCCTAGCTCAGCATTCTTTACATCGGGCTAAATCATCTATTGGAAGATTCTTTGTATCTGGTGAGTTGGATTTTGTGCTCTGGCCTGATGTGTGGGTGTGTGACTGTCCCTTTGGACATGCATGAGGTACTCCACTGTTAGATTAGGTAGAGCCGGGAAACTGAGCATATGTCTAGAATGTTGCAAGCTCTTCTGGTGCAGGAGTCTAAACAGTGTAACAGAAAGCATTACTAAAATTTAGTAACTGACAAGTCAGTTAAGTCAGTCAATGTCAGTTTGAAGGCTTTGTTTTGTTTTCTTTTTTTTTCTGAGGGGACAGCAGAACAATGTGGGTGTATTTTTTTTTTTTTTTTTAAATTGGGACATAGAATCACATGTCTGTTCCTAAATAAAAAAGCTTTGATTTTCTGAGGCAATACATGTTTGCAATACCTACTGATTGACTCTTAGAAATGTAAGATTTTTTTAAAAACTAACTTTGGGTTTTCAAGTTTGAAACTTTGGTCTTTCTTTAACTTCAGAAGACTCTAGCATGCTTATACAGTATTAATGCATGAAAAGAACCATTTTACCTATCTCAGAACTGCAAAATACAAAACCAGCAACAGCTTCAGTTTCTTGACTTTTGTATCCTATTTCCCTTTATTGATTTTTTTCCTTCCTTACCCCCATCCCCAGTACCATTCCAGAATCTTCATCCTGATACATTTTTTCTCACAGCTGTATCTCTCTTCACTGCATGTATTTATCTTCCTTTCTCTCTTTTTTTGGTAAGCAAAGTAATTTGTCTCCTTGACCGCAACCCCACATACTTATGTAGCTCACTCTTTTGAATTTTCCCTGTGAGGCATATGGGGCAACCATTTCCATCAGTAGAGGGTAGTTTCTGGGGTTTTTTTTCTATTCTCATCAACCCATACATTTGCAGCTCAGTAGGAGTCCTTGGATCTTCTAGCCCATTGAGATGCACAACTTTCCCTTGGAGTATGCAAATGAGTAGTTATATAAAGCAAATTCATTTAGGCATTTCACAATGATTTATTAGCATCCAGACTGAAAAATTCATGCTTTCAATCCTACAGTTCATACAGTCTTTCCCAGCAAAACTTTTAGTTAACCAGATTGAAGGTATTTTTCTAGGTGGAAATGATAACAGCCCCTTACCTTTTAGCAAATATATTTTTAATAGAAGCACAGCACATAGTGACACAGTGTGTTAGTGCATCCATATTTTATCTGAGAAGATTAGAGTTTCTAGTTCAGACCATTAAACAAAATTAATTTAGGGAGTGTTCCTATTATCTTAAAAGTCAGCTGCAAGATTTGAGTACTTCATAGTATTTCAAGGGTGTTTCAAGAGCTGTTTCAAAGATGGGTGCTCAGTGCAGCTTTAGTTGCTTAAATAATTAGCTTACTTCTTACAAGGATTGAGGATGTAAGGTGGAAGACTTTGCCCTTTCAACACCCCTTTATGTCACAAAGACAAAAGAGAGCAGTAAGTAAACATGAAGTTCTAGCAATGTTTGCCAAAGGAAAACCTTAAGTTTGGTACCAGAAATTGCAATTCATGTCACTTGTCAACCTTCCTGTATAAACTTATATAGCACCCACCTGCACATTCAGTGTCAGAAAACACTGACTTTCCCTCACTTACATGAACAATGAATTCTCTTACAGAACATAGCTGAATTTCAAATTTCTGTCCAAATACATTTATATAGTATGTACTAGAATATTTATGACCAATTTTGCAAAATATAAAACTAGTAACTCCATTTATTTAGAGACAGAGGCTTCAGATGTAAAATTAATTCTATTTTCAGGACATCATGTAAAGGGTCACGTCTTGACTGATGTTATGCATGTAGAGATAGTATTTTAATGGTTTTATGCACCCTTTAACATATTTATGTGAATAAGAATTGAACCAATCAGAGGTATAATCTGTGTTGTTACACAAAAAAAACCTAAAACAAAAAAAAAAAAGCCGTCCCTCTTGGCATACCTCATATACCTGTGTTTTTAAACGAGCATATTGAAATACAGAGCTGTGCCAAATACTATCAATTTTACTAGTGACATTAAATTTTATTAGAAGGTGTTGATCTGCATACATTTTTACTTGGACTTCTCTAAATTATTTTTGTGATTAATTTTTTTAATTTTCTCCAGACCTAGGATGAAAGTTTTGAAGTTCACATTTGATACAGAATGAGTCATCTCCATATTTCTTTAATTCTCTCTGTCTTTAGTGTCTGATATGGAAAGCAGCTTATATATATTGGAGTTAATATACATTTCTTTCTGTTGATAGAAGATAATTTTACCTAACCATCTTTTTTATTATGAAAGTACATAAGTTTTTATTGTTTGATCTCCAGCTGTAACAGACAAGCTCACTGACTGTTTAAATACAATTCAAATCCAAAGCCAAGGTTTCAGTGCAGCTACAATACTACTGCTGAACATTTTTCCATCATTAATAATTATCTTTTATTTTGAACTAATTTGTTTAAGAAAATATGGTAATAACCTCACCTTGCTGGTGAAAAGTCTGGTGATAAATTAACAGAACAGATACATTTTATTTTCAGAAACAGTGAATCTGTTATCTAAGAATGAAGTGAAAGGTGGAAAAACAGAGAAGAGGAAGGGATCCCCAAAAGTCCCTGCTATGGCATAGAGCTTGGCTGTTCTTATCACTGTGCTGACAAAGAATATTATGCTTTGAACTGTAAATATGATAACTGTATCTTAAGATTTGGTACAGTATGTGGACTCACTGCTCTAGTTTACATTACTTAAAACTTTATAAACCATACAGATACAAGCTTCAGAAAATCTCATCTGACTTCTTGTTTTACTCTTTGCCATGAACACATTGGAAGAGAATACACTTAACAATTCTGTTTTATGAAGTCCGTGTGCTGTGTATACGTGAGATCAGAAGATGACAGAAAATGTAACAGTGAAGTTTTTTGAAAAACAGTAAATTTGACAGCCATGGAGCATTTTAAGAAAATTTTAAAATACAGCCAAAACCTGGTTAGTTCTTTGTAGACCTGTAAAAGAGCAAGTGCTGATTTGCTTTATTTGTTCTAGATACTTTCAAAGCACTTTTTATAATGTTTCCTTGGTGAGAGAAGAGTGGAGGCCCAGATATAAAGGCTTGTGTGAAGGCAGAGAGACACTGCTACAGTATTTCTCTGGGAATTAACAGAGCATAAAAATGGACAAAGATTAATCCGATAACAATGTCCTTAGGATCTATGTAAATTTAATATAGCATCAAAGTAGATTTTTCAAAAGTACAAAAAGGTAGATTTATTTTTTTTTTTTTTAAGCAAATTGAACAGAGGTAAAGATAGGGAAAATACTCTGTAGAAAATGTAATCAGAGGAAGCAGCATGAGTGATATACTTTCTGGGTAAACCACAGAACCTCTTCTTACATTTTCTAAGGGCTTAAAGCTTTATAGATGTATGCCGTCAGAATTTAGTGCTCTTAGCTTCACTTATACCAGAAGTTCCATTAAAATCTATGATCTGTACAAGTATTGTGATAGATATCCATCAAAAAATGCTAAATCTTTTTTTAAAACATAGATATTATGGTGAGTCTTCTAAGTGCAATTAGGCAAAGAAAGTCAGTAAATGTGTATGTCATGATTGTATCAGTATAGTGACTTGAGGTTCTACAAAATATGATACCTAAATTTGTAATCTTTTTTGTGAATTTGTGTTCACGGAACTAAATTACATTTATTTGCATAAATAACATTATTCATCTACATATCTTTCTAAATAGGAAACCAAGAATACTGTCATGCTGAAAGATTTAATATAACACTTCTGACCACTTTCTGAGTAGAAAGATCTTCTCTTCTTCAGCCATCTGGAAGACTTTCACACTTTATTACAGCAAATTGCTTTTAGTAATGAAAATTACTGACTCCCCAAAAGGAATTTATATTATTAAAATAGTTACACTCTAAAATTTCATAAAACATTAGATGTGTCTTACTTTCTCATCATCTCTGTTTGAATCCACAATACATACTGAGGTTTCTCTGAGTATTGTCGCCTTCTTGCTAGCTAGAACTGAAAGAACTGTGACGTAAAGCTGTGACATTACTTTTACAATAAATTGTTTAATATGTTGAATTCAGTTACAAGGTATACTGGAATTTGAAATTTTCTAGACGATACGAGTCATGTTCAGAGATTATATAAAAGTCATGTGAACATAGTATTTTTCATCCAAAATACTTTGACTGTGGAAGAAAACCCCAAACATTTTTAGACATACCTATTCTCTGTTCTTTCTTCCATTCTCAGTCCTTTTCTTCAATTTTCTTGCAGCAGGCTTTCCACTTGTGTGAAGACAATTTATGCTAACTGTGATTCAGTTGTGGTTTTTCACTGTTGTTGAACTTGAAAATCAAAGAAACCAGTAGATCAGATTTTTTGGAAATAACAGTTTTGCTGGAGTGTATGCAATGTCTTGTAACTGGCTTGTTCAAGTTTCTCCTAAAGTCAGCACTGATAACATATAAACCATTACTTTAGATTTTCATGTCCCATGAATTGACTTGAAAATATTTTGAAAAATTGACAGAATTACTTAGAAAGAACTTGTTTTGTTTCTCTTTCACATTCAGTGCATTTTTTTTCTGGGTTAGTGTTAATGAAGACTGCTGTGCTAACATGAAATACAGACAGAAAGCCCAGCAAATGTCTTTCCAAATTGTCACCAGGATCTGTCCAAACAGTATGATAAATGTCATTTCAATCAAAAAATAAATGGTTCTGTCCTGTAGAGGCAGATACTGAGCAGAGATTCATGTTATTTTATATGCCATATACAGGGCAGGCTAAGGGAGTAAGTAGCTATTAAGGATAATTGAAATGGCCAGAAATTCTGGCTAATTGTTCTTCCTGTTTTAATCTAAGAATGGCTACCTGGCACATTCACTTTTAAGGATGGTAGGGTAGAATTTCAAATTTTATATCTAATTTTTACATACATAAGTGTTTTCTTGAAAGAGCACTGCAGGTCTTTAGTCCTGCTTTGAGTGTACTCATACGCTTTTAGATGTCTTTGCAGGTTTAGATTTGCCCATTCTCTTCTCTTGCAAGATTCATTTTTTGCCCACTTGGAGTAAACTCCAGTATCAGTCTCACTTACTTCCACAATAAAACATGTCTGACAACTGAACTGACACCTTCAAACATATTTCACACATTATAGGTAGAGATTGCTGGCCTTGTGTGACCTGTAGTTTAGGAGACAGATTTTGGTGGTGCTCTGTCTGTACAGAGTAGGACTGAGAAATTGAAAAGTCAGGTTTCTTTCAATATTTATAACTTTTCTGCCTAGCAGCAGTGATGAAGAAAGGTCCTTTGCAGATCCAATTTTTGGGTAGATGGGTTATCTTACAAACTGAAGTCTTGTCTTCTAGAACTTACTCTTTTTTTCTAGTAATTCTGCCTGCAAGATGTTCATACTGAACTAACTGAAGTTGCAAGGAGGCTGTATGTTACTTGTATAGGGCCCACAGAATCATAGAACGGTTTGGGTTGGAAAGGACCATCGAAGATCATATAATCCAATCCCCCCCTGTACATATACAGGGTCATCTTTCACTAGATCAGGTGAAAGATATGAAAAATAACTCTACAGGCTAAATTCCTGTAAGCTCTGGTTATTAAAAAAAAAAAAAAAGAATTATAAATATAAGACTATGATAAAGAGTTTGCCTCACCAAATATTAATGATTACAAATATAATTTAAATCCAAACAAATTCAGTGATGCCTTGAGAACTTGAATCCACAGAAATCTTTTCCAGCCGCTACTGTACCAATCCATCCCTACAGTATCATACCCAGGGCAGTGTTTGTCCAAGTGTGGAGCTAAATGTCTCCAGAACCACTGTTGCATCTGTTTTCCTGTCCAGCTTTTAGGATGTTCACTGAAAATCTTCCCTTTTGTTGCTATGTTTATTATGAATAGTCTGAAAAAAAACCTTGTGCTTTGAGCTTGCTCCAGCATGTTAGCTTATCTGCATGTGCTCTGACTCACTCCAAACTGTGATACTGACAGATTATCATTTTAGGTTTTCAGGTACCAGTCATGTCAATATACTTTTTCATTATGAAAATCTGAACCGTTTGACTTTCATAATTTAAAAAAAAAATGTACTTCAATAATGATGAACCATTTTAGATTGCACTTTACTTTTCATGTTTGTTTGCTCTTTGGGATTGAGTATATTTTACTTGGACAGACTGGAAACAAGTTTAGGAACAAAACAGCTGCCATGTTGGGCACACACAGAAAGAAATGTAATATTTTTATGTTCAGAAAATAAATAGCATCAGACTTTTCAAGCTACATGTGCAAAAGTACTTTGAAAATAATACAGAATGTGAGAAGAGCAAGGGGAATGTAGCCTACCCTATCTTCACATGAAAAGAAATCATGTCAGTCACGAAAGAATCAAAAGAGTTAAGTAATTTTACTAATGCTGTTCTTAAATGTGTGTATGTGTCAAAAATGCTTTGAAACTTTCAATATAGAAGGTAGATGCAATATTTAACAGAACAGTCAAGCTCACAGAAGGTCGTTGTGGGTTGGATATGTCCAATCTCATATTAATAAACACCTTTCTGAAGCAGAGAGATTTTGAGCTAACCAGGTTAACCTTTTGGAGTTGTTAAGATATCTTCCAGTGCTTATTTTCTTCTGTTCTGACTGTGGAGAAAATAATGGAGATGTTTAATGTGGTACTCCAAAACTCATTCTGGGAGATCAGGTAGATATTAATAACCAAGAGGCTTTTTCAAAAAGGAGGACAAAACCAGAGATGGATTGCTTTTGTTCCATGCATGGAAGCAATGCAGACATCTGGATACATTGAGATTGGTAGGAAGAATGGGACATTTTCAGTTAAATTAAATTTCATTAAAGTCTGAAGGTCTTGATGCAGCAAGCATTAAAACTAGTAACTTTTCCATATTCTAAAATTACAGATTTTTTTTTATTTTTTTTTTTTAAAGATGAAGCCCAGTATACTCTGCAGTCACCTTCCAAGGAAAGTACAGGTGCATGCCACTTCTGAAAATCAAGTATTAAGTGTACATCTGATGGCAAGAATCCTGCCCCATCATCTTATATTGCATCTGTTCTGCAGAACTCAAGACCTGACTGACAAGGGGATTGATAAATCACCCTGCTGTCCCCAGTAGGGCAGTATAGATGCTTATGCTTGCATTGTCTGTATTACACTTCTGACAACTGGGGTTAGAGATCACTCTTAGAAGTTGTCATGCTCTTTTTTCCCATGAAGAAGAAATTTACTCAAGCTCTGTCTCCCTTTTTCCATTTTTTGTTGTATTAGATGGCATCAGTCTATTTTTAACATTATCCACTTAACTCTGGCCCTTGAGACATCTCGTTGAAAAGAGAATGACAATGTGAAGATAGCTACTGATGACAAAAAGTAAATGGATCATTTTGCCATTCCATCACTGATTTTCAAATCTATAATACTTTGAAGCCTTTTGGGATCCCCTCTGGAACACTTCCCACCACAATGCATATCCTGAGGGAGGGGAGTGGAATACTTCTGCTAAAAGAGCTGTCAGTTTGATAGAGAGGAAACAGGCATTGTGTATGTAATGATGGCACAAACTTATTTTGGCAGAAAATCGTAGCACTTTCAGAGTATTCTATATTTTGTACGATCATAAGCCTCTAAGAAGTGCTTCTAAATGTTGTTGTTAGATAGCTTTGAATTGTTTTGAGATAGGGATATCTGCATTTTGAGGTAACCCCATTTAGTTTTTTTATTTTTCTCTCCCTGTGGACATTTGTTCCATTATTGGGACACCATCATTTAAACAAGTGTTTCTGCAAGCATTAAAACCAGTTTCCCAAATTTGTCTTTCTTTGATGGCTGACTTAGGTGTTTCAAAATTTAATTCAAACTTTTCCTGTTTTGAGGGCATTTCTCTCGTTGTCTTTTTTCCTTCTCCCACATGGAGCCAGTGTGCCAAATAATGCATATGCTGCTTCTGCATTTTTCTTACTGTTGCCTATGGGGTCAGCTCCTTTTTGTCTACAGGCTATTTTAGGACCTTGCTTCTCTGTGACCTCTTTTATCCTGAGTTTGGATAAACTCAGTACTTGGGTCAAAAGTCTTGGATGTAGAGAATAGAAAACATGACTGCATGAGTCTTAGAAGCCAAACTAAAAATAGAAAGAACACTTGCTTGTCTTACTTCTGGCAGACCTAGGTCTGAAACTAATGGAAATTTTATCATGGGATAATTCAGGAGTTTTTAATAAAATCCACTCAGTAATAAGTGACATAACAGTTCCAGGTCTATTGAGATGCTTTCTGCTACGTTTCTACTAGGAACATTATCATATTTTTGTATTTGAGGCTCTGGAGACAAAACAGATCCTGAGAAATACTGTAATTTCCACAGGAATGTGGAACATCTTACATTTGAGATGGTAAGCAGGTTTAGACAAAATTTATTTTGGCTTCTTATCCATACTGGAGACCATTGTACAGTTATTGGTTATTGACTTAACATATTCTGTACCTGAATTTTACTGAGATTATGATATTGAACCCTGTACCTTGTGCTGAGCTTAGAAACTGGTTTCAGAGTCAACAGGATCTGAGGATTTGGCAAGAAATAAAGAGGAGGGGAAGTCACTACAGTGACAGATTCTGGGACTGATAGTCCTGTGACATAAGAGTTAGATCGAAAGGTTAGACACACAGTCCAATGAAATTGTTGCCTCAAAGATATAGATAGATAGATAGATAGATAGATAGATAGATAGATAGATAGATAGATAGATAGATAGATAGATAGATAAATATATGCCTTGAGGACAAATAAAATTGAAAATTAAGACACAGTTTCTAAGGCTGTGGAAAAGAGGAATCAGTAATGCTGGAGTTTTGGGTGAATGGCTGAAGTCACCCTAGGCAACACCCTAGCAGCTGAAAAACTCTTAAAATAAACTGAAGTACTTGATCAAGGTATCTGTCAGCTCCTGAAAGAGAGCAAATTTGAGTTTTCAGGATGGAAGGATGAAAGACACCAAATCACATTTGTTCTTTGGCAATGGGTATGAATGAAGTTTTCCTACACCTTGGGTCTGAGTGTCTTCTTCAGGTGGCAGTAAGACATTCAGGGATGCTCTTTGCTTCCTTACCTCTGCCAGCACTTACCCTGTTTGCAAGTATTTTTGTATGCATTTGACCAAAGAGTGAGAGAGACCACATTCAGTGGTTACAGTGCATCCACCTAGGAGATGAGTGTCTGACTGCAGTGAACACCTATGTGTCTGAGAATATAAGGTTAACAAGAGTGTAGAATACCTGATCCCATACTATCCAGAGTCAATAAACAACAAATTTAGGTTCCAATCTCCTTAGGCTGAGGAGGTAACTGAAGTTGAGTTGTTCATTTAGAGAGGTGAAGTCCCTTTATCACCATAGTTCTGTGTGGATAGATTTTTTTCCATCTGACTGCATTTGACAAAATCTGGCCAAATTCATTAACAGTTTTTGAAGAGCTGGGGGTTGCTTGTCTGTCTGTTTGTTTGTTTGTTTGTTTGTATGCCTAAACCTGTTACATATTATAAGACTGATAATTAATGACTGATGTATTACAGTCCTCCCATTACCTAAGTTAATGGACTACCCTCCTTGAAAGCACATATGTAATTTTAATTTGGAAGTAAAGGTGTCTTAATGAGGGTGGGTTTTACTTGAGGGTTGAGCTTCTTCATGTTTTCAGATCTTCTGAGCCAATATCAGAGCATGAAAAAAAGTTTGTGCCGAACTCCACAATCGAGTGCTGAACATTTGTGTAGATGTGCCTGTAATCAAAGACCTGTAGAATTTTTGTACTTCGTATTTCCATCTGCAGGTATCTTAAGTCCAGAAAGGCTAATGGAAAGGAAGAGTTTGAAGCAGGGAAGAAATGTGACAAATGAGAAAAAAAAATACTAATAGAAAAAGCTAGATGAAAGAAACAACCTGATGAAGGGCAATTCTACACAGAGCTATTAAAAAGTCTCGTAAACAAGAAAAGCTGCAGAAATTAAGATTTCCCAACTAATTTTTTTTTTTAATTGAAAAATTTTGTCAAAAATATAAGTAAAAAGAGAAACAGTCAAGTAGCAAACCAACGGCAGGCATAATGCACTCTACAATTCCTTACTTTTCTTAAGTAGGTTAATCGTTAGTAAGGCTCAAGCAAAAGGATTGTGTAGAGCCATGTACAAGTGTTCATGAAAAAGATGAAAGACAAAAGGGAAAAGAAATTATGTAAATTGTTTTCAGATGGCTTTTTGT
Source organism: Athene cunicularia (assembly GCF_003259725.1). NCBI lineage: Eukaryota > Metazoa > Chordata > Aves > Strigiformes > Strigidae > Athene > Athene cunicularia. The sequence goes on along the minus strand of NW_020799143.1, from coordinate 17,884,482 downwards.
TGTTTTGTTTATTTTTTATTTTTAAGATAACATGGTTCCAGATCAATTTTTTGTCTTTTTAGAAAAGACCTTCATAATTATTAACTCTTCCTGGGATTCATTATCACCAGCTGAATCAGCTGCTTACTTTTACATCTGTCATCTTCTCTTTTACAATTTGAATTAAAGACTTGATGTAGACTTTGATAAAACAGAGCAAGGGAACAAAATTTACCAGTTTTCTTGCTAACTCCATGGATGCTCCCAAGATTCATTGCCTTCAGAGCAGCAGCTGGATGTTCATTGTGCTGAATCAAGTATAATGAAAATAGAAACTGTACTGCTCTAGCAATTGCTCTGGGAACACCCTTGAGACATTCTCAGCCCAGTAATCTCTTACAAAAGGAACGAAATTGAATCCATCAGTTCTGCTTACATACTTATGAGAAGAGGCTTTAATTGTTTCTTGATTAGATTAGCATTTTACTTACAGTACTTACATGCACAGAATTTCAGTTTATCTGTACTCTAAGAGAAAAATTCTCACTTAATGGTGGAATGGGTTAATACCTACCTGACATTTACTTTCCCCTACTCCCTTTGTTGTCTTTTACGAGTCATTTAGTGTACATTATCTGGTGAATTATTTTCAAGGAACAATACCTTGTGAAGGGCTACATTTTATTTGGTTCACAGTTGAATGATGATAATTTCCTGAAATGTTCTGTAATATTTGGTGTTAGTACACTGAAATAATGCTTCTGGTAAAATTGATGGTGTAAAACGATGTCAGTTAAATTGAAACCAAGTCTGTTCTGCCTGCAGTGTAGCAGTTAGTTACAGAGTTTCGTACACCACAAATAACTCTGCCATCAGAAAAAAACTTTCAAATCAATTTTTGTGAACCCATTTAAATTTAATTTCTAGAGAAATTGTAACAGTAGGTGAATGCTTAAGGAAATAGTAGAAGCCAGATTTTTTTTTTCTTCTAATGCATGTACTGTGTTGGTTTAGAAACTTGCCAGTTGCAGTATTGATTTTATTTTTAAGGGATTTTAGTTTTTATCATTCTTTTATAAAAATGTGCTTGGGGTTGAAGATGGGATAAACCAGTTCTACGACTGAGGACATTCTTTATGAAACTGAAATAAGGTAATTCGTTATGTGCCTTAGATAAAGAATCAATATTGCAAATTCAGTGAAACAACAACAAATCTTCACCATACATAACAGTCCCATACTGGAATTTTAACAGATGTCTGCTTCTTGATTGAAATAATACCTGAAGAGAGACACTTTTCCCCAGTCCTACCTTGAAAAGTTGATGTCCTGTGCTTATAATTTTGATTCTAGAAAATGAACAATAGAAAAGCACTAAAAGGGAAAGAACGGTGTCACTAGAAGAAAGTATGTCATTTAACTCCAGGCAAAAAGCATTTCAACAGAAGAGTTTTTAAGTAAATGTTATATTTAATTCATACTTTGATTGTGCTGATGAGTTTCGCTGGCAAGAGTATAAATTAAGAATTACTTGATTGAAATCCATTGAGTTTCACAGACACAAATAAGAATCTGACTGGATAATGATTATTCATCATAAATAATTTTAATACATGGACAATTAAAGCTGATTAAAAGTGGAAGCCCTAAAAAGCCATTTTTGTAAATAATTACTGGATTTTGAATTGAAAAAGAAGAAATTAAATATCCTGAGTTTTGTTTTCTTCTCCCGATTTTCTCATTGAAGGAATAAAAACAAGGAAGAAATAAGGGGTAGCAGAAGAGTCAGAATTCAGAAGAATTCCTTTCTTCTGCAGTCTGAGAAAGAAATCTTGCTTTCTGATATAGTTGTGGTTTTTTCTGTTTTCAGTGAAAAGCTGTTGATGTTTGTATTTAGTTGCAATAAGGGCTACTAGTCATGATGGAGGAACTCTTTTCACTTCATCTATGCTGGCCCATTTTCTGTTCTTCCATACCAGGTAGTTTCTCAAGGTATCCACTTGTGCGTTTATAAGACACAATGGCATATGGATGTTATTGTTTACAAACTGTCTGTGAAATGTATGTACTAATCCACATATTAGAAATCTAGACTTGAATGCAAATAGTTTGGTTTTAGTATACATGTAGCCTCTAAGAAAAACATTAGTGGGCATTATTGTACATTAACATTCTAATCTACCTAATGTACAACAAAATTGTTCCCAGATTTGCATTGTGGATTTACCAGTCAGGAGAAGTATTTGTAAATTTCTGTGAATGTGAGCGAATAGATTCAAAGAATTAGCCATCATATAATCTTGGTCTGAATATATGTTTTTGCAATTGGAAGGATGTGTTTAAAGCAGTTTGGGAGAACAGGGAAATGGGAAGAAATATGTATTTTAAAACTATAAGGAAGGATTGTGCATGATATTTTGTTTTAAGTAGCATGAGGAAAAAATCATGAAACTTCAAAAATAAAATAACTGCATACTACTTAGCTAAGTGGTTAAAACTTTTGTGTGATAGGAAGGAAACATGATTAAGACTGTATGTAGGAGAATCATCAAGAAAGATCAATACGAGTGTTGGACATTGTCCCTGGCTTCTCTGTTACCATCTTTTGCAACAGTGCTTGTGAGACAATACTCATGGAGTTTTATTTGTTCTTGTCTTGACTGACATCTCTTCACTGGAGTACAAAAGTGGAAACAAAAACTTTACAAAATCAGATCACCAGCATGCTGTACTAGCTTTCCATTTGCAAAAATAACTACATGAAATGTTAGACAACTGATTAATTCCCTCTTTATTTGTGAAAGCATATGCTGCTAGTCTGGCAAGACAAGACAGGGAGGAGAAGAGGGAGGAAGAGTTGTGTGGTTTGGACAAAGACCCTTCCCAGAAGTCCAACATGTATTATTTAAGCGCAGAATCTAGAAAAAAAAAAAAAAAGTCATTAACCTTTCTCATTTCTAGAGTATTTATTTTCTTTTCATTAAATCTTTTGCAGTGGGCTAGAGGGAAGAGAAACCTCAGTGTCTTCGCTAGTGGGATTCATTAGCAGGATGACTTTTCCAAGTTTGGCAGGTGGTAGGAACATTATGACATTTGTGTCTTAACACTGGAAGAAAAGTCCTGTGTTCCTCTTCATGTGTGGGAAGCGGCTGTATTACTATCAGCATATTTTTGACAAACTAACAAGAAAAAATGCTGTTTCTTAGAGGGAAAGGAGCACAATGTGATGTACTGTGTCACACTTCTGTGCCAAGTTTTTCCTCCGCTCCCCAAAGGACTCCCATAACTGCCCTGCCTTGCCAGCATGACAAGAGATTCTCTTTATTTAAGGATGCTGTGGGCAGGAATGAGAGCAAGACCTCCTTACATGCTTACATCTTTATAATACTCTTCAGGAAGTATATTTTTGAAAAATAGGAAGCCAGGAAGGATGGAAGCAGTCCCCAAAGTTTTCTTTAACTGATGAACTGAAAGGACATTGGAAGTTTAGTAGTCATTCTGAAAACTAACTCTCCTGCATTTCTGTTTGAGATATGATTTCAACTCTGTTAGAAGAGCTTTATCTTTAGATTGCAGATTAAATTGCAGAGCCAAAATTTCCCACAGTAATATTACATGCACACTTACAAAGGAAATGAAAAAAATGTTGAATTTAAGATGTTTGTTTTAATAAATACTGCAGGGCAAGACAGAACAGTGATTTATTTATTTTTTTTTTACTCTGTGAAGGTGTAGAAAAATATTTTTTGAACTTTGATTAACAAATCTATTAGTTTTCTTTTTGTAGGCAAGGGACAATGAAATTCTGTAATTACTGACACAGACTAACTACATGAAAGGTCTTTGTTTTCCCTGACTGTACTAATCTGCCTGTCAAACAGCTGCAAAATGTTGCAACCACTAGTGTCTTGAAGTCTCAGCTATCCAAATCCAAAACAATATAAACCCAAACCGGTACCTATTTGAGGTAATACAAACCCCAAGTGAAGGTTTTAACGCACCTTGTAAGGGGGTAGTGATGTTGTCTGAAAAATATCTCACAAAGCACTGAATTTACACAGCATCCAAGACAAAATGTAGTCTCAAATTTGCCCCAGTGGTATCACAGAATCACAGAATGGTTGAGGTTGGAAGGGACTTCTGGAGATCATCTGGTCCAACCCCCTTGCTCAATGAGGGCCGCCTAGAGCCAGTTGCCCAGGACCATGTCGAGCTAGCTTTTTAATATCTGTAAAGAGATTGCACAACTTCCCTGGACAACCTGTTCTAGTGCTCAGTCACCCTCACAGTAAAAAAGTGGTTTCTGTCATTCGGAGGGCAGCCCGTGTGTTTCAGTTTATGCTCATTGCCTATTGTCACTGGGGACCATGTGGCTCCATCTTCTTTGCACCCTCCCTTCAGGTATTTTATATACAATAATAAGATCCCCCCTGAGCCTTCTCTTCTCCAGACTAAACAGTCCCAGCTCCCTCAGCCTTTCCTCATAGGAGAGATGCTTCAGTCCCTTCACCATCTTAATGGCCCTTCACAGAACTCTGTCCAGTATGTCCATGTCTCTTTTTTACTAGGGAGACCAGACCAGACACAGGACTCCAGGTGTGGCCTCACCAGTGCTAAGTAGAGAGAAGATCACTTCTCTCGATCTGCTGGCAGCAGCCTCCAAATGCAGCCCAAGATATCATTAGTCTTCTTTGTGGCAAGGGCACATTGTAGGCTCATGGTCAACTTGGTTTTCACCAGCACCCTCAGAGCCTTTTCTATAAAGCTCCTTCCCAGCATATACTGGTGCATGGTGTAGTGTACAGGCCTTGGTACTTCTCTTTGCTGAACTTCCTGTTTCCTGTCAGCCCATTTCTCCAGCCTGTCAAAGTCCATCTGGATGGCATTATGACCCTCTGGTGTATTAGTCACTCCTCCCAGTTCTGTGTCATCATCAAACTTGCTGAGGGTACACTCAGCCCCATCATCTGGATAAGGATGTTGAGCAGGACTGGGTCCCATACTGATCCTGGGGTACACCGCTAGTTACTGACCTACAACTAGATTTTGTGCCACTGATCATCACCCTACAGGCCCAGCCATTCAGTCAGTTTTAATTCCACCTCACTGGCTCCTTCTCCAGTTCACACTTCATCAGCTTCTCTATGAGGATCTTATGGCGGACAGCGTCAAAAGCCTTACTGAAATCTAGGTAGACAGTCACCACAGCTCTCCCCTCAGCTGCCAGACCAGTCATTTAACGAAGAAATGAGAAATTTATTAAGCTGGTCAAGGATAGCTTTCCCTTGATGAACAATGTTGTCTACTACTGATCATCTTAATGTCCTTCATGTACTTGGAAATGGTTTCCAGGATTAGCTGCTTCATCACCTCCCCAGGGACTGAGGTGAGGCTGACCAGCCTGTTGTTCCTTTGCCAGTTCTCCTTCTTGCCCTTCTTGGAGATGGGAGTGTCATTTGCTTTTCTCAGGTCCTCAGGTACTTCTCCCAATGAACAAGACTGATCAAAGATTATTGAGAGAGCCTCAAAATTATATCAGCCAGCTCCCTCAGCATTTGTGAGTTCATCCTATCAGTGCCCATGTGTAACCAGTTTGCTTAAGCGTTTATTTGCTGACCTGATCCTCTTCCACTAAGAGCAAGTCTTCATTTCTCCAGAATTTCACCCTGGTCTCTGGCACCTGGGATTCCTGAAAGCCGGTCTTGCTACTAAAGAATGAGATGCAGGAAGTGCCCAGTCTCTTCCATGTCCTGTGTCACCAGGGCCCCTACCTCACTCAGCAATGGGCCCACATTTTCCCTAGCCTTCCTAGTCACCTATCTACTTATAGGACCCTTGCTTATTGCCTTTGACATGCCATGCTGGATACAGTTACAGCTGGGCTTTGGCTTTCCTAATGTCAACTGTGGATGCTCAGCTGATGTCTCTGCATTCCTCCCAGAAGGTTTCCATACACTTTAAATAGCTGCTTCCCCATGCCTCTTCTTTATTTGTCCATATGGAGACTATCAAGAGTAACAGAAACCTGACTAAAACAATCTCTCTGTATGATGAATACTGACTCAGTAGTGAGTGGAACACCCACTCCTTCATGTTGTAAAATTTCTGCCATAGCACTTCAAATGTATTTACATATTCTTGCAGAATACAGTAACCCTCAAAAATATGTTATTAGGTTTACGTATTTAAAGGGTGCTTAAGTGGTTGTTCTTAATTTCCTTATTTTGGTACATTTCATATAGATATCCAAGAGAACAGAAAGTGACTTTAGTATGGAATTGAGCTTATTTCACATAGGTGAAAGACTATAGCACTGTGTTGTACCATCAGGATGATATATGACATGACCTACTCGGCCACTCCTGGGTTCCTCTCTCAGAAATAACTGATATTGCTTTCTTGAGGGGGAGCATATGCTGCTCTGCATCAATATTTTTGTATGTCTTGATCTACTTATTTCAAGTGGCAGTCTGTTCACCACTCATCTGGTGGTAGGTCACGTGTTTACTCTGAGATTACAGATAGTTCATTTGTGTCTGGCTTTCTAATTGTTTTAATACAGTCTGTTTAACTGGTTTTGTCATCCATGTCACTGTCAGCAGTATAGACTGTTTTATTATTTGATACTCTAGCCCAAAACATGCAGAAGGTGCTGGAATCATATTAGGAACTGATTTGGAAATAAATTAATTATGGTGCAGGAATGTATACTGAGTTCATGATACGAAAATATATCAGAGGGCTTAATCCTGAAGGGGTAAAATGCCATAAAATGTTCTTTAAGTAACAAATTATGCTTTTGTGTATATTGTAGTACTTTTTAAATAAAGGCTGTCACTCTCACAGTGGTTGTGCTCAGTTTGTTCAATAATTTTAAAAAATGCTTGGAACACGTGTCTCAGTCACTTCAGGGATCTGTTCATAATTACTTAGGAAATGTTTTACAGAAAGACAGAAGTTTATCTAGATTACTTAACAAGCAGGTTTCGTATGTAACGCACTGTGTGTTGTCACAGTTCTGGAGAGCCATTCACGGCCAACTGTAAAGTGCTTTACAGCTCCTGTTATGTGCAGTCATAGTCATAGCAGAGGACTGCATGGTGTTTAGACCACGTCTGTGATTTACTCATCGTGACAGGGGATCTGCTTTCGTGCAAGGTTAGAACATGTATTAGGCAACCTCTCTACTGATTCCCTCCATGTGCTGCTCTTCTTCGCTCACTTATTAGGAAGTACTTCTGGGCTGCAACAGACATCATTCCTTTTGTACTGACTCTACAAGGCAGCCTTTTTAAAGCAGAAGAGGAGGCTTCACTAGTGTGGAAACTGCAGAAAGCAAGTGTGTATATTTTCATAGGCTTAGCAATGGGTTTTTTTCTCATCAGTTTGTAAGAGGATGACTGGGACTTCTCTGATCTGGTAGGCATAAATAAGACCTTAGGTTTAAATGGTCGCTGGTTCATGTTTCACCTCTGAATCCATTGTCTCTTGTTCTGGTTCCTTTATTTGAGATTATATTGTATTTATTATATTCTAATTTGGTTTCCAGTAAAGTATCAAATGTAAAGATATGGGAAATAGGACTGAAGCTTGACCTTTTCTGTGGCACCTGAATTGTGGTAGAACTCAACCTGCTATTTCTGCTGCCTGGCCTTTTCCGCTCTTTTGTCTAAGATAAGCCAGTGTCATTTTCGTGGAGGTAGCAGTACTGTGAGTATGCATATTGTTGACTCTGAGCAAGAAATGGTGATGTTAAATATTGATTTGTGGCAGGCTGGTATCTTGAAAAAGAAAAGCAAGCTCCCAGAATTCAAAGAAAAATCTCATCATCATCAAAGGTTCAGGCTGTAGATCTCAGGATCTGTCAGGGAAAAGTGTTTGTATTCAAGGATTGATGTAGACAGATATACCTGTTACTAAAGAACTGTGGTGCCATGAAATGAAGTCTGTCTCTATGTACTTTTGGCTGCAGGTCTGCCTGGAAAAAAACATTTACAAGGTGTAGCTGATGACTAACTTTTCTACAAAGATTAGTGAGCAATATAGCTGACAGTAAACAGGTAATTTCAGACTGTGATATGTATGCTTGGGTATTTTCAGTGGTGGAGTGTGCTACTAACTGCTTCTTTAGTTGTCCTTTTCTATACATGACCGTGGTTGAGGTACACTTTCACGTGTGGTGGCATCTCCTCCTGCTCTTTTGGGGAAAACAAGAGACAATTTGGCATCACACCACTACCAATTTCTAGATGGAACGGACTGAATTAACTTGCTGAAATCTCAGCTATGGTAATCTGCTTCCTCAGGAAGACTGGACACATAATTGTCCCATTTATAATTTCACAAAAATCTCTGCAGATAGTTCTCTGGGCACTGTTGCAGTCTGATTATCTCAAAGCTGTCTGAAATTTCCATCTGTCTGCTTAACTCTATGATGCAGTGAATTCTTGATCTAAACCAAAGGTTGGTTTTGAGGTCTGTTTGCTTTATTTCATTACAAACCGTTGAAACATCTTTAGCCTCTGTGTACATTTGGGAATGACTCTCTTTTCTGTCCTGCTTCTGTAATATCTGTAACTATACCAAATGTGAGATGTGCTTTTAGAGGAAGTGTATGAAAGAAGCTTCTGCTTCTGCAATGCTCAGAGCATGCATGGCCTGCTGGACTCATTGACCATCACATCTGTGCTGTTGATGTCATCAGCATATTGCATATATTATGTTCCAAGAAGCACTAACCAGCGAAAGAAAACATTGTATGTGATTAACTTTGAATGTTATGCCTTAATTTCTCTCTGATGGGTTATCTTGGTTTTCTAGCATTGGATGAGAGAGTGGAACTAGTTCTGGAACTGAAACAGCACATGTTTTGAAGTACTCACAATCCTTTTACATCATGTTTATTTTTTTGTCTATTTCAAATTCCTAGTGGCCTTTACTGTCCAACCCCCACTCATGTTTCACATGTGCTTAAATGTGGCGGTAAATGTCCTACTAAGTGGCATGTCTTCATGAGATCTTCACAAATCAACGAAGAAATTATGGAACAGAGAGAATACCATATAAAAAAAAAAAAAAAAAACCATATAAAAAAAAAAAAAAAAAAAAAGTTTATTATTTTTGTTGCATCTGTTTTTCTGGTGATGAGTTGGGAGCAATTACATGAGATATCAGAATGTCCCATAGTGCAAAAAAACCTCCTGAGATTAGTATGACTTTACTGAACCTTTTCAGGTAAAAATTTTAATTTTTCTTCCTTAAACATCTTTTAATCAATACACACTTAATTTTTCTTTATAAAGAAAATGAGAGTTGTAGATGTGAAAGACTGTGTTCCTCTAAGGACCCATCCCATTATACAGTAAGGGGATTATGTGATACAATGTCTCTATGTACACTGAGCCTAGGAACAACTGGATGCTTCAGTCACCCGAGTCCTACTCCCTGTCATGTCAGCAAACAAATGCGTTACTGTGTTACTGGTTTATCTTATTCACTGATTTATCCTCAAATGGCCAGTAAAAGATCAGATGGGGTTTTGGATTATGTTATCAAAAATGCAGGAAAATATACTGGCAAGTTTGTTTAAAGATGGATGCTGAGGCCTTTCCAAGCATTAATCCTTGTGAAAATCAGTGCTAACCAGATGTGCAGATTTGAAGGGGCTCTACTAATTGGGCTGTGACTCCTTCAGTCACCAGCTGGTCTGCAAAGCCAGCCAGCAGTTTTTTAAATCATTATTTCCGAAGGTAGTCGGGAAAGTGTTACTTCTTGGAGTAGCTGTTGTCAGCTTTTTACGGGGGAGTGTATTTGGTTTATTTGTTTTTACTTTGTGATCAATGAGTTTGTCTAGAAATAGTCATTCAGAAATCTTAAATAGTTTTGTCTTAATGGCTTTGGATTGGTGCTCTGCAATCCCTTGGGAACAATTTTGTTTAATTGGATTGATGACACCAAATGCCTGCAGTTTCTTCCATGCTGTAGTCAGGAGTCCTTATTACTCAATTACATGCTTTTACATTAATTTTATGTTAATTCTCCTTCTTCCATCCAACACACATCTGCCTTCACTTATTTCTGTTGGTTTTGTTTTCAAGCATTTCAGATATTCTGCTTGGAATTTCTCTCTTAGATTTGTAGTCTTAAAATCCCTTTCTTTTAGAGTTGACTTTTATTCTATGTAATTGTATGTCTTTATGGTAGGTCAGCATTTTAACTGTACAAACTAAAACAGACTGTTTAATCATATTTCAGTCTTAAAAACTGAGGCATCTACAACCATGAATATAATACTTATTCTATTGACAGGTTTCATGAATGTCTCCCTCTACAGGCTCTGCTGACAGGGCAAGTTGAAGCCTGCTAATTACTAACTTCTGTGGCTTGAAGCTTTGGGGTTTAGCTTAGTTCCAACAGTTGGACGCAACGTCTGTGTGCTTAGTGACAGTTCATCACACGTTTTTTTTTTTCCTCCTTTAAGGTATAAGTATTTCTCATTGACAAATGAATAAATTTGTACTGAAAATGGTAAGAATATTGTATTTATTTGCCATGTAAATCTATAAAAATCTTGTGTTGTAGGCACGCATCTTCCTTTTTTTATAACACTCTGGACAAAAAAACCCTATCATAACACATGCATAGGTTTGAAAAAGGATCTTTGCTTCTCAGCATTACCCTTTTCATTGACTCTTTGTCCTCCAATTTTTGCATTTATATAAAAATAAGAGATCCTTGAAGTCCCTCACAACACACATGAATATTCTTTGAGGTTTTAATTTTTTTAAACCTTTTTCTTAAAACTGCATCTTTTCTAAGGCTTTTTCTGCACCATTCTTCATTTAGCAAATGTCATCAGACTAGAGAGTTGGAAATCTAAATAATATCTGACATTACTGAGATACTACACAATCCTATTTAGCTTTCCTCCTGTTGTTATTTTCCATTCCTGTCCTCCTCTTCTTCTTGTATGTGTGCATGGACTATTTAAACTACATTCTTAGAGTGGGAAATCTCTTCTTTATAACTATTCATGACACTCCCTGTGTTTTGCTGGTGCTACATAAACTTAACATAGGACCAATAACAAGCCATAATAAAAATTTGCTGGAGTGAATACGAAAAATAACTTTAGATGGAACAATTTCAATTTTTTTTTTTCTTAAAGTGTGTTCTGCTTTTATTCCACTTTACCCATTTATCAAAGAGGAGATTGTTCTGTTATACCACAAGAAATACCTAATGGAATTGTCTAAGGCTTTGTATAAGCAAGTGTACATCTTTAAAAGACTTGTTTACAGTAATTCATGACCATAAGCATAGACTAAAGTTCATTCTTTGAATATATTCAGAGAAGTTATCAGTTATGTGGACTCTAAAATTTAATTGAAAGTGATCCAAACAGAGTGGTAAGAAACAGCGTTTGTATTTTATGAGGTCTAGCCAGAATGTTTTCAAGAAGGCATGCTATTTCACATACAGAAAAAACACAAATTACTTTTTGGGTTTTTATGGAAATTTCTTTTTGTGCTTCTAGTTGTGATCTGTAGATAATCTTGTTCCTTACTACTATCCTCATGAATTTTTTTCTTTCTTTTCTTAGCAAAACCATGTTTTGAAGACCAGTTCAACAGGTGCCAGCTTACCTGACTTCTTCTGAGCTTACATCTATAAACTGCTTTATATTCACCTTCAAATCCTCTCCATTCCCATAACTACTCTGTCCTTAAACAACAGACTTAGTCAGAGGAAACTCTGTCAAACTTCCTCACACATCTTTCCAGTGATCTTACCTAATTTATCTGTGAGCATCCAATAGCCTAATCAGATACCTCTGCAAAATCTCCCCCTTAGACTGACCTCATGTGATACACCCCTGTTCCTCCTAATGTAAACATAACATTTCCATTTGAAATCTACCCATAGTCGTAAAAGGTCCATGTCAGGCATGTCTTCATATTCCCTGAGAAGTGACTTCAGGTGATCCTCTTTCTAAAGCACACCCAGTTTTGCACTTTGCTTTGTGCAATCTCAATTAGGGAATGAGATACTGTACTTTTGAACAGTATTCAAAAGATCTTGTGCAGCCTCTTTACTTTAGCTGTAGGTCTCACTGGTTGTCCTTGTTTTACTGCTGAAAGCACACTGATGTGCTATTAGAAGAAGCTGAGTAGTTTACATGCACTAATAATGTCTAAGCCATGCAGCCATTTTAGGGACAACTGAAACAGGAGATGGAGTACACAACAAAATATATTTTTTTCAGGGGCATACTATCCAAAACCAACCAAACACCACCACCATAACAACAAAACAAACTCCAGAATTTTGCACATCTGTAGAACAATGAGCTGCATATTCCCAGTGCAGACCATTACAGATTACATGGATAGCCTCAAACTGGTTGTTCTCTCCCTGCATTTACAGCCATACTCTTACAAAAATAAAATGTAGATTTGCATGTCTAATTAGAATACAGCTTTTAAGAGTGTGATATTATTTTAAAAAATGCTCCCTATGGACAGTTCATACCAATAAAACAAGTTTCAAGAAAAAAAATAGGTACATCGGTGTCCTGTCAGATGATTAAGTGAATATATTTGTTTAAATATTGCACAGTTGGCTACTTTCTGGTCATATAATAAAATGATCGATCCATTGCTTCCTAGAAATCCTTATATCAGAAATAGGAAGAAATTTTGCATTTTAGATTATTTGGAAGGACAGACTTCCACTGTGTGGAATTTAATATCAAAAACCTTAATTGTTTTGGAATGAATTTTCACAGAAGGCATTACATGATGAGATTCTGTTTCGGTTTCTCCACTTTATTTCTATGGCAATACTGATAATTAATTAGACACAGTTGAAAGACTGACAGGGAAGAAATTAAGTGATTTATACAGTTTCTTTTTCAATTGTGTAACCTATTACTGAGCTAGTAAAACTGCAATTAAATGTAATTTGAAGACTTCATCACATTATAAATTTTCACCAAGGCCTCTATCAGTTTTATTTGTGAAAAATTATTCCTTTGTTAAAATTATTCTATTTTCAACAAAACATTCTTCTGTTAACGTTTGTTCTGTTAGCATATGAAAGGGCAATGTGTAGTTGAAAAATGTTATGAGATAAGGTAATTTCCTTCTTTTTTTCTAACCCAATCTAAGTACGGGTATTTCATTTTATTAAAAGACATACCTTCCCCATATCAGCCACTGCATATTGTACAGGTTTGTGGCTAAATACCAGGGTGAGCTCATAGGGTGTAGTCCTCACAGACAGCTCACACCTTGAATGGCATTTTGACCTTGCTGAAGCAAGAATCCCAAGTAGGCACCAGCTTGTTGGAAGCTGAGACATCACTGAAGACCTGCATGTGGAGTTCACATGGGGTTTCAAGGCAGCAGCAAAGTTAGAGAGGGGATATTTTGAAAATCAGCTGGTTCTTGGCATCTCCTTGCAGTCACAGGAAGCCTACAGGAAGAAACATATGTGCACAGCCTGCAGGAGAGCCATGTTGTATGGACTGTCCTTGGTGAGCTTGGGAGCTCTTGTGTCTACAGGCAGCTGGCACATCACCAAAGGAAATTAGCTGCGGCTGGTATTACATAATCAAATCCTTAAATAGGAAGCCACTGCTGCAATGGTTCCTGCAGTCTTCTGGCTGGTCACGTTGTTCACAGGGGAAAGGAGGTGTTGCCAGAACATCTCTGGATCATGTTAGAGATGAATTCAGAGGCAAGAGGATCTAGAGAGCAACTGTATATCCGAGGGAGCAGAGTGGTCCACTACCTCCTCTCCTGGCAGCTGCATTGAATGTTCTTCGTAAAAATCAGGCCAGCGCTGCTTATTTAAGATGAGAAGTCATTATGTGCAAGACGAAGCATACATCTGTTATCTACTCCCAAAAGTATTTGTCAAGAATCCTCAAATTTCCATATTTTACAAAAGCTGTTTTTCTTACCACCCTTAAACATCTGGTGATACGAAGCCTTTAAGTATAAAGAATAAAATGCTGGGGAATCTTTTACAGACTTTTTACACCATTATTTAGAAAATCCTGTGTTTGGTTTCTTTTCTGGCTTACAGGATTTTTGATGTAAAATACACAGACTTCATGTATCACTTTGGTCTCTGTTCTTGAATACTGTGTAAGACTTCTCTACTCCTGTTAAATGTTATTCAGAAAATTGTTTTCTGAATTTCTCCTGCATTCCTGAGTCATTTAGAACTCCAAATAAATATGTCACTTTATATGCATCAGGATAATGAGCCGTTCCATGTTTCATGTTCATGTTTTCATGTTTTCTGTTAGTTTAAGTCCTTGGGATGCGAATTAGTGAGCCCAGCTAACATACACAAGCAAAGCTTTTGTGGCTTTTCTTTACTGTGCCATCTGAGAGGGGACATGAGATGGAAAATGAAGAGAGCAGGGAGACTGAAAACTTGCAAAATAATGTGAAAGAATAGGAACCCCTGTTTGGAATATAGCCTTTTATAACATGCACAAAATCAGTGGTGTTCATCCAAGTTAAAATAATCACTCTGGATGCTTGTGTACATGAAAGAGAATCCATAAAGCCTCAAGATGTTTCAAAGAGGAAGATAGAAGAAACTGACAAAGCCAAATCTAGAAGTTGGTTGAGGAGAGAGGAGAGCAGGAAATAGTATTCCAGTTCTTCAGCAGAGTTTTCATTGCTTCAAGTATTTTGAGATCACCATTACTCTGAATAGCCAGGTTCTTCTGAGGCCCAGTGAGTGATGAACACATGCACACCATATACAGACCACTTTAAATCCTCTCTTGCAATAGTTTGCAAGCTTTTCACTTACACCCCAACCTGCTCAGGTTAGCATATTATACAGCATATATCCTTTTTTATTTCTATTTTTTTAGAAAATAACATATCTACGCTTCTCATTAACTTCAGCTGTTAAAACGACTGATAAATCAGCACACAAAACTGCAGTATATTGTCTTATACAATGCTGATATCAAAAGAAAGTAAGGTTGTTTGTTTTGGTTTGGTTTGGTTTTTTTTTTCTGAAAGGGACTGCCCCAAATACTCTTAAACTGATAGATATGGATCTAAGTACGGACTTTAAAAGAAATTTGCCAGGATAGTTACTGCACAAGAGCACTTCGGAAAACTGTAATCGATGACATAAAAAATATTTTCAATTATTAATTTTGAGTACTGTGTGAACTATAAATTGTTAAAGATTCTCAAACTCCAAAGCACTGACAAATAAGTCAGTATTAACAAATATTTAGTATACATCAGTCATTTAGAATTTGGGGATTATTCATGAACACATTTAACAATGCTATTGACAATATACCCAGAAGAAATCAATGCAGCAGAGTTTTAAGAGAGCTGCTATCACAGGCATTTATTGATATAGTACAGATGTTAAGTAGGCTGCACTTAGAAACAAATGGAATAGACCATACCTCACTGAAGATAAGTAATTGTTAGCGCTTTTAATGCAAAGCTCTAATCTTAATTCAAAAGACATTTATTTAGAGCATCTGAAGCATCTGGTAATTAAGTATATTTAATATTTAATTGTAAATAAAATCTTGTGTGTGTAGGAATTAAACATATTTTATCACATCCCCAAGCAGTATGCAAAGGACATAGTATGTGTAATATTTAGCTTTCCTGGTGATAAATGTACTTTTAAGAAAAGCTGGGGGAAGTGAAATGATTTCAGCAAAATAGACTGCCTTCTGTAGAAGGCAATGGGAAAATTATGAACAAAAAAACCCAATAATGAAGACAAATAAAAGTAAATCAGAAAGAGCATTTTGAAGTAAATGTTTATCAAAAGCAGCAATTTTCCTCAAAAAATTACTGTTTTTCCAAGATTTAGAGATACAGTTACTTGTCTAATGGCTTTTCAATAATTTCATATTTCAGGTTTTTTTCATGATAAACACTTAATAGTGTAAGATCTTGTACTGAATAAGCAAGTGTTAAAAAGTCAGTATTTAAAAGCATATTGCATAGTATTTGCTTTGTATATTACATTGTTTTAAGTTGCTGAGATTTCATTAACTGAAATGAAAGCATCGTCACTGTCACCAAAGTTATTCTAAAAAGATGTTTACATTGAACGTCACTTTTTCTTTCTTTTTTCTGAGTAGAATATAAGAAAAAAAAAAAAAAAAGGCTTTGTGTTGAGGAAATTATTCCATTAGACTTAAGGTGAAATATATAATTGTTGGCAATAGAAAGCCAAATAAAAGTAAAGACTGGGACCACTCCTTTTGCCTGTCTGATGGTTAGATTATTTATTCAGGACATGGAAAACAGAAGTCAACAGTGGTTTAGTTTGTCTAAATAATTAAGTGCTTCTTGGAGTGAAAACTGTAATTCTGGTGTCCCATTACTGTCACCCTTGAAAACTGTCCAAAGTTTCAGAAAGCCATTCTGATTATCTGTTTCAGCGCATCAAATTTTATACCAGAGAAATACACGCATTTCCTCTTCAGTGTATTTTATTGGACAGATAGAGGTGAGGGAACTTTTTCCCAAAATTTGACTCTCACTTTACATCCATGACTAACAGAGTGCTAAACGTACTGTGGAGGAAAAATACTTGGACCGCTGGTGAAAGCACTCTCTGGGCATTAGCAGCACTGCATTTCTATTCTCTACATCAGTGAATGTTTGCATATGCAGAGAGGAGTCTCGTCAGCCGGACGAGGTGGGAAAACTCTGCTCCTAAAGACGCTGTTGGTTAGCTGTCCTTCTCTGGAAGGTGGGAAATGTGATTCAAATTTCCCTTTTTGCGTAAATATAGTGATCAGGCTCGAAAGTTGCTGAAAAATACTTCCATTATCGAATAGTATTCATACATCTTCAATATCTATTTTTCTCTGTATTTACCACCACCTTTTGCTTTTTTGTTGATTTTGAGGAGGCTTTCTCTTAAGCATTGTGTCCCTTCATTCCATGGAGAACATGTCAATCATATTAATTATTTTATGGTCTGTTTTTATTTTACCAGGGTCTTTAATATATTAATATGTATTTTTCTTGACATCTACAAAATCACCAGAGGACACATACAGTGAATTGAAAATCTTATTAATTACAGAAATCCTTTATAATATGCTAATTCAGAATTATTGTAGCCCTAAACTATGGTTTAGGCCAAGGTTAATTCCTAGGCCAAGGAATTAGCTAAACCATTAATTATTGACTAAGTAACACTGAAAATCATAGATACTAGTGGATCAATACACAATAACGCTATGTGAGGTTTCCTTAGGTGTGATTCCCCCTTACACCTAAAGACTAAGCAGATTTGAGTGTGCTATACCAGAATATACCCTGTTTATTCCAAGTTCACTTCAGTGAAAATTCAAAGAAAAATTAAAATTCAAAAATGAATTTAGTATTCTTCGGATATTGTATTTTAAATATAAATATTTTTACACTGTTTTACACAGAAGTCTATAGATCTGTTTACTGCAATTGGTTTTGCAGTCTTGCCTCAGACTCATTAGCAGGGTTTTATATTCCAAGGTCTGTATTTCTGCCATTCAGTCACAATAGCAATGATGTCATAAATTGCATATATCTGCAAAATGCAAGAGCAGTTGGTGAGGTAATGCTGACTCACTTTTAACTCCTTTATTACAAAATGTTCCTTTATAGGGTAATTCTGTCTTGTAAGAAGAGTTTCTACTTTGTCTTGTAGAACTCTTCATTTAAGAAGTTCATCTTGTCTTGAAATTATTTGGAAAATGTAGTTACTAAAGTACAGGCTTTAGATAATTTTACTTCTGTTATCTTGTTTTTCCAGGAAAAAAAAAAAAAAAAAAAAAAGTTTAAATTTTTTCAACGCACACCACACACTTTCTGACAAACCAGTGTTACAACATCCTATGCTTCTCTATCAGAAATATTGATCTACTTATTTCTCCTACACTATAGGTTCACACAGAGAGGATTCCATAGTACAGGTTTCACATGTATGTTAATTTCTCACTGAGAAATTTCATATGCACTTTTCTGTGTCTGTAACTCCATCTGTGCTACGTGCAGTGGAAGTTGTAACATGGGGTGTGCAAAGGAAGAACTGCATTTTTTCACTCTTTTCATGGAAGCGTCTTCCATTACCCCTACTTCTGGAAAAGCTGCTGGTTCATTTCCCCAATGTAGAAAAGTTTGAGCTCCTTAAAATTCAAAACCACACATCTGGAACTAGTGTGATAGAGCATCCCTCATTCTTAACTGGTTAGTTGGATGGAGTGCTGTGGGCAACTATTCTCTGTCAGTGTGTGTGCAGATCAAGTAGTGCATTCTGGTAAAGAAGGGTTCCTGCCTGGGTGTAAGAAACCTTCCTTACTATTTCCGTGCAAAGATTTTTATCCCTATCCTAACATCTTCATATTATAATTCCATGAGAGTTTAAGTAAATTCTGAAATACTTTTTCATTAAAAGAAAAAATGTATTTGTATTAGCATTACAAGTGGTTTGTACTTGGCTGGATACCAAGTGGTGGGTTGACCTTGGCTGGATGCCAGGTGCTCACCAAAGCTTCTCTATCGCTCCCCATCCTCAGCTGAACAGGGGGAGAAAAATGCAATGAAAGTCTCATGGGTCAAGATAAGGACAGGGAGAGATCACTCAGCAATTGCTATCATAAGCAAAACAGACTTAATTTGGGGAAATTAATTTACTACCAGTAAAATCTGAGTAGGGTAATAAGAAATAAAACCAAATCTTAAAAAATCTTTCCTTCCACCTGTCCCTTCTTCCTGACCCAACTTCACTCCCAACTTCTTTACTTTCTCCCCCAAAGTGGTGCAGGAGTATGGGGAATGGGGGTTGTGATCAGTCTATCAGACGTTGTTTCTGCTGCTCCTTTGTCCTCACTTTCTTCTCCTGCTCCAGTGTGGGGTCCCTCCCATGGGAGACAGTCCTCCATGAAACTCTCCAATGTGAGTCCTTCCCATGGGCTACAGTCCTTCATCAACTGCTCCAGCATGAGTCCCTTTCATGGGGTGCAGTCCTTCAGAAACAGGCTGCTACAGTGTGTGTCCCCCATGGGATCACAAGTCCTGTCAGCAAACCTGCTCCATCATGGGCTCCTCTATCCATGGGGCCACAGGTCCTGCCAGGAGCCTGCTCCATTGTGGACTTCCTATAGAGTCACAACTTCTTTCAAACACATCCCCCTGCTCCTGTGTGGGGTCCTCCATGGGCTGCAGGTGGCTCTCCACTCCACCATGGACCTCCACAAGCTGCAGGGGCACAGCTGCCTCACCATGGGCTGCACCACGGGCTTCAGGGGAATCTCTGCTCCAGCACCTGGAGCACCTCCTCCCCTTCCTTCTTTAATGACCTTGGTGTCTATAGGGTTGGTTCTCTCACATATTCTCACTTCTCTCTTCAGCTGCAGTTGCCCTCACACAGATTTTTTCCCCTCTTCTTAGATATGTAATCACAGAGGTGTCACTACTATCACAGCTGGGCTTAGCCTTGCTACTGGCAGGTCTGTGCTGGAGCTGTCTGGCACTGGCTCTGTCGGACATGGGAGAAGCTTCTGGCATCTTCTCATGTTAGATCATCCTGCTACCAAAACACTGCCACACAAATCCAATACAGTACTCTTGAATTATTTTTTCCCAAATGCATTTTTGACTTCCTGAATAGCACAGTTTATCAAAATGCATTTTGAATTGATAATATTTATATTGAGTTTTGGTATTGCAGCTGACCTAGGAGTCAGTTTCTTGGATGCAGTTGGAACTTCTCTGTGTATAGTCAGTTTGGAAAAGCTCAGAATCAGGTGTTAATGTATAAGTGTGAAAGCCATTGTAAAATTTTCATGCAGCAATATTTCTCTGCATATTTTGAAAATCAGTTATAAATATGGTTCTGTAGAATACTGAAGTCAACAAAATCATTTCAGCAGAGAAACTGGTCATAGGTGAGTGGTGGTTTTATAGAAAGGTTTGAAGAAAGAGTAGACACCTTTTGTGTTGGTTATATTGCAAGGGAAGAACACTGAGAGCAAAGGAAGAGCTGTATTGGTTGTCAGGAGGTAGACACAGAATTTTTTTTCCAGAACAAATCAAGTGCTAAGAGTCTTCCCCAGTAACAGACCAGCTTTGTAAAATGTTAAATCAGAGACAGCAAGGGACATAAGTTGAAAATGATTCATCATTAAAAAAAATTACCAACTTGTTGCATAGAACTGTCTTAGAAACAAGTTTAGTGTATTAAATAGATAAAGGATGCAAGAGTCTAGATCAACTACCATAAACAGGGTCATACCACACCCCTCAATGCTGTAAAAATGTGTTTTGACTTACCATCATAGCCTCATAGTATAGCAGTTTTGACACTTTCTGAGAAAAATCCAGTCTGTTGTCTGCGATGAAGCATCGAGGGAGAGAGTGCAACAAAATAATAAGTACTGGGTGAATGCACTTGGGTGTCTCTCATACGTGGCTGGCTGGAATGTTACTCTTTTGGGAGCCAAGAATGGTGAATGGCTGTTGTTTTGTCTCAAAATTTCTGTCAAGAGATGACTATGATTAGTTAGTAAATTAATGTTTTCCTGTTGTGAGTATGCAGAAAAATTTCTATCAGTTACAGCTCACGCTTGAATTAGAGTAAGCAGTCCAACCCTGTCATTATTTTACTGTAGCACAGCCAAACTACAGGTCCTTATCAGAAGTAATTGTTAGTAATAAGCAAGCTCATTTCTATTTATCAAGTATGTTGCTTTATTTCACTGTTTAAAATCTCTATTTTTTTCTGGCATACTGCTTTAATTACCAGTTAGCAACCATAAATATATTATCATAAATATATAAACAAGTCTCTGAATGCCTGTGAATGTGCCACACAGTTTCAGTGGCTTTCTATGTCTTGTTCTGCCATATATTTTATTTGCAAATTTTGCAACTTATTACTCTGCAGAAAAATATTTCTAGCTTAAAAAATAAGCAAGGCAAATAAGTATTTTTGCAGGAAAAAACTATAACCATGTGTTGTTATATTCTGGTTGTACCACCTGGCCTACAGACTAGTGGTAAGTATTGGAAGGTTAATGCCTTGATCAATGATCACTCCCCTTAGATAGGGTATTCAGTTTTTGGCCTGACTAGATTTTGTGCTGGAATCTCTGCTGCTATTGCTGTCAGTACTGACAGCTTGATTTAACTGGAAGCAGTCTTTTGATTATTTAGGAGAATGTACTGGGAGCAAGGCAGGTACAGAAGAAATGCAGCACAGAAAAACCAAAAAAAAAAAATCATATAATTCTCCAGGTACTTCACAAAACAGACACAGCCAAGCTTATGTAACTCAACGACTATCTTTTGTTGGAAAATGTTGCACAGTTGTTTAAAATTCACCAACTTGTGAACAAGCATTTCCCTTTGTATACTATTTTGTGGCAATTCCCTTTCTATTTTTAGCATTTGAAAGCTGGTTTTGAGAGTATATTTTGTAATAGCTGTGTTTTGTTAAGGTAAACATGAATTTGCTTTTAGGTCAAATAGTGCCTAAAACTAGAACATGTTTATCAGAAGGTTCCTACAGAAAATATACTAAGTGTCATCAATATGAATAGCACGTATTTTGATGTGCAGTAGCATATAAAAAAGCTACAATTTCTGGTCTTGGTACTGAGTTTCAGCTCCATGTATGTCACTGAGGTGAGAGCAGAGTGCACTAAGTGCCTTACAGGGCTAAACCCTTTCATTGCTTGCTATATAACTGTGAGTAGTGATTCAGTTAGTAAAAAGCTGTTTTCTTAGGCCATGTGTAACAAAAATACCTGTCTGAGTTGTGGTATAAACGGATATAAATAAATAAATGCTGTTACTTCCAGGATAACAGGCAAAAAAACTACTAAAACTTTAAAAAAAAAAAAAAAAAAACAGGGAAAAAATTTATACAAGTGGATAGGAAGTAAGTATTTAGATAGTGTGAATTGCGTATTTCAACATGACAGCTCACTAGGCAAATCATAGCATTAAATAGTCTCAGCTTTCCTTTTAGCTAGTACTGAGTGAATAAAACTTGTATTGATCTAGCTGTGTGTTGAAAAACAGACAAAGAGGATGACCATACTGAAAGGAAGATAAAATTTTGAAGTGATTCAGGTAAGGTGGCTCTGTATGAAAAAGAAGATAATTCCTTTATCTGGCTTTATCTTCTGCTGTGCTACCTCAATAACCAAAAACAGTGTCCAAACTGAAGTTTAAGAAATACGAACTACTGTACATATTTGCTGTGCTCTGAGTAAGAGTTTGCCTCAGCAAAGGAAATGTTTTCAAAAATATTTTACAAACTCCAAACTGGTTCTTCTCCTCATGCTTTATGTGAAGTCTATTGAAATCCTAAAAAGAATCACTTTGAAAGCTTGAATTGCTTTAATTCCTGCCTTTACTGTATAGATGGCCTGATACTTACAGAAAATCAGCAGCACTAGCCTGGATTCTGAGTAGGCTCTCCATAGAAAGTTAACCACAGAAATCCTGCTGTGATGATAGAGAAGTTTTAGCATCAAAGCTGGCTTTAAAATAAGAGAGGATGCTGGACCATCAAATGTGGTAAAGAACAAGGAAGCATCTTAACATGGTGCTGGTGCTGAGTATCTCATATGGTATAGTCGTGGCCTTGTAATAAATGCTTGGTAAAATCTGTAAAACTGTTTAAAAATTAAATAAATGCGTTAGAAAAATTCACCTGTCCTGCTCTCTGCATAAGCAGAAACACCTCTGCTCTGAGTTTAACCTGTTTATTAGGCATCTCTGAATAACATCTGCTGTTTTAGTCATGTGAAGACACTAAGGCTTCTTTTACCAGAGTTTACAATAATAGGCTTCGATGTAGGGCATATTGTATGCTGCTATTATTAAGACTTTCAATGGATTCTGACATACACTGTCATAATACATTTTCTTTGCTCATCTACAGCATTTGGGAAGCTGTTCCAGTGTACCACTTTATTTTTTTTTTTTTTTAAACTGCCCTCTAGAAATTTTCCTTTCCTTATCTAGGCAAAATTTCTCTACTTAAAACCATCACTGGAGTTGGAAGAAAATTTGGACTTTTCATTCCATAAAAGCTTCAATACTTCAACATTTTAGAGAGTCTGTGGTCTCCATGACCATGAAAATCTCAGAAGGAAAAGGGGGTGAAAAATTTGGTTTATAAAGAAACTTAGTTTATGAAGAAACTGAAGCAGTTGTGTTTTTTTAAATTGTTACATTCTTTCTTGAAGACAGCTCAAGTAGAGGATTTTGTGTCTTCCAAGTGACAATTTTGATATACCTAAAGTCTATATTGCAGTTTAGACATTCAGTGTAATCCCAAATAGCTGAAGAATTAAACCAGGGGTGAAAACAAACTACTGTGAATCACAGATTAACTTTTTTTAATAGTAACATTCTCTTGGATAGGTGATATTCAAAACTATTACTTTCAGCTGTGCTGAACTCCTGAAAGTTGTTTTTGAAGACTTGGTTCTCAATCAGGTGTATTAGTTTTCTTTAAACTGTTGTATTTACCTCAAGAAGCTTTTTATTTTTTTTAATGAAAATATATTCATGATTTGCTGGGAGAGCTTGCCTCTTGCAATGAAAAGGAATTGCTTGAAATTTGTTCCCCTCACTGTTGAAAGGTGTAATATGTCTGTTCCCTAACTAAAGGTGATTTTTTTTTTCCTTCTATTGTAATTTATATTGTTCCCAGTAGGAGAAAAAAAAAAAAAGCTTCCTTGCATTTTCTCATTGCTCAGTGAGACTAGGTTATTTTTTTTAAAGTGTGTCTTACTTGTAATACCCTGATGGAATCTATGCAGTTTTCATCTGCTTTTTCGTCTTGATAGGTGTTTGTGCAGGGAAAAAAAAAAAAAAATATATTCTTTCTCCTGTGATTCTTTTAGTGTTTGACAGCTCACAGACAGTGTTTTAGTAAAAGCCTAGTGATATCTGACACTGCCGTTTTCACAATGTATTTCTTAAATATAGCACAGTCAGCAAAATGTTTGGTAATTTGTTTATGAATGTAAACATCTGCCAACTTTTACAATTTAAAAACAATTGGCATTCACAGAGGGTGTTCTGCCTGGCCACCTTGAGCCATTTTTTCTCAAACTAAAAAGTGTGAAAACCCTTCCTGAAACCATGCACGTAAAGAAGGAGGCAGTCGTATTGTGGAAGTCCAAGTGACTTCTACACAGTTTTGGTATGAAGACCAATAATAGCACTGTAGTGCCATCTGCTGAAAAGTAGTGAGGACCCACTGGTATGTGAGCAGACTTTTCTAAATGGCCTTTTCTATCTTGGATGGCAAATTCTCACTTCCCTCAAACTTCTCTGCCTGTCTACAATTATCACTATCTTAACTTTTTTTCTTCTTATAGTGAATCTCTTAGAGTTCTCAATCATAAAACCATTTCTGCTACAGTGTTCTCACTTCAGTGGTGCAAACCCAGGAAACTTAAGACACAGGCTAAAAATATTTCATATTAATCAGCCAGAAAAGTTTTTCTGTAACTTCACTGTGTTCTGAGGTCCCAAACAGATTTAGAAGCAAATGAAGAATGTAAATCAAGAGGTGGTCTCTGTTTTCAGGGCCCCTGGTTTTGTTGTGTCATACCACCAGTTTTTTGCTTGAGTTGGTTTGGTTTTGGGGCTTTGTCTCTACTAGATGAAAGCACTATCTACCTCAAATAAAAGGTCTGCATCCATTTTTTTTACAGCCCTTGCACTTATGTCTTGCTCCCCTTTTCGTTGCAGCTGGGCTCAGCTACCTCTCCTCCAAACAATATAGCTACAGCCTGAAAGGAGAGCATGCAGTGCAACATCAGGAATGGCAGAGCAGGGGCTGCTGTCCTCCCTTTAAATAGCCTCTTTGTCAGGAAGGTGACAACAACCATCACCAGTGGATGGTGGATGGCCTAGTTCTAAAGGTGTCTCTAAGTTGTGATTTTTAGTGGATTGCCAAAACCTAAAGACAATGATAGCTTCAGTGCTCTGCAAGCAGCTTCAGGTTTCATTTATTTCAAAAGTTTTAGCAAAGGGATTCCTAGGCATTATTCTCACTTGTCATGATACCTGTCATGATATTCTTTTCAACAAGATAACTTTCTCTTAATCAGTAGCTAGAAAAGTGCTGAAAGTGGTCTTAGGTTGCTTATGGCCGCAAGAAACAGAATGGAGAGAAGTATGTGCTCATAACAAAATGCTGGGTGATATATTTAAATGCTAATGAGGGAAAATGAAGGTCTTAAAAATATTAAAAGTCAGTGCTTTTGCTACTCATGATGTGACAATCTGTTAGTCATAATGGTTTGCTTCTCTCTATTAGTTCACATGAATATATTCCTAAGGAAAACAGCATTGCAAATCACTGTCAGAGGAACACAAGGCTAGAAGTTTCACTTTACTGCAAAATATATCTTTATACCTCTTTGATAACAGAAATTAAACTAATAAGTTTTGAAGACTTTTACATCTGTAAACTTTTATGATTAAATGTAATAGTGTTAAAGCAGATGATAAATCATAGCAAGAACGTTAGTACAGAAACAATGTAATGTGAAAAGCAACCAAAAGGACAGTAGAGGTTACAAGTCTGATGGCCAAATACATATATTTTAGGACCAGAAAACAATGTTCCATCTATTTGTCTGTAATAATAATAATAAGATTGATTTGAAGTTTGAGATTCTCCTTCAGTATATGGGTGAAGAGAAAGATCATTGATAAAATATACTGGTGTCTTCTAAGGGTCTGAATGAAGACTAGAGGCACGGTGGTGCAGAAAGTCACAAAGTATCTGTAGAGATGGATCAATAACGATAGTAGAGATGGATCCCTTGGGGTACTCCCTATACATGCTGATGCCTTATTGAAAGGTTCATTTCATGTGAAATAGACTCAGACTTTCTGTCAAAGGTGCCTTTATGACTCAGTCTGACTGGAGAATCGTGCTCTGGTTTTATGGTAGTTTGCAAGTTCCAGATCTCATTTTTAATCTGGTTTAGACTGAAAGAAATATATTTTGTTTCCATAAACATAGTAAGTGTATGCTGGTATCAACCCTAGTCATGAAAGCCCTGGTTCATGTGCTCAGCAGTGTGTGTTCACATCCTTTCCCTATCTGATTTAAGAGCCAGGACGCGACAAAGGCAGAGAAAGATGTGGGCCTTCCTCTTGCCCATTCCTTGATGAATTCACATCAGATCAGCCATATATCAGGTCACCTTTTTTGTACTGTCACCTGCAGAACTGAAGAATTCTTCTCACACTTTGCCAGCAGAAGTTACCAAAATGTATCCATGAACCATTATAGCATTGTCTCAATTTTGTCAGAATGACATGGCTAATTTTGATGGCTATGTCAGCAGATGGTCACTGTCAATTATTTGGTTTTCAGAGCCTAGTATTTTTGTGGTGCTGGTTAAAATGGCTTGCCTGCTGTTCATTTGTTTGCATTGGAATAATACTTCATTTTGCTACCCAGGGACCAGTAAAAATGGATCACTGGAAAGAATTTCTGTCACATCAATAGGATCCTTATTTAAACTCCCAAAGTCTTTCTAACTCAGACTTCTCAGGTCAAGTAGTAAGCACAGCTTAGCAACTTTGTCATCAGCAACTTAATAAACAACTAAGAAAAGAACAGTCTCAAAATCCAGACTTGGTATGCTACATATCCCATTCAGCTGGTATCAATTAAACAATCAATTTAACCTAATTAAATTACCATCTAATTAATAAAGGAAAAATAGCTCCATAAGAGACAAGACTGTCCATTTTAACTTCAGACCCTGATATTAGGGTGGCCAACTAAGTTTAGAAAATTCCCTCTCACTAATCAAAAGCTGTAGTTTTAACAGCAGTTAAAAAGGCCTTAAGTGAGAGTGGTAGTACTTGATGGGTCAAAGTGCTTATTTGTATGAAGATGTCACTTGGTCAGTTTTGATAAAATACATTTAGAAACTTTCCTAGCTAACTACTAATCTTTTATCCTTGCTCACTTTATATGCAGATACATATACTTTGCTTAGTGAACTTACTGAGTCATTTTTCTGAACGTTCAGCTAGTGGAGAATTTTTTGTGATGACATTTTCTTAATGAGAAAAGTGCTTGCTTATAACTGATAAATGATGTGACTGCTTTCCAGAAGCAAGGCATCTACAGAGTTGTCCTTTCTGTACTTTTTCAGTTGCCATCCTTATGTGCCTTTACTTTTCAGGCACATTATGATTCTGACTTTAAAATCCATATTGTGCTACATGGTCAGTAACAGACCTCTGCGTCCTGATGTGTTTAAGGATAACTTCAAAATAAAGGGAAACAAGGGTTGTTCACTTCAATTTCATAGGTGTTTACCAATTTTGGCTTTTAGTTTCTATTCAGGTTTTAACTTTTATTTTGCTGTGACCTGTGAATTTCTTATATCAGTTCCACTTTGTTTTCTTCTCCTTTTAGTCAGCCATTTCTGATATCTGTAAGAATGGGTGTTTTGCTCAGGAAAGCACAGTGCTGCTGAGTATTTGCAGCACAACATATACCATAAAAATTACTACTGGTACTATTAGCTGTGGAAATACAACAGTTGAGATTTAAAATATGTTCAATAATTATTTTGCTTACAAGATGGTTCAAATATTTTCTTCTGGCCATTACAATTCAGGAGCAAAATACTTGATTATGTTCTGAAATACATTTCATATTTGAGATGTTTGTGTTTATTTATATGTTTAGAGAAGCATTTGGGTTGATTTTCTTCTAAAAACATGTGATTCCTTATGAAAACAGACAGCTGTAAGTCTCTAGGAACCTTGTGTACTTCTGCTACAGCAAATGATTTAGTCCTCAGTAGTAATATAGGTAACTTGAGATGTCTGTTCTGAAGGGGAGGTGTTTAATCTAGGTAAGTAATCTTTCTGGAACTAAAAATAAAATTTATATGTGCATCTCAAATTTGAAATGTGGTAACAAGTGAGATACACCTATCCAAACTGAATTAAAATAGCAATGATACAGTGAGAATAAATGCATTGTTAATTATTAAATTGTATTCATTTAGTGTATGTTGCTGTATCATCAGTTCAATAGTTTAATTTAAAAGAGTAATAAAACTAGAATTGACTTAAACTTTTTAAGATGGTCAAGGAAACAATTTACATAAATAAATATGCATACATACTCTTCTACACATTGTGATAAAAATACTATACACAGAATTATATTTGGGACACTGAGTAGGAAAAGGCAAAAGTTTTAAAATTATTGTTGTATTTGGCAATTTGAAATAACTAAAGAAAATGTTGCCTCATCATGGGACTACCGAGCAGAGAGATCTTCCTGAGATATGTCTCTACTAGAGCTATGTCTACATTTGGAAGAACTGTGGTGCACTATTGCAATTGGTGCTGAGATCCTGCATTAATATGACATGCACGTTGAACATTTTACTTCAGCCAAACTTTAGACCAGTCCCCTGCATCCAGTGTATTTCTTGTGAATTGGGTTGAAACTGAGCAAATAAAAATTTTTCTCTTGGCTATGAACCCTAAGTAGTCCAACATGTGCCATACTGCCCTGTCTTCTTTCTCCTGCAGTTGGTGGTACATGTTACTGCAACCATGGTAACATGACATTTATTTTTATTTCTGCTTAGTTTCTCCCATTATTTCTGTTTGTACCTGCTTATTTCCAGGTGGCACCACTCAGTGGCCTCAGTCTCCTGCTGACTCTGAGGAGGACAAAGAAGAATAGTAAAGAAAAGGGGGAGCAAGGCAGGCAATATCCTAACACACAGGTACTACTTTGGCCCCAGGACATTGAATAATCAATGATGGGTTCAAAGCTTTCAGATGTAGAGCAACACAGATGAAACCTTGTGCCAAGACCCTATGCTTTGAGTTTGGTACTATTGATGAAATTTTGAGAGATTGCCAATATCTGTGTTCCAAAACGTTGCTATCACCCTGGTGGGGAAACCTTGGCACTGTTGGACCATACAAGTCAATGGCTAGCAAGTTCAGGGTGGCCTGCAGGTAAGAAAATTGGTATTGTTATGCAGGCCTTAGGAGAGCACCGAGGAAAATTTAGGGACATTTCTGCTGCCTGTGCTGGAAGGACTCATGATGCCTGTGTTGTTCATCATAATGGCTTTTAAAAAAGGATGCTGACACCTGCTCTTTGTGCAGTGGAAGGATCATCTGGAAAATGTAGCTACTAGTCTATGTTCTGGCAGTACTACATGATCCCACTGCACCTTTGGATTGTGAAGGCATACCCAAATCATGGTGTAGCCCTGATGCTGAAGTACTACTAGAAAACTTCCAGGCCCTCCTACCAACTGTCCCCATTCTAAAAATGTGTATAAAATACTTATTCTGGAACTGTGATCACTGGCACAGGAGATTGTTGGCATTAGCTGTGGCCAGAAACACACCACAGAGCTGACACACCACAGAGAGGTGATGCAGAGCCAAGGAATGAAAATCTCAAATGATGAGATCTCCTCCATGCTTTCCCATATAATGAACTTGAGACTGCGGTTGTGAGCACCCAGGCATGTAGCAGAATCTGTAGTGTGATTATACCAAAATGTCTGTTCAAGATAGCCACAGCAGGCGCATATCTCCAGAGTGGCCATCATCCCAGACCGTCGGTTCAGTGACTTTCCTTGTCTTGAATTTTGTTCATTTTTGCATGGTATTGCCACCAGATTACCTGTTATCACAGAAGCCTTAGACCTTTAGGCCTTAGCCTTAGACCTTCTTTTGATACCTGTTTATGAATTTTGCTGATACCTTAGATCTACAGACTGCATCAAACTGTATCTTTTAGGAGACCAAAGAGACTAACAGGAAAATGTTAGAAAAAGAAAGATCAATCAAAATAATAGGTTGACAATAAATGAGTTGTGGAGATGGCAAGAGTAGGTAGAGTAGGCACGTAAAGCAGGAGAATTGTCTTATATGTAGGTTCATGAGATCTGGGCCTTACAAGGGGCTTGAGGTGCTATAGATAATCATATGAAGTATGAAATAACCAGTGCAGTTTGGCTTGTTATACATACACAATGCACTGCCACCTGATTGTTGTGGCAGTGGAAGCTTTAAAGACAGTCTGTTGGAACAGACACTGTGTATTATGTCCTGGAGGACCATGGTGGTACAGCCCACTCATCAGTCCTGTGTTGCCACTTGAGGCTGACATAGATTTGGAAGCCACAGAGAAGAGATCTTCCCATATAGTGTTTTCCAAAATGAATCTAATTCATACTCAATGAAACTGGGTCATGAACCAAACTAGTGAGGGAAGTAATATGAGGATTCACTTCAGGAGTTCACTACTAATATTTATGCTAATGTTGTCATGGTGTGTGTCTTAAAATAAGGAAACTTTTGCTGTGTTTTGTGTCTGATTAGCCCTTTTTGAGAGAAAGAGAATGTTTCATTGGTGGCGTTTTTAAAGCTATCTATGAACAATGCAAATTTATAGAAAAATCAATAATGCATTTTTAAATTTAGTAATCAGATGGTGTTTTATCACCATTCTCCACACTAATAGGGACTAGAGGCTTGCTGTTTGTTAGTGAAACTAAAACAAAATGTGGCATTGGTAGGATTTCAAATGAATTGAGGAAGGTACTGTTCCATTGGTATCATGAAGTCCCAAAGGCTGTCTCTGTTGAAATTGCTAACAGCACTGGAGGAAAGTTATTTTTTTCAGCTGTCATTTCTTACTTGAACTCAAAGATCCAATATTGTTATTCATCCATCAGTAATGTACTGAAATCATGTTATTTAATGTTTGTATTTCACTTTTCATCTCCAGAAAGAGGCTATGTTTTGCAGCCTTAATGAGGAAGTAGAAGAGAGCTACTGTGAAGGAGAAATTGCACTTCCCCTCTTGTGTGTCCTGGCAGATATTGCTTTTTTAATACTCAGACAAAGGAAGAACAGGGATGCTATGATTCAGAATTGACCCATACTTCAATTCATCAGGGTAAACTTATGCGAAAATGTGTTGTACTTAGCATAGTGGATCTCCACCACTCATTCACACTTTTTATACTAATTGTAATAGAGTTGTTTAGTGTTGTATAGCGTGCTTAGTGAAATAAACAAATTCAGAAATTCAGAAGTGCTTTAGCAGAATTTTTTCCCTCTTTGCTCAAAAATATATATTAATTACTTACATTTCTTCAAAACCAAGTATGACAAATTCCTAGTACATCTTTTTCTCAGTGAAGTAAAAGCTTACAACTATTAGCAACACAAAATCTACAGCTGAACTTCTTTATGCTTTCTGCAGAATGTTTGATGGGTTTTTACTTTTGCCTGATGTAGTCTCTAAATTATACTTTGGAAAAGTGGAGGCAAACAGTTCCATTCATGGCTCTCTTGTGAAAGTTCAGGACTCATTATTTTAAATAACCAAGGGTAAGATAAGATTCTGTAATTTTAGAGAAAAGGGAAAGACTATCACTGGGCAGAGTAGTGATCAGAACCCAGCTCTTATTTAGACTCTGGGATACCTTTCCCCACCCTTCTCTCATTTTTTGGTTGTTGTTTTTATTTTTTAATGGTGCTGATTTGTCCCATACATATAATATCTATAATCCCCACAGCCAGACATGTCAGTCATTCTATACCATAATAATGTGCTGAGATTTTCAAAATGCTGGTGATGAGTAGGATCTCATTTAAGCAACAAAGAAAACTCAGATAATTGTTTCGAGTGAAGAGCCCTGCTACACTGCAGACTATATCCAAGTCCTCCACATTGTCCAGGTTCAGTGACCGAAAAACAAGAACTCTAGTACTAACAGAGAGACTTGAAATGTCAGGAGTTTCAATGTGGAGAAAGCAAGCTAGTAATGGCATAGAGCTTTTCACATGTAGTGTGACATTTACATTTGCCTTCCTTTAAACAATCTCCAGGAATTATTTTTTTTTTGTTGTTCTCTCTAAGGAATCATCTAGTAAGGAGCAGCTTTATAAGGGCAAACTGAAAGAAAGCATTAAACTACAGTAAATGGGCAGGTTTGATGTTTCTTATGATATGCATTTCTCTGTTTTAAAGCCTCAGGCTTTGAGCTGGCCTTTATTCCTGGTAAGCATTGGAAGAGAAAGTTCATGAAAATTGCTGACCTGTAGTTCAGATGTCTTGACGCTCATATTTGCATGCTGTAATAAAAATGCTGAATTAGCACATATTGATGCATCCAAACTTGCTTTTTGCTAACTAATATGAGTGCTGAATGTGAACCATCACAGAGGTTAGCATGGATTAGTGCTTGAGTGTTTGATCAGGCTCAGTTTTGCAGCTCATGCTTTACTTTGGTTTCAGTGATTATGGGACTATAATATCTGTGTTTGCAAACTTGAATTTTACTTTGTACTTGTGCCTGCTGTCAAGCATTTGGCTGTGGTAACAACATACTCCTAAACTGATTCATGGTGGAGCAAGCTTACACTCCTGAAGACCACTGCCTGTACTTCAGTCAAAACATTGGCCCTGTATTGCTTCTTTCACCTCAATCCACCAGTGAACATTTCTTCCTTGCAAAGACCTACCATGAATAAATTTCTGAGGCTCTAATAGAGTGCCTCAGCCTTACAGACTGCTCTTTATTCCAAGATATTTGGTCTTGCAGAGCTTTATCCATCATGTCAGGATGATTTCATGCTTTATCCAGAGAGGTGATGACATACAATCAGTGACCTCTGGAGAAGGATAGAGTGAGATGTATTGTGCCTACTCAGCAAGCCCCCCTAAAATAGTTGTGGGCTCAAAGAAAAGGTAGAAGGAAAAGAAAGAAAATTAGCTACATGGCCTGAAGTCTTCTTTAAATTATAACTGTTCTTACTGTGCTACAGAGTTTTCTTCACTTGACAGATGAGAAGCTCTGTTTACTAGAGAAACTATTCCCTGTGATGGCATAGAAGAGCTCTTATCACCCTGAAAACTATATCACACCCTTATCACATCACCAGTTATATCTATGCAGATCTGTGTCAGTCACTCCAAAGCCTGCATGTTCCACACATCCTATGCAACTGAGCCAGATGGATGAAATGGAGACACTTTGCAGAGTAAGCACCAATGTACAGAAGTTAAGGAAAAACGTTTGCTTTTTATGGAATCACATTATAGGAAAGCTTGGGAGGCACCTCTGAACATCATCTAGCCAAACCCTCCTGCTCAAGCAGCCTGAGCTACAGCAGTTGCTTAGGTCCATGTCTAGCCAGCATTTTTATATCTCCAAGGATGGACACTCCACAACTTCTCTGAAAAACCTATTACACTGTTCAAACACAGTAATGTTTTGTCCTATGTTTAAATGGCATATACTGTATTTCAGTGGGTACCCATTGCTTCTGGTCTTGTCAGTAACCACCACTGAAAAGAGCCTGGATGCATCTTCTTCGCACACTCCCTTCAGGTGTATACATACATTGATAAGATCACCCTGATCCTTCTCTTCTTGAGGCTAAACAGTCCCAGCTCCCTCAGCCTTTCTTCATAGGAGAGATGTTCCAGCCCCTTCATCATCTTAGTGGCCCTTCACTGAACTCTCAAGTATGTCCATGTCTCTCTTTGTACTGGGGAGACCAGAACCAGACACAGGACTCCACATGTGGCCTCACGTGCAGAAGAGAAGGATCACTTGCCTCAACCTGCTGACAACACTCTTCCTAATGCAGCCCAGGATACCGTTAGCCTTTGTTGCTGCATTGACACATTGCTAGCTGATGTTCAACTTGATGTCCACCAGGACCCCTGGGACATCTTCCTCAAAGCTTCTTTCCAGCTGGTTGAGACCCAGCCTGTGCTGGTCCCTGGGGTTATTCTTCCCCAGGTAAAGGACTTGGCGCTTCCTTTTCCTAAACTTCAAAAGGTTCCTGTCAGCCCATTTCTCCAGCTTGTTGAGGTCCCTCTGGATGGCAGCACAGCCATCTGATGTATCAACCTCTTCTATTTTTTAGATGCACCTGGTCTCATCATCCAGACCTTTCATCAGTTTGTTAAACAGTATTGGTCACAATATTTACCCAGCTGGACTTTAAACCACCCCTTTCCTCCTTCCTTCTAACTTTAAGTTTCTGCTTCAAAGTGGTAGACTCTACAAAGATTTTCAGATGAGTAATTAGCAATATTTTTTCCATGGACAAGATTTGTTGAAAGATTTTAGTTCAATCTTCAGAAAAGTCTTTCTATCATGTTTGGGTTCTGAAACTACTAGGTTTTTGGAAGCTGCTGAGTTTTTTTGGTCATATTTCATAGCGTTATCAATAGAGGCCTTATCTCCCTAAATTTATTAAAGATCATATATAAGATGATATCTATAACCATAAAGCATTTCCTTTGCACTTTTTCTGAAGAAAGTTTTTGACGCTTCCCTACTTTTTGCCAATTTACTGTCCTTCTGTTGCATTTCAAAGTTTTTGTGTTAGACTGAAGCTACGGAAAAAGTGATTCACCAGATAAGCAGCAATGAATACAACAGCAGTTTAAAACTCCTTGCCTCCACCTTTTCAGCTCATTTGCTGAGGAGGCTCCAAGGAGGACGACAGCAGTTGAGAACCCTTCTGAAAGCATCAAAATCCCTCAGCAAAACTGCAAGACAAGAAGGCAGAAGCCCAGGGAAGAGGGAGAGCCTCAAGTCGCCTCCCCCCTGAGCGGGAAGAGCAAGCTGCGACCGAGGGCAGCGGGGACTCAGGGCGGGAGGAGATGGGAATGGTGACGCCCAAGGGCCTCATATACAAGAGCAGCCCCCAGGGCCGCGGCGAACAGGGAGGCGAACGGGGCCTGGCACAGCAGTTGGCGCAGGCAGGGCGAGCGAGCAGGGCACAGCCCCTCTCCTGGCTCCAGAGCTCATCTGAATGAGTTGTCATCTTACCGTCCTCCACGAGTGGACTGAACCATGGTCTCCACTCGCGCCAAAACCACCACTAGAAAGAACATGGCAACCCGGACCGAGCTGCCAGGCAAACACACAGGATCCGGGTCCCCGGCTGCAGGGAGTGCCTGAGCCCGTCAGTCCTGCCGGAGGGCAGCAGGGACAGCACCTGTGTGCGCTGCCATCAGCGGGGTGACCTGCTCAGCATGGTGGCGGGACTCAGAGAAGAGGCTGAAAGATCAAGAAGTATTAGGGAGTGAAAAAGGGAAATTGATTGGTGGAGTAGCACCTTAACACCCCTGAAGCAACAGGAGCAAATGGAGGCTCCAGAAGAAGCAGGTGATCCTCACCCTCTTGCCTCCAGGCAGAAGGAGGGGACCTGAGAGGTGGGGGAGGTTGGAAACAGCTCCCTGTTCACAGAGGCAGGAATATCCTCCCCTGACCTCCCTCACCTTCCATGGTGTGCCTTTGCAATAGATTTGGGGCCCTGGAACTTTTGAATGAAGAAGAGAAGGAGGAAGAAAATAAGACAAACAAGGAGGAGGACCAAAGTTCACCAAGGCCAGATCATTCTGGACAAGGTATTAAAACCAGATCTAAAAAGAACCCCTAAAGAGTCACTGTAGTGAGTGACTCCATTCTGAGGGTTGTTGAAGGCCTCATATGCAGACCAGACCCGCTTCATAGGGAAGTCTGCTGCCTCCCTTGGGCCTGGGTCAAGGACCTTATGGCAAAACTCACCACTCTAGTGAGACCCAAGGACTACTACCCTCTCTTGGTTTTTCAGGCAGGTAGCGACATTACCAGCAGAAGTCCTAAAGCAATGAAGAGAGATTTAGGTCCTTGGGGAAACTGGTTAACGGGTCGGAGGCACAAAATGTGTTCTCCTCCATCCCTTCAGTTGCAGGGATGGATGAAGAAGAATACAGGAGAACTCAGCAGATGAACTTGTGACTCCAAGACTGGTGTTACTGTTGGCTTCAGATTTTTCAGTCATGGGTTAGTATACAGGGCACCAGTCCTTTTGGCATTAGATGAGATGCACCTGTCCCAGAGGGGAAAAAAGGATCTTGGGGCAGGAGTTATCTGGGCTCATTGAGAGAGCTTTAAACTAGATTTGAAGGGGGAAGGGGGCAAAACATCACCCCATCTGAAGTGCATGTATACCAATGCACACAGCATGGGTAACAAAGAGCAGGAGCTTGAAGCCATGATGCAGCAGGAAAATTATGATGAGATGGCTATTACAGAAACATGGTGGGATGTCTCCCATAACTGGAGCGTGCCAGTTGATGGCTACAAGCTCTTTAGGCAGGACAGACAGGGAATGAGAGGTGATGGGGTGGTCCTGTATGTTAGGGACTGTTATGATTGCCTTGAGCACAACTGTAGTGAAGAGAGGGTGGAGTGTCTTTGTGTTAGAATCAGGGGGAAGGCCAATAGGGCAGATGTTGTAGTAGGAGTCTACTATAGGCTACCCAACCAGGACAGAGAGATGGACAAGATATTTTATAGGCATTTAGGAGAAATCTCACTTGTTCTTGTGGGGGACTTTAACTTCCCAGACATCAGCTGCAAATACAACACAGCAGAGCGGGACCAGTCCTGGAGATTCCGGGAATGTGTGGGAGATAACTGCCTGATGCAGCTGGTGAGTGAACTAACCACAGAAGGTGCCCTGCTGGATCTCCTCTTTGTGAACAGAGAAGGGCTGGTGGATGATGTGGTGGTTGGAGGCCAACTAGGGCACAGCGATCATGAAATAATAGAGTTCTCTATTCTTAGAGAGGCCAGGAGAGGGGGGAGCAGAACTGACATCCTGGAATTCCAAAGGGCTGACTTTATCTTGTTTAGGCACCTGCTTGAAAGGATCCCTTGAGGGATGATTCCAAAGGGTATAGGTGTTCAGGAAGACTGGGCACTCTTTAAGAAGAAAGTCTTAATGGGTGAGGAGCAGGCTGTCCCCAAGTGCTGTTAAGAGAAGCCGGCAACAGAGAAGACCACCCTGGCTGAACAGGGAGCTTTGGCTGAAACTCAGGGAGAAAAGGAGAGTTTACATCTTTTGAAAGAGGGGGCTAGACACTCACAATGATTACAAAGATGCTGTGAGGGTATGCAGGGTGGAAATCAGGAGGTCTAAAGCTCAGCTGGAAATGAATCTGGCTTCAGCAATCAAGGACAACAAAAAATGTTTCTATAATTATGTCAGCAGCAAAAGAAAGACCAGGGAGAGCCTCCATCCCCTGCTAGACGTGGGAAGAAACATGGTTACAAGTGATGAGGAAAAGGCTCAGGTGCTTAATGCCTTCTTTGCCTCAGTCTTTAATAATAAGACTAGTTGTACTGAGGGAATCCAGCCTCCTCAACCAGAAGGCAGAGACTGGGAGAGTGACACCCCACACACACAATCCAGGAGGAGACAGTCAGTGACCTGCTGCATCACATGGACACACACCAGTCTATGAGACCGGATGGGATACACCCGAGGGTGCTGAAGGAGCTGACTAGGGTGCTTGCCAAGCTGCTTTCCATCATTTACCAGCAGTCCTGGTTGACTGGGGAGTTACCAACAGATTGGAAATTGGCGAGTGTGATGCCCATGCACAAAAAGGGTCGGAAGGATGAGCCAGGAAATTCCAGGCCTGTCAGCTTGACTTCGGTGCCCAAGAAACTGATGGAGCAGCTCATCCAGAGTACCATCACACAACACATGTGGGACAACCAGATGCTCAGGCCCAGTCAGCATGGGTTTATCAAAGGCAGGTCCTGCCTGACAAACCTGATCTCCTTCTATGACAGAGCGACCTGCTTATTGGATGAGGGAAAGGCTGTGGATGTTGTCTTCCTTGACTTTAACAAGGCCTTTGACACCGTTTCCCACAGCATTCTCCTGGCAAAGCTGATTGCTCGTGGCTTGGATGGGCACATGCTTTGCTGGGTAAAAAACTGTCTGGACGGCCGGGCCCAGAGAGTTGTGGTGAACGGAGTTAAATCCAGTTGGTGGCCAGTCATGAGTGGTGTCCCCCAGGGCTTGGTTTTGGGGCCACTCCTGTTTAACATCTTTATTGATGATCTAGACGAGGGGATCGAGTGCACCCTCAGTGAGTTTGCAGGTGACCCCAAGTTGGGTGGGAGTGTTGATGTGCTCGAGGGTAGGGAGGCTCTGCAGAGAGATCTGGACAGGCTGGAGCCATGGGCTGAGCCCAACTGGAGGAGTTTCCATAAGGCCAAATGCCGGGGGCTGCCCTTGGGCCACAACAACCCCCAGCAGCGCTACAGGCTTGGGGAGGAGTGGCTGGAGAGCTGCCAGTCAGAGAGGGACCTGGGGGTGTTGATTGACAGCTGGCTGAACAGGAGCCAGCAGTGTGCCCAGGGGGACAAGAAGGCCAATGGCATCCTGGATTGTGTCAGCAATAGTGTGGCCAGCAGGGACGGGGAAGGGATCTGGCCCCTGTCCTCGGCAGTGGTGAGGCCGCCCCTCGATTCCTGTGTTCAGTTTTGGGCCCCTCACTCCAAAAAGGACATTGAATGACTCGAGCGTGTCCAGAGAAGGGCAACGGAGCTGGTGCAGGGTCTGGAGCACAGGTCGTAGGAGGAGCGGCTGAGGGAACTGGTGGTGTTTAGTCTGGAGAAGAGGAGGCTGAGGGGAGACCTCATCGCCCTCTACAGCTCCCTGAAAGGAGGTTGCAGAGATCTGGGGATGAGCCTCTTTAACCAAGTAACAAGTGATAGGACAAGAGGGAATGGCCTCAAGTTGTGCCAGGAAAGGTTTAGACTGGATATTAGGAAGCATTTCTTTCCAGAAGGGGTTGTTAGGCGTTGGAATGGGCTGCCCAGGGCAGTGGTGGAGTCCCCATCCCTGGAAGTGTTTAAGAGTTGGGTCGACATAGCGCTGAGGCATATGGTGTAGTTGGGAACTGTTAATGTTTGGTTAATGATTGGATTGGATGATCTTCAAGGTCTTTTCCAACCTAGATGATTCTGTGATTTCACTTTGTGTTACACAAGTTAGAGACAATTCAATGCATATAAGCAAGAGCCTTTATGCCCTGTATACCAGATGGGAAGGGACATATCTGAGATCAATAAAAAATAGATCTGTTAGCCCAAAATAAATATCCTTGTGTGTGTAGTAGCTGGTGGTACTGTGCTATGTATATGATGTGTGTAAACATTTTCTGACTAAACTGTGGGTGTTGAATCAGTATTATATAAAAATGGTACATGAATGGAGATGAATTTCTGGCCATTGAGACAAAATCTCCAATATACTCTATACTTGTTCTGGTATGAATGATGACTGAAGGAAACATTGAATTGAAGTATCCAGCTAGCTGAATTTTCACAGACTCTACATTTAAGTGGCAGTCTGCTGCAGCATACATTTTTTAGAGCAGCCAAGTTCTACTTATCAAGAGACTCTAGCAGGTGAAATAACAATGTGCTTTTAGCTAGAAGCATAAAAAATAACTAGACGCTTAATCAATCAGTAAGACATATCCTCTCCTAGCACAGCATGTGAGCAGATTTCTATCTGACCAACTTTCTTAGTATTGACAAAAAATTTTTTAAACTATCAAACTGTAAAAAAGCCATACTTTCCAGTGCATGTCTGATATTTCACATGGACATGTTTCATGATGTGGGTCCCATGGTTTGGAACCTGAAGTATCCATGTGAAACAATTCCTGCTACCAGTGAGATTCCCACTGTAGACTGAGCTCTTGCTATGCAGAGCTCTGTTAAAATAGCAAATGAAAAAGAGTGTATTAGTAATGTGTATGTGTGCCCAGGACATAATAAAGATCATCCTAGAGGTCCCTGAAAACTGGGCGTAACCCCAGGCCTTTGTCTAACTTAAGATCTTTTATATCCTAAGAGAGCTGAGCCAATAGGCATCCAACGCCAAACCATGGGATAAATGAGGGTCAGTTAGAAATAAACTGTGTGGATGGGTGTGACTGAGTGTTTGTTAATGGGGTGAATGTCTGTAACAATTGTCAGATATACAGGGACTGGCAAAAAGAAAGTAAGGTTCAGTCAGAAGAAACTGAGAGCTAAAATATATCCGACAGGCTTCAAGAGATATATTTGTGGCTATGGCTGTTAGCAAAGAAATCAGATTACAAGATACTATTTTTGTAATAGAGCATCTGTGGAAATATATGGAAACCAGGTTCTAACGTTCATTTTGGTGCTGCCAGTGCAACCTTGTGTTCCCACTCTCCACCTCTGCTTGTGTTTCCACTTACTCACTGTCTAGAGTAGTCTGAGCTCTCTGTATTTCTGTGTGAAGTGCCCGCAACAATTAGATTCTGATTTCAAATGGTGGCCCTATGAGTTAGTGCAGCATCAATTATTAATAATCCAATTAATATTGTATAACTAAATTCATACACTTTAGACTCTAAGTTTCCTATCTATAAGGCTTTTAAGTAGTAGTATCCCCAGTTTACTGAGAAACAAATGGAAGCAGGGAGACAAACTAGTTTGCTCAGTGTAGCGTAAGAAATCAGTCAGCAAAACTGGTTTTCAGTACTATTATGTGAGTGGCAAGTGGCATGGATGTGCTTTTCAGAAGGTATTGCTTCTTGTATGTTCCTTCCTTTGCAAGATATTCCAGGTGATAATGACGACTAGAGTATTGTGTATTTTAAAGTATTATTTGAAAAGTTTGCAATTTTTTTAAATCATCTGAGAAAATTGATGGTATGAGGAACACAGATACAAGAAAATAGATGAGTTTTTTCCTTTCAGATTCTCTCATATTTTGGGTTTCAATTTCAGAACTAAAGGAAAATTATTTTTATCACCCCAAATTTCAAGTGCTATTTGCAAATTGTTATGTCTATTTGGTAAGGAAGGAAAGCACTGAATAGTTTACTAGATGCTTTCTTAAACTATTATTTATGGTGCATGTATGTTTTGCTGTCCTCTATTGTTATTTATAAACAAGTAAGGTAGACGTAGTAGAAGATGGGGAATGCCACACAACCTGATTTCAGGTAGTGAAAATGTCATAAAACCAGCCACAGCTTGATGATATTTCCCTCATCTGCAGTTTAAATAATGGCTCTTATAATTTTAGGGTTTTTTCAGAAAATTAGTCTTCACAAAGATTCCAGTCTCTGTACCAAAATGGTACAGAAAACTTGAAGACTAGATGGGGGGAAATCTTCCTTAGTTTCCAGTTCCTCCTTCTACTTTTATACACTTTTGGTTAATAGAAGCCATTCAGTTTCCACTTTCTTCAGCTTCTGATGTGACAGGAGGACACTTTGCTGGTGGTAAAGTAAGGGATGTTTTTTGTAAGGATGAAGTGTTTGCAGAACTGACAGTTTGTCAACTGTCAAATCAGGAATGATCTGCAAAAGTGTCAGTGATACACTACTATTGGAAAGTAAACTTCCTATGAATAAAAAGGTCTGGAAGCAGATAGTGAAATTGTCACTGATCAAGCAAGAAAATTATTTCAGAAAGCTGCTGGATTTTTTTTGTTGGGTTTTATTTTCATATATCCTATAAAGAAATCTTGAGTGTTGTTTCAGTAGCATCAGTTCTGAGTTCTCTTTCTCTTTGCCAACAGAAATCCAGAAGAAAAACTTTTATTTGAAGACAGTCCACTAAACCACTATTATAATCTTATGTCAAATATGTCCTCCAGATGTATTTTGATACCTTACAGGAATTAGTTGAGGTTGGAGAAATAGTTTACAGTAATTGATATTATTTCTAAAAGTGACATTTATGTTGTAGTTCTTGCTGCATATGTGTTTATCTCATGATATGTCATGGTAAAGAAATCCAAACTACTGTTAACCACAGAGATATATGTGCGGTGGGACTTACCAAAATAATGGAAACAATCCTATTCAGTATTTGTTACTGAGGCACTAAATCCCATGTTTCAAGCTAAGAGTGAGTTAGCAGTTACAGTGTTTGTGTCAGCAAGCTGCTGAACTTGCAGAAGACTTAAACCTCTAGGCTTTTCAGTAGTCCAGACTGCTGGAAATGCAAAGATTTTTGCCTTTAATAAGTATGAACAGAAGTGTCTTAAGTAGTTCTTAGTAACTAATAAATTACTTTTGCAGGTAAAGAAACATGCAGTCTTTTATATTCTTTGGATTAGGAACCCACTACAAAGCATAAACTGATAATGAAGACATGGTCTAGTCAGTCTAAAGAGTGGGCCTAACCCTTTCCTGGTGAGACTCCTGACTGCATGTAAAAAAGTCCTGGTGATACTTCTGAATGCAGTTCTGGCAGACCAGCATTGACCAAGTCTGGAGCTGAGGGCAAGATAGTCCCTGCCTGGGGGAAGCATGTAAGCAGCCACAGAAGCCAGTTGCTTTGGGGTACCAGTCCAAGTAGGAAGGGGAGCTGAGCTGAGCTGAGAGGAGGAGGGCAGTTTAGCTTCCCAGATGACAGACAGCATCAGAGCTATCTAGTGGTTGTTTTCATCATCTAATTTAGCCAAATGGAACTAACTTGCCTCAAGCACAGCAGGATAGAAGCCTAATTCTATCAAGACTATAAACACATAGGAACTGAGTGGGGTATTCTAAACTTTGATTGTATTTATGATTAAATTTATGATTAAATTTATGATTGTAGTCTAATAATTAAGAGTATGCTCGTAATGCAACACAACATGATATGGATGGTGATGCCAGTTTGTGTTTACTCAATGTCTTCAAACTACTTTAAAGTTACCCTATCTTAATAGTTTTATTTCTTCAAGTAATGAGTTCTACAAGATACTCTCAAAAGTAAGATGCCTTTATAAGTCTATATCTTTTTTATGCAGTATGTGTACTTCATGATGTAGTGTCTTTGCTGTGTTACATCAAACCCAATAGCTACCTTTGTGCAAAACCCTTTAAGAAGTCAAGGACTAGTTGTCCATGGAAATTCTGCTTAACAAATAAGTGAAAGTTACCTTCTGAATTTGAAGATTTTTTTTTTACTTGGTCATCTTTGTTAATGCAGTATTCCTCTCTTGTGGTGTAATAGAAGCCCTCATGCACATAGTGCTGCTCTGTGCCTAGTTGAGATTCTGCATCCCCAGTTATGTTAGTTAGACATGAAGATTCTGAATGCATCTGCACTATCATAGAAAGGTTGGAGAAAAAATCAACAGCAGTGGATTGCCAGCTATCCTCAGCATATGAAAAAGCACCAATAGTTGTTGTCCTAGCAAAATGTTAGCTGTGTATTGCCGGACTTCTGTCCACTGTGTTCACTTAGTAGGAGAGTATATTGGAATCCATGAAGTACAACAGCAGAGCCATGATAATCCATATTGACTGTTGTTCATATAAAACTTATCAAATTTTTATTTAATCCCTCCCCTTTGCTTGTCTTTATGTTTGTCAGTGAACCTAACTATAATAAAGCTTAAAATCCCAGATTTGCTTGGAGGTTGTTTGTTTTGCACTCTGATCAGTTGATTGGTTGAACTACCAAATGGTCAGTT
Organism: Athene cunicularia; assembly: GCF_003259725.1. Lineage (NCBI taxonomy): Eukaryota > Metazoa > Chordata > Aves > Strigiformes > Strigidae > Athene > Athene cunicularia. The sequence continues at coordinate 17,841,103 of NW_020799143.1, read as the reverse complement.
TCTATCCTCGAATGTATGGCTAGCTCCCACAGATACACCCGTGGATGCTTTGTTTAAAGTGGTGATATGTATGCTTTGAAGACTGAATTCAGTTCAATTGCATAATGCTGGATCACTGTAAACCTTACTTGAGTACTGATCTTGGATCCTGTTACCGTTCATTGTTAAAGGTTGTAATTATGTTGACTAAAGCAAAATATTTTTCCTGAAGGGGATTAATCTAGCTGAACCCCTCCAACACTATCTGAAACACCATCCCTGGTGAAACTAGTAGAACAATTGCATCACAGTAATTTTCCCATGGAAATACACTGTTCAGTTTCTATCTGAACAATGGAATAGTCAAGTACGGCAGATGGAAAGGGTTACCTTGCCTGGAAAATCAGAGCAAACCTACAGTCTGTCAGATCATAAGCCTGGAAACAATTAAAAACAAAATGGGATGGATAAGGAGTATTACACAATTGCATCAAATAAATCTGACTAGCAAAATAGTTTTTGGCTCTTCCTCTTCCCAAGTAAACAGGGAGCCTGAAACAGTATCTCAGGGAAACTAATCAGAGCATCTGGTTTTATTAAAATACAGACAAATTATGAGGAATAACAAAGAATAAATGTAAATATCCAATGCAAATATCTAATTTGGAATTCAAAACATTTTTGTTATACACTGCAATGGCAGACAGCACATTTTGTCTGATCTATTTTAAATTTTATAGGATTGAAAAAGGAAAGAGACAGAATAAATACTGTAAAAACAGTATGTAAAACTAACAGAAAAATATCAGCTGATTAGCACTAAGGGTACTTTAAAAGTTTTCCTTTCTCTGCTTAAAGATTAAGATAGAAAATAGTTTTCAAAACAACTGAAATTTTAGTCATAAAGAGCACAGACATATTCTTCAGGGAGTGATTTATCCAATTTAAAATTTCTCTCCCCTAAAAGACTGTCCTTTCATGCAGGAGAGATAGATTGACTTAATAAGAGTCTTTAAAGATTGTTCATGAATCTCGGCTTCTGACTGAAACACTGAGCACAAGCTGTTATGCACCAAGCTACTCCAGCCATGGATTTTAAATTTATTTGACATACGCTCCCTTACCAACAGGATGTCAAAGAGAAACAAACAGAGCACAAGCTGCATTCAGTCCTTCAGCTCATTGTTGAGAAAAACAGACCCTTGGTTTGTTATTTATTTTCATGTGTGCAAAGTTAAAATCTGAAGTGTCGCCAATGGAGGCCAAGAAAGGCAGTTGGAAGACTGTTGGCTGAAGAAGCTCTGATAATGCAGCGCACTTACTTTTTTTTATAGGAGAAACACTGCACTGCCTTCATATGCTTCAAATAGTTAATTCTGTTTGCTGCCTAATGCCAAAACCCTGGTTCATGTTTAAATACACAGTCACTGGTAAGAGTCTTGCCTGTGTCAGGACTAAAGGTTAAACCTACCAAGGTCTATATTTATCACATTAGGTAATATCTACTGTTAAAAATGAGTAGTTGTTAGCATTACAGTATAACCAGTCTGCTTTAAGGAAGGCATGTTCTCCACAAAAATACATGCAAGGAGGGAGACAAGTTTGTAGGTAGATATCCTGCTTTCCAGAGTAAAACTCTGTTACTGTCTTACATGAACAATGATCTTAATGTTGGTTTGGCTGTCCTGTCACTGCATCAGTGACACAACCACCAGTGTTGGTCTGATACCATTATGGACTTCCAACCCAGGCCTGACTATGCTTGTTCTCCAAGGCTTATGTTGGAAGCTGTTGATGAGGCAGCATCTCTGGCAGATGATGTTCATCCTTTGTAGCCCCTCCCATGTGATAGAATCACAGCATGTTTAAATACCTCTGGCCTAATGATTTCAATATGAAAGAGCAAAGAGGTTGAGGTTGATGAAAGTTGAGAATCCTGGAAGAAAACCTGCGCATTAGGGATGAAATAGAGCTGGGTTGCTGCGCAAGTTGTAGTCTTACTCGGTGCTCATGGTGTACTGCCATCCTCCATGCTGGTCATTAGCTAAAGCTTTGTTTTCTGGCCTATTAGGTATTTGGTGAAGCCTTCTAACCCACAAGCAGGTGATGCAAAGTATGATCAGAGGCCACTGACTAGAGGCAGTGCTCAGCCAGGCATGGGCTGCCCATGTTGCCAACTTCAAGGCTGACAGAGCAGGTTAGAAAGGAGCAAACAGTTGCAGTGTGAGAAGAGTTAAAAGAAAGGTAAGTAGAGCAACCTAATAAAGGCACTTAAAAGGAAAGCAAAAGAGATGCTGAAAATTATCCAAGTAAAGATGAAGTATGATTTATTAGAGGGAGGACAATGAATGAAAACCAGGGTGAGAGAAAAATGTTAATAAGAAATGCATTAAAGAGAAGGCTAGTTTGTGATTGTTAATTTATTATAGAGTATGTCATGCAGTATCCCACTCCAGCTTCTCTAAACCTCATAAACGTGGTCAATGGGGAAATCACCAAAGCGCTAGTATTTTTCAAGCTTGTTGCTAAGCAAGTTGGTGTTGGGTCAGATTTAGATTTTGCAGCAATACTTTGCCAGATTTTGTCTGGAAAAGCTAAAGATCCAAGTAAAGATGTTTTATTTGTTTCTCTGTGTGTCTTTTCACTTTTTATTACAGTTTAATTGTTTGGCATAAATAATAATTTTCCTACGTCATTAAATTATTCTGCTGTCTAGGAAAAGTAGTTGTTTCCCTCCTTTCAAATGATGTATTTGTTTCCTGTTAAAACTAATTAGTGCATTTTAAAAGCTGAAAGAATTTATAAAATCAAAGACTGCATTTATAGCATTGCTTAATGAATCTGGCAGACTGAGGCCTTATTTCAGCAGAGCATCCCTATTTGGAAAAGTATTTAGGTAAAAATAATTATATTGTTGAGGCTTATATTTAAGAGGACATGACTATTGAATGTTTACAAATGCTCTGACAAATCAAGGCCTAAGAAACAGACTTTGAGAACTACTCTTTGACTCAACAGAAAATTTTTTGCTCTCAAAGGAAAAACTGAAAGCCCATTTGTTCTGACAAAGATGAGACACAAATGTAATCTATACATCTGGTGTGTGTCTTCTGTCTTTTCACTGGAGATGCAACTTGTCTCAGTGGTGAGACTCCAACCCAGTGTTTATGTGATGGCTTAGCTGTGTCACACTGGGAGAAGTCAGAGCTGAAAACCCGGTCCCATAGGGCACAGAGTGGCTACAACACCCATGTATTTCAGTGGGAACTGAGATCATTCAGCATGTTCCAGACCAGGATCAGTAGGATAATAAAAGCAGTGATCCTTCAACTAAGTTCAAGTATTATTTAGTGTTTATATCAACATTACATACTACATAGAGTTGACTCTTATATTTTATGAGCATCATAATTACTGCTACTGGATGAGAGCAAAATTCAGTTAACATTCTCACTTTTGGCTGCACACAGCTTTCTGAAGTCTGTGCCAGAGAAAATTAAAGAATTATTCAAATGGCAGTCTCTAAAGCTTTGACAATATCTGTGACAAAAGCTGTTCAGATGTCCTTTACCACCATAATGTATTAGAAGTGACATTACTAAAAATGGTCTCATCTTTCTGGTCCAGTAGACCAATTGAGGCATTCACATTTTGCAACCCATGATTGCACAGTTGTTGGCATCAGTTCCCCCCTTACAGGGACTTTGCAGAAAGCTCTATAATATTATGTGAAAACTTTTAATATCTGTGTTTCACAAGGAAAAAACCTGTGAAGTTGTTGAGAATGAATGAGAAAGATAAATTAAGGGATGTGTTTTGACCATGTGTTTGAGACCTACAAAAGAAGTAATTTTCACATACTGCTTACTGTAACCAACTTAAAGGAAAAGTTGCAGTAAAATCAGCAGTAAAAATAAAATCACTGACTTCTAGTGGTCTTGATTTAAGTTTGGCTTAATGATTGTTACATGTCTAAAACTAGCCTTCTGGAGTGACAATTTATGTTTTGCTGCATAACATCTTTTATTAGCTATAGTTCTGAAGTCATTCATTTAGCAGAAAGAGATCCCTGATTAACGAAGATGCTTAAGCATTTAAAATAGCCCATGTTCAAAAATTCTCCATGTTCCTTTTTGCCTATCATAGTTTTGGTTTAAAAAAAAGCTCTGGCATCCTACACCTGCATGCCCCAATACTTCAAGGCTAGTTATACATCTGTTTGATCAATATATATCTCTTATAATCCAATTAGGTTTTCTAGAAGTGCTCTCCATAGTCTCCATTAATTACAATATGCAGCTTTTAAAAAGAAAATCTAGTATCTTTATAAGAGTCTTTCAGCTGCTGGCTGATTTTTTTTCCCAACATTTCTTCTTAGTTTTTCTTCAACTCTAACAGATTTTTAATGTCTTCCAATAATTTGATTCACTTATGTTAGAGTTTATTTTAAATAATATTTTGATATAGGGAGAGAGAAAAGAGTGTGAAAGATAAAAGTGCTTAAACAAAATCACTATTTGCTTAACTTACCTAGTACTTGTTTCTGATGTAGTTCAAGATGGAGGTTCCTCTTTCATGTTGGGCAGTAGTATTAGTCAGTGGTAAACTGTAACTCAGATCTCCACTGAAGATGAAAAGCCACAAACATGTCTTTTTGCACTCACAACAATTTATTTCACAAGCCTGAAGTTTATCTACATATATTAAAGCATCCTGCTATTAGTGAATTTTAAGTGAAATCTATAATATTATTCCTCAGCTTATATTCTAACTGCTTCTTTTTCTCAAAAGGCTGGTGCTACACCCTACAATAAGTTTTTAAGTTTAGTGAAGAAAATTTCAACTATCAGCAGAGAAGTCTGAAAAGTAACAGAATTTTTTTCACTGTGTGAGTGAGACTGTTAAAATAAATAGCAGGGCTGTCTTATACAACCTGCAGTGAGGCCATGAGGCACTGGTGATTAAATGGAGGTGACTTAATTGTGATACATTACTGAAATTGTTCCATACATAATTTTGTAAAAACACTGCTAAAACAGGCTTTTCCTGTAAGAGATACCTTTGTTACGTTTTCAGTTGAGATCTTAAAGTACCAGAACATGTTGCAATAATTACATTAGTGTCAGTATTTTCAGAAAATTATTTGCAGTACAATTCATTCTTAGTAAAAGAAAATTATGAGACCCATGGCTTATTTCGTAAATTATTATAAGATGGAGGAACTGGTGGAGGGAAATAGGGGGAAGCAGAAGGGACTTGATATCTATTAAAGTCTTATGTGCTACTGATTTAATCTTAATGCACAGTACAAGACAACTGAATCCATTTATCTAAATTTGCATAGCTGAGCAGAAATATCAGATACGGACAAAGCATAATGATTTCACCAAATTTGCTAGACAAATGTAGACCGTGAGGTCAGATTATATTACTCCATTCACATAAAGATATCAGGTTCCTTTCCAATGCGTGACCTCACCTCCTCAGCTTGGCTCACGTGACCAGCAGATCCCTGCTGAGTGACAGCTTTCCCTCCCTCTCACTTGGTGTGCTGGGGCAAGAGGGAGCTCCCAGCCCTGTGAATGGTCCCTGCTGGGCATGGCACAACAGGGCACAAGAGTATGAGGCTCTGCCATTCACCTACACGTTGCATGGAATTCAGAAGTAAGAAACAGGGCAAGAAACCACCCTGCACAACTGGAAGAACCCTCTTCCTTCTTCTCCCTTAACCCTAGCAGTGTCCTGAATTAGTTATATCAGTTGCAGAATCTCTACTACAACTTACTGATCTCCAGAGATTTTCTGTGTGAAGTCAGTGGCTTTGTAAAGGATCACCATAGAAGGAAGACTTTGCATAACCTTTTTTTTTACTTTTTTTTTTAATTGTTGGCTACTTTCTAGATGCTGTTTTAAAAATGTTAGGGTAAAGAAAGTTAATTTTAAAAGTACTGACGTGATTTACAGAAACATTTGGAATGTGTTGATTGTGGCAGAAACATATACCTAAAATAAGCTGAACTAAAACCAGAGCTAAAACATCCGAAATATTTAGGTGCTTGAAATACTGAACTAAGATCAGTAGAAGAGTTGTGTTTATTTTTCATCATTCTAAACCAACAAAGTTTATTTCTATACCAGAAATGGTTACAGACACATGGTGTTCAAGTTTCCCTCTTGCAAGGTTTTCCACTGCTCCCTTTGGATCTTTGCAGCAATGTGTTGAAAGTGTACTAATGCGTTTAGTGCACATCCTGGAAGTGAGATCCCAGAAATTATAGAACACAGTGCCAGACCTTACACACCTTGAGTCCCGATGGAAAAAGATATTTACCCCATCGTTAAATAAGCAATGAAGGATTAAAAATAACCTTCAGTTTTCTCCCTTGACACAAACACAAAGAGATCATTAATTTCTGACTGCAGTTACAATGAATGCATACAGCCTTCTTTTTCTTTTTGCCAAGCAGATTACCTGAAAGGCCCTGCACAAAGGCTGTATGAATCATTCATGTTGTAACTAGGGCCTGAAAGATTTAATACAGCAGGAAGAACATTGTAGATTTGGCTGGAAAGAAAATTAATTTTGCAAGATATTAAGCCTCTCTGGGCAAACAGTTTTGCCTTGTGTATTTTGTATCAAATTCACCTTTGATGTAACCACACATCTCACTTCAGTCAACAGAGACTGAAAATGAATTTGACTCACTATGTTTAGATCCATATGCCAGTCATTTATACATTAGTTACAAAAGATAACCTCGAATTGGAGACTGAGGATAGCTTTACAGTCTTTTGATTGATGCTGATTACAAATAGCTGTGTTTCTTTTGGAAACTGGAGTTAGCAGTAACAAACCTCCCCATGTTTTCTAATTACCAATGAATTGATATCTGTTTTTTTAATTTTCCATATTGCACTTAGATTCAAATCATTATATTAAATGTTTTTTAAATGTAGTGAAATAAAATACTAGTACAACAGAACAAATATTAGCTGTTTAACATAGTTGAAGCTATAGCCTGAAGCTGTTATGACTAATTACCAATTATGAATTTCATATTTAGTTTCAAGCTTAAAGAAACTGAAATACATCTGAAAGCAAGAAATTGTAGACTCTTGCCTTCCTTGTGCATTGAAATGTATGACAACTAGTGTTTCGGGAATACAAATTTGGACCACCTCTGTTTAAATATGTATGCAATAAGTATGCAAAACCCCCAAAATTTCATGACATTCACAAGCATACTGTGTGCTGCCATATAGTTAATGCTCCCGCATAGATGGTCAGTGATAGATTTTTCTACATTTGGAGATGCTACATGTATTGAATCCTTTTTACTATATATATACTTGCCTTCTTGAAAAAGGATGAAAGAGCAAAAATTTAGCATAAGACAAAAAACAATGTTTCTCATGCAGTGTGCAGCTCAGAAACTAAGTTTTGTTTTGTAAACAGGAACACTATCGCTATAAACAAATTTATGGTCGCTTCGTTCTAGGATAGAACAATTGTATCAAGCAAAAGCACAACTAGAGCTCAACCTGGCTACAGCTATTAAAGATAATAAAAAATGTTTCTATAAATTCATTAACAACAAAAGGAGGATTAGGGAAAATCTAGCTCCTTTATTGGATTCAGAGGGAAACATGGTAACTAAGGATGAGGAAAAGGCTGAGGTGTTCAACGCCTACTTTGCCTGAGTCTTTGGCAGTGGAACTGACTGTTCCCTGCACACCCAGCCTCAGGAGCTGGGAGATGGGGAGGGGAAGCAGACTGAGGTCAGCACAGCTGAAGAGGAGGTGGTCAGAGACCTGCTGCACCACCTGGATGCACACAAGTCTGTGGGACAGGATGGGTGACACCCAAGGGCGCTGAAAGAGTTGGCAGATGTGCTCGCCAAGCCGCTGTCCATGATTTACCTGAAGTCATGGCTGACTGGGGAGGTCCCATTGGACTGGAGGGTGGCAAATGTGACACCCATCTACAAGAGAGGCAGAAAGGAGGATCCAGGGAACTATAGACCTGTCAGTCTGACCTCGGTGCCAGGGAAGGTCATGGAGCAGGTCATCTCGAGTGCCACTACAAGTCATATAATGGACATCCAGGGGATCAGGCCCAGTCAGCAAGGGGTTATGAAAGGCAGGTCCTGCCTGACAAACCTGATCTGCTACTATGACAAAATGACCTGACTGTTGGACGAGGGAAAAGCTGTGGATATTGTCTACCTGGATTTTCAAAAAGCATTTGACACAATTGCCCATAGAATTCTCATAGAAAAACTGGCTGTCCATGGCCTGGATGAGCACACGGTCTGCTGGGTCAAGCACTGGCTGGATGGACGGTCCCAGAGAGTGGTGGTCAGTGGAGTTAAATCCAGCTGGTGGCCACTCACAAGTGGTGTTCCTCAGGGCTCGGTGTTGGGACCATTTCTGTTCAACATCTTTACTGATGATCTTGATAAGGACACAGAGTGTGTCATCAGTGAGTTCGCAGATGACACCAAGTTAAGCGGGAGTGTGGATCTGTATGAGGATAGGGAGGCTCTACAGAGAGACTTGGATAGATTGGATCTGTGGGCCAATGTTAACGGGATGAGCTTCAACAAGGCCAAGTGCCAGGTCCTGCACTTGGGCCACAACAACCCCCTGCATGGCTACAGGCTTGGGGAGGTGTGGCTGGAGCTGTCTGGGAGAGAAGGATCTGGGGGTTCTCATTGACAAGCAGTTGAACATGAGCCAGCAGTGTGCCCGGGTGGCCAAGAAAGCCAACGGCATCCTGGCTTGTGTCAGAAAGTGTGACTAGCAGAAGCAGGGAGGTGACAGTCCCCCTGTGCTCTGCACTGGTGAGGCCACACCTGGAGTGTTGTGTCCAGTTTTGGGCACCTCAGTATGAGAGAGATCTCGAGGTGCTGGAGCGAGTGCAGAGGAGGGCAACAAAGCTGGTGAAGGGCCTGGAGAATAAATCCTGTGAGGAGTGACTGAAGGAGCTGGGACTGTTTAGTGTGAGGAGGAGAAGGCTGAGGGGAGACCTCATCACTCTCTACAGCTCCCTGAAAGGACATTGTAGGGAGGTTGGTGCTGGTCTCTTCTCACAGGTGATTAGTGACAGAACAAGAGGGAATGGCTTTAAACTGCAACGGGGGAGGTTCAGACTGGACATTAGGAAAAAATTTTTCACAGAAGGAGTGGTCAGAGAGTGGAATAGGCTGCCCAGGGAGGTGGTGGAGTCACCATCCCTGGATGTGCTTAAGGACCGTTTAGATGAGATGCTGGGGGATATGTTGTAGGGGAGAACTTTGTAGAGTAGGGCTGATGGTTGGACTTGATGATCCCAAGGGTCTTTTCCAACCTGAATGATTTTGTGAAAGATTTATGATCAACAGAATAGTGATCTGAAACCATGCTACAGAAAGTACCTATTTTTGTGTCCTTTAGGTGAATTTAGCTCATTTTAATATGAAAATTATACCTCTATAGATTGTTACTGACCTTTTCCTGAAGCCTCTCACCCTTTGAGCATGCATATATTATTAAGTAGATACTGTGAATTTAAATGAAAGCAATAATAAACTAGCCAATAGATGGTATTGTGATAAAACACTGACCAATATTTATGTATAGAGGCATGCTCTTTTGTGTTCAGAATCAAATAAATATGGTGTGTGCTTGTAGCTTGGTGTGCTGGCCACTTTGGATGCCTGGCACCCTGTTCTGCTCAGAACTGTAATAAATACAAATATCTTGGTTCTGTGTTTTAATTGGCTCTTTGCACACCAGGTGAAACACCCTGGTTTGGGCACAACAATCGCATCATCTTCCATGCCACTTGTACCTGTACTATTGCATTTTACAGTCCTTCAGAACCTCAGGACTGTAGAAATCCACTTAAAATAACACTTTGCCGGGTGTGGGTTATAGTCTTGAAAAAGTGGTGGAGACTTCAGTGAAGGTCATATTGGTCTAAGTCTTAAGAAAAGTCCTTTTAGATATAAAATTAATTAACTTTTATGTTGACTTATTGCTAACAGCAGTTGAGCTCCTCCAAGGACAATAATAAAAAGCTATATTATTGGTTGCAAATGCTTGAGATAGCTAGAGAATGGATAGCTACCTTTAATTTCTGACAGCAATTCAACTCTGCAATGGTGAGTTGTTTGTATATCAACACCTGCAGATAGTAATCATTGCTTTGATCTTCCTCCTCTCTGTGCCATATAAAATTTAATCATAGATTCTCAGACAGTTGAAGCCGATAGCAAGATGCTCTCCCTGATGACACGATCAACTAATTATACAGCAACAGTTCTTGCAGAGGTATGTAAAATGTTCCTTCTAATTATTGACAAAATATTTCAGGGTGAACAAACTTACTTTGTATAACAAGCCCAGCTAGTCAAAATTTCTAAATTTACATCAGAATCAAGATGATTCATTTTTTAAAAACTTGGGGGAGTTTATATTTAATTTTTTTTTTCTAGGGGAATATATCCCTAAATGTCTAAATACTAATAAAATCCCATTCATTCATGATGAAGCTCAACATATATGGGTAGGGACATTGTCCATATCTGTGATATTTGTCATGGTCTGCTTTTTGCATTCATTTCCATTAAGGAGAGTCAGGTACATTATGCGTAATTTTAAGACTCAGGCATCCTGGTGTCTGAGGCTTGTACTGAACAGACAAGAGTTAAGTTACAAAACCTAAATATTCAAAGATCTGCAAGTTACTGGATTTAAGTACCATGTAACTACAGATAAAACTCAAAAGTGATAAAAGTTAAATAAATGATTGAAGAGTTGATTTATTATTATGGAGTGAGAACATGTACTTTTAATCATTTCTTGCTTTTGAAAAGGTTCAGATTAAACAAAAGTCCCTCACACTACTGGGGGAATTGTTCTTTCTCTATTGCTGCAGTAAGAGAGAAGTTGAATTTATGGGTAATAATGAGAGGAATCATAATGAAAACTTGCTTTACAGTTTACCATGGCACATATTGTTTGTTAGTAAAAAAATCATAGTTGATCTTACTTTTCTACAATACTGACACAAGGAACATGCTTAACAAAAATATAAATAAGCTTCCAGATGCCATTCAAAAGTCTTCTCTGACTTGGTTTGGAAAGCTCACAACAATGTCAAGAGGTAGCCAGCATTAGGTAACTTTCTAGTTGCAGTTGAGAAAGGAAAGAGGCATTTAGGAAAAGAGTATCACTTCCAAAGGCAGCTGCTGATGGCAGGGTGGAAGTAGTTTTTGTAGTTGTGATGTTCACTGTCCTCTGCAGCACGGAAGTATTCCCACTGAAACAGTAGCTATGGAGTGGATGAGAACTTGTGACCCAGGATTTCCCGAGGAAAGGTTTAAAAGAGAGTACAGGATTTGTTTGCTTTGCTTTCCAGAGATGAACTCTATCCCACCTTAGCAGAAAGATAAGATATTCTGCGGAATGCTCTGCTTTTGTGCTTTGAGCCAAAAGATTTTTTTTCCACTGGGAGATCCCTCTGGCATGTTTACTGATTTGGCTGTTTTTCAAGTATTGGAAACAGGGTGTTCTCAAAGTCATACAGATGTGTATAGCGCCACCATTCACTTTAGCCTAGAACTCTCATAAGTAGCACGTGTTCTGTACTAACAGAACTAACCCTTTCTTAAGCTGTTGTCATCGGGAAAGTCTGCTTGATGGTGGTCTCCAAAAATGCCAGCACTGGGTCCTTCCCTTGTTTTGGTGTCTTCAGCTCTTTTAGGTGAAAAGTTAATATTACAATATGTACGTTGGTGGTAAAAACTTCAAGACATCATCAAAAAGATAAACTGAGAACAAATTGTTCTTACTGCAAATGTTACATTACAAAATAATAAGTCTGTTGGGCATATCTCTATAAAAGATCATCTTTTCCTCTTTGTTTCTCTGTATTTTTTCTATATTTGATGACTTTTAGAGTTGAAGTTTGAGACACTAATGAGGAAGCTGTAGGGGAAATGGAGGAATAACAATCTGAATGAAATATTCAGAAATTTAGATATATTGTGATAATTTTCAAATCCTGTGGCATCCTTTCATTTTTTTATTCTGTGTTGTGGTTATTTAACTCTTGCAATTTGTTTCCCCTGTAAAAAATATATCTTATATCTAGTTAGCTGTCTGCGTATGAATGTAATGCAAGAAGCTGGGTGATCTGGATCCTATTAGCATTGCCATACAGAATGCAATAGTCACATTCTTCTGTAAGTTGAGAGAGAGACATTTAGAGCAAAGAGCAGTTCCACTCTGAGCCTGTACCTTCCAGGTTTTAAACTTACTGAAGTCCTATGACCATGGAGTTCTTACAGGTATCTTAACTTTTTCATTTGTATGATAAGAAACACAATTTTATATCATAGAATCCAGCTATCTGTGCAGAAAATAAAGTCTAAAATGAAGAATACTGTGAACTATTCTTCCAAAGCATAGCTGCTATTTTATATACATTTTGACAAGCAAATGGTCCAGCAGCATTCAGACTTAAAAACTGCAATGTAGTGAAAGGAGGCACATAAAATTTCAGAGTCTTGGTTAGGTGACTTCACAAGAGGGTAACCTGGAGATGAGCTTTTTTCATAAGCAGAGCTTGTGCTTCTGAGGCTTACGGTGTGATTTTCATATAGATGTAAGTTTCTGATTCCTCCTTCCCTTGAACCTTTTGCAGAATTGGACAGACATAAAATACTGACATTTGGAACAATCAATGGGGAACTCTTGCGGCAAGGCATTTAGACTTCTTCCTATTGTTGAAGGACGTAGCTTTCAGAAGTTGATCTGAAATGGTTGCTTTAAAAAAATACTTCAATTGGAGCTATGGTGCAGAATTAGCCACATCTTCTTGGTAGAATGATTGGTGTCTGAATTCTATTCTCACTTTGAGAAAGCTAGTCCACTGGGGGCTGATGGGGTCCATCTGTCAGAGGAGGGGAAGAGCATCTTTGGCCATAGGCTTGTCAAGCTGGTGAAGACAGTTTTAAACTAAAATTGCAAGGGGAGGGGAACCTCAATCCACCCCACTCCTACCAGCTTGATGCCAATGCCAGCAATAGATGTCCAGAGCCTAGAGAGGGATCACAGGTCACCAGGATAGCACGTGAATAGCATCACAAAACCAGTCAGCTTCAACTGGGGGCTCAACTTAAATGCCTCTATGCAAATGTACATAACATGGGGAATAAACAAGAGGAGTTAGAGACATGAGCGTGCCTGCAGGGCTATTATCTTTTTAACATCAAAGAGATGGAGTGAGATGACTCCTATGACTGGAGTGTTGGAATGGAAGGATACAGGCTCTTTACGAAGGACAGGCAGGAGAGACAAGGAGGGGTCACCCTCTATGTCAGTGACCAGCTGGAGTGCATGGAGCACTGTCTGGGGATGGATGAGGAGCCTACTGAGAGTTTATGGGTCAGGATTAAAGGGAGCACAGGGACAAGACATATTATAGTGGGGATCTGCCACAGGGCCACCCAACCTGGATGATCAGGATCAGGTACTCTGTAAACAGTCAGAGAGGGACCGGGGGGTGTTGATTGACAGCTGGCTGAACAGGAACCAGCAGTGTGCCCAGGGGGACAAGAAGGCCAATGGCATCCTGGCTTGTGTCAGCAATAGCGTGGCCAGCAGGGACAGGAAAGGGATCTTACCCCTGTACTGGGCACTGGTGAGGCCGCACCTCGATTCCTGTGTTCAGTTTTGGGCCCCTCACTCCAAAAAGGACATTGAATGACTCGAGCGTGTCCAGAGAAGGGCAACGAAGCTGGTGCAGGGTCTGCAGCACAGGTCATACGAGGAGGGCTGAGGGAACTGGGGGTGTTTAGTCTGGAGAAGAGGAGGCTGAGGGGAGACCTCATTGCCCCCTACAGCTACCTGAAAGGAGCTTGCAGAGAGCTGGGGATGAGCCTCTTTAACCAAGTAACAAGTGATAGGACAAGAGGGAATGGCCTCAAGTTGTGCCAGGGAATGTTTAGACTGGATATTAGGAAGCATTTCTTTCCAGAAGGGGTTGTTAGGCATTGGAATGGGCTGCCCAGGGCAGTGGTGGAGTCCCCATCCCTGGAGGTGTTTAAGAGTCGGATCGACATAGCGCTGAGAGAATATGGTGTAGTTGGGAACTGTCAATGTTAGGTAAATGGTTGGACCGGATGATCTTCAAAGTCTTTTCCAACCTTGATGATTCTGTGATTCTGTGATAGGTACAGCCTCATGTTCAACTACCCTGATATCTGTTGGAGGGACAACACAGCAGGGCGCAAGCAATCCAGGAGGTTGCTGGAAGTCGTTGATGATAACTTCGTTCGGATAGGGGAGCCAATGAGGAAGGGTGCTATTATGAACGTCACCAACAAGTAGGGGCTGGTGAGGAGTGTGAAGCTCAAGGGCAGCCTTGGCTGCAGTGACCATGAAATGGTGGAGTTCAAGATCCTTAGGGCAGTGAGGAGGGGAGGGTGCGCAGCAAGCTCACTAACCTGGACTTTGGGAGAGTAGAGTTCAGCCTCTTCAGGGATCTGCTTGGCAGAGTGGCCTGGAATAAAGCCCTGGAGGGAAGAGGGGCCAAAGAAAGCTGGTTAGTATTCAAGGACCTCCTCCAAGCTCAGGAGCAATGCATCCTGACAAACAGGAAGTCAAGTAAGAATGCCAGAAGGCCTGCATGGATGAACAAGGAGCTCCAGGATAAACTCAAACATAAAAAGAAAGCCTATAGAGAGTGGAAGCAAGGACAAGTAGCCTGGAAGTAATACCGAGAAACTGTCCAAGCAGCCAGGGATCAGGTTAGGAAAGCCAGAGCTCTGATAGAATTAAATCTGACAAGAGACATCAAGGGCAACAAGAAAAGCTTCTATAGGTACATCGGTGATGAAAGGAAGAGTAAGGAAAGTGTTGGCCCTCTCCAGAAGGAAATGGGAAACCTAGTTACCTGGGATATGGAGAAGGCTGAGGTACTCAACAAATTTTTTGCCTCATCACCAGCAAGGACTCCAGTCACACCACTGAAGTCACAGAAGGCAAAGGCAGGGACTGGGAGAATGAAGAATCATCCACTGCAAGAAAAGATCAGGTTCGATACCATCTAAGGAACCTGAAGGTGCAGAAGTCCATGGGGCCTGATGAGGTGCATCCACAGGTCCTGAGGTAACTGGCAGATTAACTGACTAAACCACTATCCATCATATCTGAGAAGTTGTGGCAGTCTGTTGAAGTTCCCACTGACTGGAAAAGGGGAAACATTTTTAAAAGGGGAGAGAAGGAAGACCCAGGGAACTACAGGCCAATCAGTCTCACCTCTGTGCCCAGCAAGATCATGAAGTGGATCTTCTGGGAAACTATGCTAGGGCACATAGAAAATAAGATGATTGATGACAGCCAACCTGACTCCACTAAGGGCAAATTGGACCTGCCAGATTTGGTGGCCTTCTGTAACAGGATTACAGTGCTGATGGATGAGGGAAGAGCAACTGATGTCATCTACCTGGACTTGTGCAAAGCTTTTGACACTGTCCAGCATGATATCTTTGTCTTTAAATTGCGAAGACATAGATTTGACAGATGGACCACTCAGTGGATAAAGAATTGGCTGGGTCGTCACACTCAAAGACTTGCAGTCAACAACTCAATGTTCAAGCAGTGACAAATGGCATTCCTCATGGGCCAGTATTGGGACCAGTCCTGTTTAACGTCTTTGTTGGCAACATGGACAGTGAGACTGAGTGCACCCTCAGCAAGTTTGTTGACAACACCAAGTTGTGTGGTGCAGTCAACACGCTAGAGAGAAGGTAATGAACATCTTTCACCCTAAGCAGAATCCCGTTGTGCTGCAGTCTGTGTTGTATAGACCGTATCTGTCGTGTGCAACCACCACAGCAATCTTATTACACTCTTATCAGTTTTCAAAGCTACCTAGAGCTCTGTGTTAAAATCAGAGGTATCTCTGCATGTTCTGAACTGAGCCTTTCCTCACTGCCCCTTTTAGTTTAGCAGGAATTGTGCTGGGCGAAAGCAGGAGCCATTTTGTTATCACATCTCTCTCATAGAAGCAGATGAGTTTTTCCAGGTGTTTTAGATACAGTTGGTTTTGGTGAGTTATTTTCTTTCCTTTAATCACCTTTTCCCAAGAATTTCCAGTGTAAATCAGTCACAGACTAAAGCAGACACTATATTAAAAATCACATGACCTATTATTTTTAATTTAATCTTAAATTATCATTCCCTAAAAAGTCAACAGTGAAAAATAATAGATCACATCTTCACTTAGAATATAAAGTTTTCTAAATAATTTTTTTAATAAATTATCTTCAGTGAGCCAGTGACACTCTTTATTGTGTCACCAACTGCAGTAGGTACACGATTATTCCTTAATTTTTTATAATCTTTCTTAATATTTCTGTTCAATTTAGAATAAAGTTGTCAGATCAAAAACTGTTTACAGAAACCCTTAGGAAAACAACTAAAATTAAAATAACAATTAAAAGTGTTCCAGAAATTATTTATTTTCTGTTTTTTTCTTTTCTGATCAGAGGAAATAGTGCCAGACTTTAGTCATAGATTCGGTAAGACATTCTTGATGGTGGTCTTAATTTATTCTTTTTTAAAATTAAACCAAGAGAGTGCTATTGGGTCAACTTAGTTTCTAAGTTTGCTGAACCATAGGCATCTCTGCAAATTAGAAAACTGCCAGTTTAAAATATGTAAGCTAAAAGCCTATAGTAACATCACCCTCAGTAGCCCAGTGGAAAAGCTAATTATTTCATTATTATTTTTTCATGTGAGAGAGCAACAAATTAAAACAACTAATCCACTTCACTGAACAATATTGAGCAGAGCCCGGAGGCTTCAATTAACCACAGTTTAATAAAGGTACTAATCTGCATTAAATTAAATCCTTCAAGGGCTCACATTGAACCAATGCGTAAGTAGTAATCAGCAAGTCCTGATAGAGTGGTCTGCTGGGGCAGATAGCTGGAATGTGCTGTGTAATCAAATTCCAAGAGGTTTAAACCCAACAAAAAAAGAGAAATTGCTCAAGCCTTTTTAAGCAAAAGGTGTTTGGGTTTGGGGTTTTTTTTTTCCCCCATCACTAGATTTTAATATCTAGCATATTCAAAACTGCATATTCTAAAAAAATTACATTAAAATACTTATTTCAAAGTCAAGTCAAAACAAGTAAGTTAAAGCTGCTTACATGCCTGTGCTGTGAATGACCCCGTTATACAACTATGCAAATAGTAAGACTAAGCTCCTCAACTGTTTTTTTTCTTCTCTGTACTATAAGTATTCACTAAACTCAGAAGCTCTAATTAGCTGCAATTTGTGTGCTTAAATACTTCCAGAATCCTCTAGAACGTTGCAAGCTGCACTCAACATACAGTGCTGTAGGGCAGCAGTGATTTTTATTCTCAGTCATATGTACAATTCTACATTGTATGTAGAATTGAATAACCTTGTAGGTTCACCATAAATTTGGTCTCAAAAGAATGTCCTAAGACTTAGTTTGAAGTTTTAGAAGGCAGGAATTCTTTATTGCAGTGCTGGATGCACAGGGGATCATTTCACCCAATGCGCATGCCGAAAGACAAAGGCACACCCTTTATATACAATAAAATAAACGAATATTCATGTAATTTCCAAGAAGTACACACCTATTTGTCAGAGGATCTCATGCATATGTTAATACATTGCACAGGCATACTAATATTTGGGGAAGGGTCTCTGAGTGGCTTCCATGGGGGGTTTTGGTGGTCTGTGGTGGTCCCTAGTGGTTGTTGAAGAGGTGTCTCTTAGTGTTCTTTCCAGGAACTCTTGAGGTTTTTTCCATATGAGGCCTCATATTGGCTCATTGCTCTGTCTGTAAAGTTTCTCAGCTTTCTTGTCTTTGACTACCAAGGTGTCTATTGGTTTCTCTGCCCTCTCTGGGATGTACCCATCACAGTTGCAAAAATTATGTCCTTGGGTGCATTCTTGTCTGAGGCCCCTTACAGCAGTTATCATCAACTGCTTGCAGGCATCAGCTGGCAGACATCAGTAGAGCTCAAGATGGTTAATATTAGCAGCATATTGTCTTTTAAAAGACAGTATTTGATCTGTATTAATCTAATGAAAGGCCCATATCACCTTGCTTTCCAAAGTAGTTTCAGCACAAGGAATAAAGGTCTTCAGACATGGTTGTGTTCTGATTTCTGACATTGCAGATCTTAGTGCAAGGCTCAACAAAAACAAAAACAAACAAACAAAAAAAAAAAAGCCCAAAACCAATTGAATTGCCTATTAAAAATGTTCATGTCAATCACTTTGTGTCTAGGGAGTCAAATTCCAACTTTTTGATCAGTGGATGAAGAGACTGCCAATTTTGCCAGTCCTGTCTGACCCCTCAGCAACACTGAATTCCACTGTTGTCTTTGTGGACTGACAGGGTGGAAATTGCGCTTTCCATACCAGCAGTGTTAATGTTTTACACTACATAGTCTAAGCTAGGTCGTACATTGCAACTCCACTTTCTCTCACACACCTTTTCAAGTAAAAAGAGTCAGCTGTGACTACCTGGACTGACCAGCTGATAGGACAAGTTGTAGCAACATTATTTCCTTAAGCCTATAGCTTGCAACTGAGGTCAGGATTGATTTAAGGAATTCATTTCACCTTTATGAGGGAGAAGGAAGAGGGATTGGCTAGCTTATAGAAAGTATTTCAATACGTCATAGAAAGTTGTTCTACAAAATGTGTCTATTCACATGAAAATATTTTACTAGGTACTGGAGGCAAAAATGGAGGATAAGATCTACCAAAAAGAACATAGCTCTCTTATGCCCATCTTCATGTTTAAATGCCTTCACAGTGGCTTGCCAGGCTGTTTCCATGGTGGAAAAGTTATAAGCTAAGTCCTCTGCAGGTGGATATCATCCATCAACATTTCAAATATGGTGGGAGAAAAATAATGGGGCTCAGTCCCAGAGAATGGGGTTATTGGTGATGAAGGTTTACAACATTTTGCCCATGAGTCAGAGCCTCTTTCCAAGGCTTCACCTCGTGTATTCATGCTTGCTCTTTATTTCTAGATTGGTGTAGTAGAGATACCCCACCCCAATTGTGGTTTATGTTTAGACATGTATATGTACAGTTGCAAGAATTATTGCATGTAAGGAACCATGCAATGGCACTATCATTTTCTCATTGAGACTATTTCTGGCAACTGGTACATGAAACTAGTACACAGAATCAGCTGACTGTTGTGGCTAAAAGCACAAGTATGATAGCATGTGAAAGCATGGGGATTGTTTTCCTCATTGCTGGGCTCCAGTCCTCCAAATTTTCCAAAGCCATGGCACTGTGGGTTGCCCACATAGAATAATTTGCAGGATTTAAGATTTAATGAGGCCCACCCAAGTTCTCTATAAAAGTGCAATCCTAATATTAATTCAAGGCTTAGAAACAAAACTGTAGGATTGGCTTAATAGTCTTAAGTCAAAGACAGAAGAGGATGAAAGAAAGCCTTTCAGTAAAGCTTTCAAACATCAAGCAAAGCTAAATCCATAAAATAAAACAGAATGGAAAATCCTGAGAAATATTTTCTATTATATAAAAAGATGGTCATAATTATGTGTTGATACACATCATGACTAAATTCTGATATATATCATCTTTAAAGTTACTTATTATACAAGAATTTAAAATTTAAATCCTGCTTGAGTTTTTATATCATGTCTTTTGCTTGAGAAATTCAGCAGATTCAACCAAGTTTCAAACCTCCTGAGACTAAAATACTAGCTGATTTTTTTTAACAGTCCTTTTAAAGTAAGACCCTCTGTTCAGATCAAACAAGAAACACTCGAAGTACCTTCTTAATTTCTATTTCCCGTGATTTTCTTCTTCTCTTAGTCTGTGATTTATTAAGAAATTTTGTCTCAAAGCTATTCTTTTCCTTCTGCTTTGACCCTGAATAAAACTCATGAAACTTTATAAAATCATATTTAGTGATTGTTTCTTTGTTATTGGAGAATACTTTATGTTTACTTCTGTTTAAACCCTATGAGTAGGACTAAACTTCAGGGAGAAAATAGGAATAATGGGTTCATGTGCACATAAAGAAAAAAAGTGCCAAGACTTTTATTAAACTCATCTTGGAAAAATGTTTGTGCTTTTACAGTCATTCTTGAATCACAGAAGAGTTGGAATAATAATTACATTGATTATATTCAACTTCTTTGCCAATTAAGTAAGTACATGCCGAGGAACAACCTGTGAAATTTCACACTCCATAAGGAAAAAAACAAATAGTTACTGTGCACATGGAACTATATTACAAAAAAATACCTTGCATAATGCACTTATCTACAATTGGGCTCGAAATTTAAGTGACAGAATTACGCATTTTTTAATTTTATGTGTGTGAGATTTTTCCCTTTGTCGGAATGTTGTAGGGGTCTTGAATTAGGTAGTCTGACTGCTTTCATCTGATAGGGAGCAAGAGTCGATAGCAGTAGTCACAGTGATGTTTATTTTTTAGTTGAATTTGACAAAAAGAAGGAAAAAGCAATGCTTCCAGAGTCAGTGGTCGACACTAGAGCACACAACCTGCATGAAAAATATTGTAGAGTGACAAAGGTCTTCAAGTTCCCAAGTATAGTTATGATTCTGAGTCAGAAATAATAGAAAGATAATGAAAATGCCTTGACATAAAAGAAATAATGCATTGTCTCTTGACTGACAGATATGTGCATGACATGAAATTATTATGAGCTAAATAAGATCAGAGAACTATAAATATGCTGCAAGTTTTTCTGTGATTTTTTCATTAATGCAGAAATATATGTCACAAAATAATACTTGATCTCAACATTTTTTAAAAAAAAAATATTGAATTGCATAATACTATAAACATTCAATGAAGAAATATACCTAAAAACAATGGTACGGAATCTTTGTAGTTCTACAAGGAAGGGACTGTCTTAACTATTTCAGTTTTGCTGTACTATGACACTTTAAATGTGCTGCTTGAATCATTAGAGAATTACACATGCTTCCTCCTTGACAGCATCATATATGGAAAGCATAAGCAAAGTGCATAAAAACAGTTTCTTGCACTGTTCTCAATATCCTAATCAGGGTTTACCTGACAGTGTTTCAGATTGATCGTTCACTCCCATGACTTCATAAATGCTCGTGTTCTCTAGATATTTTCAACATCTTCCCTCATACTTATGCAAATATGCTGTAGATATTACAAGAAAACCATATTTTTATAAGGAGAAAATATCTATAAAGTATTACTGTACTCCTGATTAATTCAGGAATTTAATCTTTAGGTTATACTTTAGTTGTGTTTTTCTTACTTGTTTATTCCTGAACTGAAACACTACCTGAGGTGGGCAATTGAAATTTGGATATTATTTTTCAGGAAAATCAAATGTCAACAATCTTCAGTTACTTAACAGAGGGGAAAAAAAAAAAAAAAAAAAAAACAAAAAACCTAACTATACAGCTAAGCCTAGATTATAATAATGCCAAAATATTATAAAGCCAAAATCCCTCAGAAATAAAATACTATAATGACAAACTTCATAGAAGGTTTTTTTTAAAGAAATGTAACTCAGTGCAGGGAGCAAGTTTCCTTTCTCTGAAACAGGTTTGTAAGAGCCCCAGTTTGGATTTGCTGGGTTTGCTAAAGCAACTGGACTCAAGATATTTTAATAAGTAAAAGATTTTTCTGTCTCCTGCTATCCACTCCCCAACAACAAAAGCCCGTAAGTATTGCATGGGAGATCTATCAGGCAGAATAGGACTTTCTCTAATGTTTTCCATTGCATTGTGTCAGGCAAGGTAGAGAAGAAAGGTCTGCACTGGGAGAAGAGGAATACTGTTCATGCAGTGGTATGGAAGGATCAAAGCCTTTAACAGTGGGGTGTTGAGGGAAGGAGCTGCCATACTCCTGGCTGCAGGAGTCACTAGAGAGTCTGGAGGGCTGCTCTCTCTTCCCCTGACCACCTGCATGGTGCTTCCAGCTTCTTCCTGGAAGTGGATCTTCTCTCTTTCTTCTGACCAGACATTGTCAGGTACAAGCAACACAATTGAAAAGAAAGCATTTGCCTCATATGTCATTTACTTTCAAATTTGGTGAAAGGCAACAGTGAGTCAATGTCACAATTTCCATTTTGTCCTAATCTGCTGAGAAATGTTTTCCTTAGCTCTTTTTGACATTGGTATCAACACCTGCTAGCATTTTAGTCAGTTTGGTTTCAAGTGGTATGTCACTGGCATCATTTATTAAACTCTTTTTTTAAGAGTTAGCTAGAGTAGTACCTTTGGTTTCAGTTGAAGATATCACTGAAATCAAAGCTCACAACAGATCACATAATAATGACATCTGAATCAATATTGGAGCTGTTTTTCCTAATGCCATTTGAATGGCAAGTTAAGAGAGAGTAATATTGTAACCATTCAGAATATCACCACCATCTGTTCACAAGAACATTTATAAACAAGCTAATGTTGAAAGCACTGTTGTCAATGCCACAATTTTACTATTAGACACCAAATCATACATAGGGCTTGATACATGCCTAAAATGTATCTGTTACTTGATGTTTACTAAGATAGAAGTCAGTAAAATCTGGTGTATAAAGTACTGGGAGAAGAAAAATAAGAAATGAAGGTTATAGGACAGAAAATGAAATACCTACATATATATAGAATCTGTGTGCTTTAGTATTCATGTTCTGTATAATAAAGTTGTCAAGAGTGGTCCAGGAAGGCACCCCTCCTACCTTCCAGCATAGTCTGCACATGATGATGAATCTGACATGAAGATAGTTACAAGAATAGCTTAGAGATCCTGGCTGAAGTTTACCAAGACCTAGCAACCAAGTTCTCCAGATGACATGGTGTGTTTACAGCCTGGAATCCATGTTTTACTCCCATGTTGGTGTGATTAGTGCTCTAAATGGTTTCCCATACCAGTGCTGACTGTGGATTTCTGTGCATGGAGGGTGCAGTGGTCATCGGTTTATAGTCCGTACAAGATTTTGTGGGGTATGAAGGAAAATATTTTTAAAAGTGAATAACCCCTGTTGTTAATACCTCATCACAGCGGAGTATATGCATTGCAGCTGTGCTGTAGAGATAAATTCCATAGGTTCTGCCATATTCTTCTCCAGACTAGAGCAGGATTAAGTTAGTGTCAGAGTTCAGTAAATTAGAGTAAACCACCTCTTGTTAGTGATTGCTGTCCCACGATGCTGTTTTTTCTGAAAATCTCTTCTGAGTGTTATAATCATTTCAGCTCTTTGGGGATTTCTGCTGTGCACAAGAGCTTTGGAGTCTTAACGTGATTCAAGCAGTGTGTTTTTAAGTCTCTTTCCCATGCCTGGTTGTGTGTCTGTTCATATAATAAAGACTTTACTTTTTTTTTTTTTCGACCAAGGCTGGATATAAAAAGTGAAGAAACTACAAGATTGCTTTCATATTGACAGGTTCATCATGCCAGATTTCCCATAGAATGAAGCCATGTTAATAAGTTTTGTGGCTCTTGAAAGTTTTGGCCCTTTTTTCTTTCATAGTTAAAGTGAATGTTGCAAGTCCTCTGAGCTACCTTTGGAGTGGTGCTATGCCCTGTCTTGTGAACCAGTCATCGATAATTACTGCTCCCACATTCTTCTGTCCCTCTTCACCCCAATGGTGATCACTTGATTTGGCAGCAGTTTGTAATTTTATATGATGAATTAAGAAAATCTTCACAAATGGTCTCTTTATGAAGCTGTTGACATTGGAAGAAATAGGCATGAAACTTGCATTATTAGTGGGAAAAAAAAAAAAAAAAAGGATGAGAAGAGATGTGTCTGGGGGAATCATCTACTATGAGCAAGTTTCTTTCAGTTTATGCCTTGCAATTCTAATGTACTTTTGTATCTCATCAGTTTTTAACTACTTCTTAATACACTAAATATTTAGTCATTTGATTTGCCCTTGCATTTTCTGAAATGTTTCTTTTGTAGTTTCTTTCCCTGCAGAAACCTCTGTCCTGCTACTTCTGCAGTGAAAGTCCACTACTCTACAGAGGTACTTTAAGACAAAAATAAGAAACATGGACAGTCCCAGTTTATGTCTTAACCACCTTGAATATCTCAAAAAATGTCACATTAGTCCAGCATATCTCATAGCAAAATTACAGTGCTGGCTTTGCTTTCTCTTTAAAATGCAGATCATATAAATAAATTTCCATTGGAGAATGAAAAAAACATGAGTATCAACCTGAATTTTGGTAATATTGGTATTATATTTCAGTAATATTTTATCCCTCCTTCATATGACATGTTGGTATATCAGATTAGGCTATGTATGAAGAAGAGGTACATTTACAATTTTGTCTGTGTCTGTAAAAAGCTACAGCTATGAAGACTTGACAGAAAGAATACATGCTTCTAGATCTCTCTTAGTTGCAGTTAAAGTCCACTTAAAATTATTAGTTCAAAGAGATAATAAGATTTTGACTGCATTGTTAAATCCTCCTATGTGATTTGAAACTGGTACAATTTTTTCGAACTTAATGCAATTTCCAGTTGACCCTATCTGCTTAATGATGTGACATAATCAGAAAGTATAACATGTTTCATTCCAATATATGCAATTTGGGTAGTATGATTATCAGCAGAAGAAAACACAGTGCTGTTATTTTATTCCATATCAAACAACTGATATTATCAGGTCTGAATAATGTTTCATATAATTCAAAATCACATAGTTCCAAAATGTTGACAAAAGACAGAATTAAGAATTTTCCTTTATGGCATAGAAGACCTAAGAAGCATCAGAGCTACATCCTCTGATGTTTTGCCTTTTGGGTGTTTCAGTGGGCTTCTTCAGCTAAAGGAAACTTCCCTTGCTTTGCATCTGAGAAAATTAGTTTGGCTCAGCTGAAGAGGAGGGAGACAAAACAGCTGATGACAGAATGTTGTGTCATCTCTAATAACTGGCTCTTCTCTTGTTCCATTTCTCCAAACCGGTGTCTGGAGGAAGGCTAAAAGGTGGTGGAACCAGGACCTCAACCAAGGCATTCTAGCAAAGGATGCCTGGGGGCTGCATCACACAGGAGGCTCAAGAGGGACTCGTAAATAACTGCAGGGCTGGAAGATGAGATGAAATGTGAACAGTGGTGTATAATTGGTCCATTTGAATGTTTAGGCTTGGGAAACGCTCTTTCATACAATTATGTACAATTTGATTTTAATTGCTTCATCAACTCAGCACCCACACAGTGAGTAGCAAAACCACCTCACTCTAATGAAAAAGCAGACAATGTTATAGCTGTCACACATTTGTGGGGTAGAATCAGCAATTTAGAACTAAAGGGGTTCAGACCAAGATTCTATTCAGTGCAAAACTCCTATGTGTGCATTTTAACTTCACAATTTTTTAATTAGAGAGCAGTAAGATCTGTCTTTAATGTGAAGGTAATTTTCTTTCCTTATTTTGAGGAGTTAGAAAAAATGTTACACTTTTTTAGAAACCAAAACCTGGTTTAAAAGATAAATAGTCTGCCATCACTGAGTGGCAGAAAAATATTTCCTGTATATTCTACTTGCTAGTTATGTATATGCACCTATAGACTTCTGTGATTTCATGTTTCACTATGGTTTGCTAAGCTGCATTTGAAATAAATTAGAGCTTCATAAAGGTGTATTGCTGTTCTGTCAGATCTTTATTAAAACAGCTTGATTTTTCTAACAGTTCTTTACACTTAATATTATAAATTATTTACTGCAGTGGAGTGAAATATTAGGTTATACTAGATACTTCTGTGGGAGAATTACCACAGTGCTCAGCAGTGGTGACTGAGAAAAAAAAAAAAATAGGAATTTTTGGGAAAGTAAGAGATACCAAAACAGTGAATGTCTGCTTGTCACAATACCAATCTGTAGTTCACCTTTGGTGCACAGTTCTGGTTCCTTCCAGAAGGAAGGATAAAATTCATTGGAAATGTTTGAAGAAGGGCAGCAAGGATAATAAAAGGTAACAAATTGTTTCTGTGTGAGAAAATACTTGGTAAATGGTTAATCTGGGTAAAAAAAAAAAATAAAATAAATAAATTAAAAATGTATCCTGAAACCATGATGGGTATGAAGAGGATGCATGGGAATTGACTGTTCACTGCCTCTCTGTTATAAACATCATGGGAAAGCATGAGAAGTCACATGCAAAACAAACAAGGAGATCATTCCCCCTGTAGCAGGGAGAAGGATGTTAAGGATGCTGAAAGTCTGCATGAAATCAGCAGACCCATTTATGGAGGAAAGCCCGTGAAGTGTTACAGAATGTGTAGAAGTCACAACAACAGAGAAAGTCTATGAGCAGAAAACAGTTGTTAGCTAAGAAACTATTAGGAAAAAGCATTATATACATTTGACATATATTTCCTTTTTTCTATCACATATTTATGGCACTTGTAGAGACAGGATAGTGGGCTAGATGAACCCATCATCTCATCAATCAGGGCTTTCTTGATAGAAAAGGTTAATATTTAAACAACTTTAGCCTCATAGCAGACTTGGTGAAATCATAAATATTTCTCTAAAGAAGCATCATGAATTAAGTCGGTAGGCTTAATTCTTCCCCTAATGTGTCACTATCTGTAAGAAGGAAATAGGAGAACTTTTTGAAAATATTCTTTACAATACAACCTTCATTTTAATAAGCGTTTCTTTAAAATTTTCCCCTGGCACTTCTACTGATCTTGAGGAAGTCTGTAGGAACCTGGAAATCTACATCAATTCTTGGATCTAATAATTCTCCCTGGTTCTTTTCAAAATATCTGTTAATCTTTCCAGTTAATTTATCAATTACATGGATACTACTGACTGGTCACATATGTTTGGTCTATATAATGTTTTGAAAATACATAAAGCATAAATACAAATTTGCATAGCAGCATTAACAGAGACATTCTTTTCATTTCTGTTACCTTAAAGTAAGAAAAAAAAAATCAGGTTTAATGGTTAAAATCATAAACTATTGAGTCAAAAGTACCCAATTATTTTTAAATTACTCTTATTTCTTCTAAGTACAGTATAAAAACTGCATCTGGTAAACAATGCTAACAGATAAATTCTGTAATGTGCTGTAGTAATAAATGACTGCATTCTACGCCCTCCTACTCTGTACTGAATACAGCTTGACTTTCAAGACAATTCAACATTGTTCTTGGAAGAACTCTGATGATAAAGTGTTTGGGAAATCAGTTAAAAGAACAAAACATACAGAAGTACAGCCTCTTTAAAGGGTAAAACTTCTAATGGCCAGCCTCTATGATGCTACTAGTAATAAACATCTGTTAGAAAATGAAACATTTGGGCACAGTCTAATGATCTTAATGTCCAGAGAGGTCAAATCCTAATGCTTCAAGCAAGACACAGAAGTGCTTATAATGCTCATAGTTGGGTGACGCTGAAAGGAGGGGTAGAAACTTGTCTTGAGCACACTTAGTAATAAGGTTATATTGAAGCATTGCAATCCTTTGTACTAACCTAGCTATAGAAGGTTACAGATGAAGGGTCTTTACTCAGAGACAGTGGGATTCACAAAAGTGCTCATTTGGTTAAGGAACACTAATCGCATCAGCTTGCAATGGCACTGATGCAGTTCAGTCACCAGATGCTCCTGTAAATACTGTCTGTAATTTCCTTCAGTAATACTTCACTGCCTGTCCAGTTACTCTTCCCCTCTACAAGGTAGAGAATTTTAACACCACCTCTCTTGCCCCAGTGAAACCTGTTTTATAATCTGGTCACCTGCTGGAGATAAACAAAGTTGGGAAGCAGAGGGTTAGAACTGCCTCCAGTTTGGCTCTGCCACTGAAATTGCAGGTTTATGAAATTGCACTCTTGGCTCTCTTTTTAAAATAATGTTAATTCAGAGGTCAGCAGTTAACCATCCCAGCTACATAGCATGTTAAAATCTGCCAGAATTTATCTTCCTGAAAAATTTCTGTTCTTGATTAATTTTTAATATTTGCTGTCCTCTTTTATGAGGAGTCAGTACTGAGCTCATTGCTACCTGCTGCTTGAGAGTTCATTTCATTAACAGTGAGCTGAGTTGAAAATGTAAATAATGTGTATGTTTTTAGCATTAAATGTGCAGCATCCACCTCTTTGATAGCACTGTTGTACAGTTGGACCATATTGAAAAAAAAACAGCTATCTCTGCTTATTGGCTGTTTCTTTACTTCTGAAAATACAGGAGTAGCTATGGCACTGGTAGTTTCATTGCAAGAGTGTCATAACTTTAATGCATCTGTGAATGAACCATGGCAAAGGCAGTTGTAATTTTCTGTAGCATCAATGGCATGTGGCAACTCTAAGTCCCTATCTAAAAAACATCCTTCACATTGCCACTGGGTGACATATGCGAGTATAACCATTGTGCTTGCGTTGATTTCTTAAGACAAAAGCTGTTGTTTCTGAGCCAGGTTACTTTGCAAGCTGAAACTGAATCTGGGAACAATCTCCAAAATCTCGTCAAGTCTTAAATACTGAATTTTTCACTTCAAAGTCAGATTGGGATTTTTACTGAGTTATCTTAATCATGTGAAATCTTCCCTCTCCTCCCCCTTCACGTTTTCTCCACCATGTCAACCAAATCAAATTCCCTTGTGTTAAAATGCAAGTAGTCTTTTCCTGCAGACGCTTGACCTCATTGAGCTGTTTGCTAGCTGCTGTCTTCATACTGCAACTTCCTCTACCTTTGCTGTTCTTCACAAATCATCTTTGGCCTGATCCTGTGCTAAAGAGATCTCTCAAGATGTGCACATGATCTCTGTTGCTCTGAACTGTGTGCTAGAGAAATCTCACAGGTTGTAGCTTTGCTGGAACAGAGTGTATATATGTGCATACAGAGTGTGTATATGGACATACTTCATATATATATATTACATAAAAAATACATGTATGTTACACAAAAACTCAGGGAACCAAGTGAGTAAAAAATCTCATGGATTAGCCAGCCTAGCAGAAGCTCCTCAACATACGTGATGGTGTAAGAAGTTTAGCAGTTGATGCATATGCTCAGCCTTGCCCATCCTGAGCCCATCAGAGCTAATGTACATGCAGAATAGTTTAGTGCTTGTGTATTCATCAGTGCCAAGGATGGACGGAATGTTTTACATGCATTAGGTGCAGGCTTACTGGCAAAGGAAAGGAGGGTATGTTATGCATATGTAGGAGTAGAGAGGAATTCATCCAAACTTGGGTGGCTGCAGGGGGGAGAGTAAAAATATTTTATATTTGCAAAACTCTTGAAGTAAGTAATTCAACACATATAATTGCTATCTATTAAAAAAATCCAAGTGTTGTTCTTATGAAAAGTTGTTCTTCAGTATTGATATCAAAGTGGTACAGTAAAGAAGCAGTCTCCAAATTTGTAAACATTTAAGTTGTGGTTTAAGTTACTAACTTTTAATTAAGCTGAAAACAATGCAGTTGCTTGTCCTTGAAAGACAAAGGTTTATGTTTATGACTTTCTGAAAAGTTACATTCACTACAGTAGAGCAACTGTGGTGAGAAACAGCGACAAACCCCAGCTACTTTGAAAAAAAATGACATTGCTGATTAATTGCAATATATTTCAACTGTGTATAGATTTCTCACAGTTACCAAATAAACACACTGGTTTCATTCTTTGGAGAGTAACAGTCTCTCTTGTGTGCTCAGGTTCTTTCCAGTTTAGTACAGTGTTTCTTTTGAAGGATTTGTTTTCCTGGGTTGAATTGAAGAATTCAGAGCACCTTATCACACAAGCTCAGTCTCTAAGGTGGAAGAAGAGGAAGGAAAAAAGCACATCAAGGCTTGTGCAAGTCAAATCCAACCTGTCAGGGGATTTGTTTTTCTTTTGGCGTCAGATTAGATGTTCTAACTGAGCAGTGTTGTGGGCTGCAGGTGAGCGTCCCCCGAAGCCTTAACGAGGCTAATCCCACAGCAAGCAAATTCCAAGCTGCTAATGGATGCGAGGGTTTCGCCTGCTCTCACATCTCTGCCCTACGGATTAGCTGAAGAGTTGTTCAGGGGGCGGTCAGAAATGCACACATTAGCAATGACCAGCAGGGAAACGTGAACAGCAGTTTGCTCTGGGACAAACTTAAATGCTAAATTTGATGCTCAGGTAAAAAAGAGGGGGGGGAAATGTTCTTGGTGGGGTTTTGCAGCTAGGTTAATGAAGAAAGCCTTAACATAGAGATCTAAGATACCAGTAAACTAAATCAACATATAAGTATGTCATGTACCTTAGGAATTCACTGTGCACTTTAAATTGTCTTGTGAATTAATATTGGAGTGTTTATGAAATGAAAGATGATAAGCTTGTTCTACTATTCTTGCAACTTTTCTAAACTTTTTACTACTTTATTAATTCACATTATAAACAAGAGTTTAATGCAGACTGTTTTGTTATGAATGAGTTGCTTTCCTCAAGTTATTCTAATTTTGTTATGAAGACTCTGTGGCAAGTTATAACATAATCTATTATACCTCCGAACCTTGTATTTCATTGCAGATGGTCTCTGTCACAGAAAGATACCAGGCACAGGGTAGTGAAACCAGATGCTTTGTTTTTAGTTTGCAAGGACAAGAAATTATGAAATGAGTAAATTGTGTATTTTGGCATTGTGATTCTGTTGGGTACAATAATATATAGTTTGAGATCTAAAATCTGAGAAGTCTTTTTCTCCTGATGTGAATAAAGGACTTTTTTAATTTTTTTTTTTTTCAATATTACAGTTGAAGATCTATAACGAATATTCAAATGCAAATTATGATGAGATTTAACATAACTGGGTTTCTTTTCTACATGAAAAGACAGTATGAAAAGAGGAGGAAAACAAACTTTAAATGTCAGTTTCTTGGTTTTTGAAAGCCTGTTTGTATACCTAAAGTAAAAAGTTTTCAGTGAGGTACCTGCTATGGCACCTTTTGTATTGGATCTTGAGGCTTAGAGAAGTTGAATGAGTGACCATCTTTACAAAAGATACATTGGGCCTATGTAGTAACTAACTTCACCAAGGTAATTTGTTTATGGAAGAGTATGCAAAATTTATGAAATTTATTAAAGGGTATTTTGAGGGACTCTTGGCAACATGAATGATAATCATACACTATGTAATCTCTGTGGTAGGATCTGATTTTGGATGCCAGGAAGAAAAGTTGTTTTACAAAAGATTTTCCTGTTTTCTAGAGAAGATAAAGGAAATTGCAGGCACATGTTTAGTGTTAAAACAAACAAGCATGAAGATAAGACTGGCATTATTCTGAAAGTGTCCCTTTTTTTTTTCATAAAAGTTACTTTATATATACATATATAACAAAGCTTATTCATAAATCTGCAGCTTCTTATCAGTGTGTGTCTTCTTAAGACAATATAGAAAGCTTTTGTACTCTTGGAGCTCAAAGGTAGAAATTTCAAGAATATGTGGTCCACACAGTAAAGTATATAATTTCAAATGTTAGCAAATATCTGAATAGTAGGTGTAACTTACTTCCTTTCTCTACAACACTCAACAAAAAGAAAAACCCTAATTTTATGATGTAGTTTAGCTTCAAAAGTTCTGCAGTAAAAGAGGCAATGAAAGTTCATAAAGTCCACTCCGGATGCCTTGACATTTCTAGAAAGCTAGTTTATAAAAAGCCATCCTTTGCCTGAAAAGACTACTAAAGTGAGAAATTACTTAATGATGCACTAGACTTCTAAACTGAATTGACTAAAATATAAAATATTTTGATGATGACAATGATTCTTGCCTGCATCATAGGCTTACAAGCATTTAGAATTGGTAAAATAGAACTTCAAGGTAATCTCTCCTCTATAAAGTAAAACTCCTAGATTTTCATTTTTCTATTGTACTGTCATTTGCTTAAACATGAAACAAACATTGCCTCACATTCTATAATGTATTAACTTTTGTTTGCTACAGTAAGGAAGATCAAAGTTCTGTTTAATGTTTTTAATAGACTTTTCTTCTTATTGACTGTAAAAGTCATGTTAGAGCATCTACCATTCCTATAAAATTTGAAGTCTAGCAGATTTTTCGAATAAAAATGCAAGTAGAGCAAAGATGAAATATTGTTATATAACATGAGTGACCACTAGATCCAGTAAGGGGTTATCTTCCATGAAAAAGGCAAAATAATTACTTTTTAAGTACTGAGAGTGGTAAGTAATGGATGTAGCTATAAATTCTTATTACGGTACAATATACTAGTGACATTCTTTGACTCCAAGAAATTTGCAAACTTCAAAATGATTTCCAAAAGTCCCAGAAACACAGATTTCTGGATTTAAACATGAAAAATGGCATGCAGACTGAGTTGACAAAAAGGTAACATTAGATAGTTAGCAAGGTAATATCAGTTAATGTGTTATTTAGGTAGATTACTGTCTAACCTTACACTATGTACTGTCTAACCTTACACTATGTACACTATATATAGTATGTGAGGTAAAATTATAATGTTATAAAGACAATTTCATATTTTCTCTTTTTATAGAGTCAGGATGCTCAGACTTCCTTTGAATTCATTTCACATTACTGAACTCTCAGATACCTTCATCATAGTTCATAAGTTACAGTTCTATTTATGCTGTGCAATTAAGTAATTTTATTATTTAAATACATTTTATAAAATCTGTTTGAAATGAATTTTTTAAAGAAATTAAATGAAATAATTGAATTTTGTGTGGGAGAAAGTTTTCGAGAGCTTTCTGGGATTCCTGTTATAAGGAGCAAGGATTGTCTGGATGATTAAAAAGATTTCAGAACTCTGGAAGTCTCTTATTTGCTTTTATGTTTGGTTGTTTAGTTTTGGTTTGTTTTTTTTTTTTTCTTTCCTACCCATCTACCTTTCTTTTTAAAAAAGATCTCATGTGTATCTGAAAATTAAAGACTATGCTGAGAGAAATCATTTGCTTTCCTGCAAATACTCGGGGGAAGATATTGAGTGTTATGAACAGGCATAACTTCTCTGAACTCCGTTTCAGAGGCTACATCAGCTGGTCATCTGACTGTTACATACCAAAGTTTTTTGTGTCTCCTTTCAGAAAAAAAACTTCCATTTTTTTTCTTCCCATTAAGATGTCCACATATGAACTGTATTTTCTGGCTCCATGTTAAACAGCACTCTAAGTGCTTGTATAAAAAAACCTGCATTGGAATCATAGTGTTATAAGTTTTATTGTGAGATATTTATTTTCTAGTTTCTGAGTTTGTTTGTTTGTTTTTTAATTAGAGCTGACTTAGTTGTATCACTAAAATGGAAATAGGTTTTTTAAAATATTTTTAATGAAAATGTGTGGGTTTTCTCTATCGTGCAGAAAGCTTTACAGTTTGAATTATTTCTTCTCCAGTGATTCCTGCTATGAGAACATAGATGACAGCATCAGAGTCATCTGACTAGTGAATATGAAAACAATCTAAAGAGCTTGTGTTGTGTGCTTAGTTCTAGAAGGCAATCATAGTTCTCATGGAAAACGTTTTCTCTGTGCAATATGCACACTGTGTATGTGCAAAGACAGTGCAGTTTTCTTTTATGCTTGAAGTCGTTCTTCAGTTGTAGTGTAAGCTGTATTTAATAAGCAAACCGAGCTCATTGCATTTCCTTTCTCTTTTTTAGGCACAGAAATCATGGATAGAAAGAGCATTTTACAAGAGAGAATGTGTTCATATCATACCCAGCACCAAAGACCCCCATAGGTAATTGCATGCTACTCATGAAAAATCAGTCAGTTACAATAAAATATCTATATATTTAAGTGTGCATATGTAGGTACATGGATATAAATAGTTTGTAAGGACTTATTTGATCAGAAGGTGGTGGAAATACATCTGGAGTAATAGATTCCTGTGGGCACTATTTGTTTACATTTCAAAACTTATTTAATAAAAAAAAAAAACAAACCATACATCGAAGGTGGATCAGCATCTATGTTTAATTTCCTTATCTTCCCAGTTCAATATTCAGTGCCTTGAATATTTACCTCAATTGGATGCATGACAAATAATACTGTCAAAAGAAAATAATTACAGTGAACTGCCAATTTAAACTATGTTCTAGTCCATGCAGAAGCTGAATATTTGGCCTGATGTCATCTGAAGACCGTAGAACATGTTCTTTAACTTAATTTTGTACATATTTAGAACAAAGCATGATTTTATTGAAATATAGGAGAGTCCAAAGTAAAGAAGATCACAGAAAGAAAAGGTTATATCTGTACTATTTTGTTTCCACAAGTAGAGGCTTCAGATAGCCGTGGTCAGCAGAGTTTAAGAGGGGGCTTTTTTGAAGACTTTTAGGCCATTTAAGATAGTTTTTTTCCCTGTTCAGTTTATACATACATGTGACTCAAGTTTTCTATCTGTTTAATGTCACAGGTGTTGCTGTGGGCGTCTAATAGGTCAACATGTTGGACTGACTCCAAGCATCTCCATTATTCAGAATGAGAAAAATGAAAGCAGGCTTACTCGCAATGACATCCAGTCGGAGAAGTGGTCCATCAGCAAGCACACACAGCTCAGCCCAACTGACGCTTTTGGAACCATTGAGTTCCAAGGAGGAGGCCACTCCAATAAAGCCATGGTAACCATGTTCTTCTCTTAGATAAATAATGCTGCTACCTCAAAAAGGGATTCACAAAGAATGAACAGCACTCTTTCTTAATTTTAAAGTATTATTTAGGGTAAGACTGTACCGTATGTTTTATGTATCATGTGTCAGAGAATTGGTGAACAAAATTAACTGTAACAGCTGGAGTGCAGCATAAGAGGGGCTACCTTTGTGAAGACTGAGGACAGGCTAACATTCTGCTATCACAATTTTCTTCCAGTGGCTAGCCATCCCTCTTTTTCTGAATACTTTAGAATTCAGCTATGGTTTCCCATTGCTGGGTGTGACTGCAAGGCTGAAAAATCTGAAATATACCAAATTTCTTTTAATATTTCTCCAGACATATATCAGAGCATAGACCAGTTAGATTTACTGGTTCATCTTTCAGTGAAATAAGAGTCCCAGTAGGCGTCTAAGCTAGGAACTCAGAAATCCCTATTCTGCCACAGATTTTCTTGAGCAAGTCACTTAATTGTAAATGGAGCAATACTGAAATATATTAATATGAAGGCATTGCTCCACTAAGTTGGAGAGATGCTTCCAGCACCTGCACTAACCCATGCGTGTATTTCTTCCATGTGGCATTACATGAAAGGAAGAATCTCTCTGGCTATATCTAAACTGCATAACCTGAAACTCCGGGAATGAGAGATGAGTGTGTAACTTGCACATCATGGCCAAGACACTGGTTTGGGCAGCAGTGAGGGCAGAAGCAGAATCTTAGGCCACTCTGCAGAACAACCTGCCCAGCAAACCTGTTCCATCTTCTTTGCTTGAATTATTCCCAGCAGGTCTCTCAAATCTGTCATGGTACAAGATGGATTAGAGACAATGAAGAGCTCAGGTACTATACTAGCAAGACTCAGATATTTTCCTCAAATATATATGTGCTGGAGATGGAATGAGTACTTGACTGGATGGTTCTGTTTGCCCAGACGGATGGCCTCCTTTGAGAGAAACCAGAAAACAGTTGCATGAAGAAACAGGTAGAAAATTAGGTCATTTCTCTGAGAGTATCACGCACACATAATGTTTGGTTGATAAACAATCACCTAAAAGTCTACAAGGCCATTGCTAGAGAAAGACAATAACATTTGTTTAGTGTGAATAAATTGAGCCTCCCTCAGCACTGAAATGAACCAAACCATGTTGCTGGTATCTTCACAAGGAGTGGGAACAAAATAAAATGCTTTTCACCAAAATTGAGAAAGAATCAGAGATGTAATATTCATCATGTTATTCACTGCATATGGATACTTTGCATTAATCTGTCTTTATGAGGAAGGGCACTTACTAGAGCTTTTTGAGTGATATACTTGAACATCAGTATAAAGCAATAAACTGCTCTGCCCAGACAAAAGTAGTCTTGGGCAACCAAGAAATGATGAAGGGTTTAGGGAAGTTGTTGATACCAGTTTCTCTAGAGGGTTCTTTGTTGGGATTCTGGTGTACTGCCACAGTGCTGTAAGAGAACAGGAGATGCTCCAAGGTATATGCTGTGTGATCAAAGAAATATTCTTGAAGTGGAAGAGTGCAGGTAAGATTGGAAGTCAACATGAAGGAAAGAAAAATCTTGTCACAGAATGCAGTCAGGAATGAAAACATGAAGAATTTAAGGAAAAAAAAAAAAAAAGCAAAAAGGGGTTAAAAATCTGAGAGATCTAAATGACAAGTTAAAACATAGGGATGAATACAGACAAAACATTTATTGCTGGAAAAGCTTTGGATTTATTTTGACAGTACTAGAATTGGCAAGATAGTTGCATCTGCCTTCTATTCATAGTCATTAAACCCTACGCAAAACATGGGTATGACCAAATTCTTCATGAATTAAATAAGTCTATAAAAGCTCCAGATATTCAATCATCCCACTAGTGCGAAAAGTGCTTCAAATTAAACAAGTCACTAAATATCTCTTTAACGGGTGTCCTACTTGGTTACCACCTATGAGAAAAACATCTTTCATATGACCAAAATAAGGATATTTGCATAGTCATTAATTATGCATTTTTAAAAATGGAAACAAAATTAAGAGCTTTGTTATACTATGGTATGTTTGTCACTGCAGACAGTATGAAGGTGTCCTTATGGTCATATTTCCACTCCTTGACATTATTTTAGGGTAGATTATAGTCAAAGAACTGCCTAAGTAGTTGTTGCAGTTTTATTAATAGAAAGAATGAAACTCCTCTCTGAATTTACAGGGTACAAGGTCTTTTCCATAATAAATAAAACTTACCAAATCAGAAGCTTTCTGTGAAAGCTAAGACTTTGCTCAGTCAAGACAACCAACCAATTTTGCCAGCAGAGGAGGGGGAAAAAGAGCATTTAAATTATCTTGAAAAATAAGATTTGGATAAAGTAACAAGTACATAATCCTTGGAAACATTCTTGTTGAGACAATACATTTTCAAACCCAAAAGCAGGCATATCAACAGGGGCAGGGAGAGAGAGAGAAAAGAGAGAAAACATGATAAATGGACATTTGTTCTTTTCTAAAAATATGCTGCTTGATTTCTAGCTACTGGATATTAAATACCACTGGTATTTGCTGACAATCATGGTAGGTTAATATTGTGCCTGTTGGCATAACCCTACAAAGCAGCAACCAGCATCAAGGAAAACCTCATGCAAAGAATTTGGCATAAAGTTCACCACCTGTTCTTTACTTTATTTCATAGAAAGGATATCCACACATGAAAATCATTAAGCAAGAGAAACACAGAACTGAGTAGTATTATCTTGCTCTGTGCTAACAGCAAAATTGGTGATTTTTTGTGAATCAGGCTGCAAGGAATGAGATAGGATTTATTAATGGAAACTGTAACCTCAGATTTATAATTGTGAAACTGACAGTTAATTAATGGAACAGATTACTGCATGTAAGACAGACAGACAATTATTTCCACCACTGGAAGTAGCAGAATTAGATTTTAATAATATATATACAAATTTGATAGTAAATATATGTAAATTTGCAAACTACAAATGCAGTGGTATAATATTATATCAGTTACCACCAGACAATTAACAGTGGCAGCTTTAGCTGTGAAAATGAAAATTACACTGAAATTATAATAGAACCTGTGGATTTGGAACAAAACAGAAAAGGTGATGTAGGTTTACATATTGCAAATAAAACCATTACATTAATTTCATTCCCACAGCCACATAGAACAAAAATTCTCAAATGGCATGAGTTTTGCTAATACCATTCAGTTCTTAAAGTATCTTCAGTGGGGCTGCACTAAGCTACTTAAATTAATTATGTGAATAGCTGAGGGTGCAGCAGATTGTATAGAAATATATAGCCAAGATTAGATAACAGGATCACTAAAGAGACCTTTCTTTCAGTGTTCATGTAACCACAGACCATCTTGCAACACCACTGTGGTTTTTAGATCTCTACGTTCATCCTGTTAATGTTTAAGAAACAGATTTAACAGGTTTGCTGTTCACATTTACATTGTTTCTATGGCTGATTTTTACTTCTAACAACTGTAAAAAGGTCTGAGAGCGATGTGGAGATATCTAGGCTTTATTAAGAGATTTTGCTGTAAATCAGTGGTTTAAAGAAAGATAGAAAATTAATAAAATGTGTTCTGATTATATCAGTGGGCTCTTAATAGTTCAAGAAACAACTTGGCTGTATTCATCTAATTATATACTGGCAATTTATTATCCTAACTCTGAGAGCAATTATCAGACTAATGAGAGTGATTCCATTCCA
Organism: Athene cunicularia; assembly: GCF_003259725.1. Taxonomy (NCBI): domain Eukaryota; kingdom Metazoa; phylum Chordata; class Aves; order Strigiformes; family Strigidae; genus Athene; species Athene cunicularia. The sequence continues at coordinate 17,802,742 of NW_020799143.1, read as the reverse complement.
ATTATGAGCAATATTCTGAACAATTTCAAAACAGGTTCTGGTCATTAGTTAAGACAATCTTGCTGTGGTGCATTTTGCACTGAACTTGTGACCAGCTAAACCAATTTTTTTAATTTATTATCTGCCTTTCCGCACACAAAAAAACTTCTTGACATTCTTTCATTAAATGGCATGCCTGGATTCCATATCAACCTTTTTTAAAAGACTGCTCTTTATAGAACTGAAATTTATTTGATCATGGTTTTTCAAAATAAGGTGAAAGAGGGGTATTTGAAAAGCTTTAGTGAGTTAAATGCATTCCTCCTAATTTAATGCATTCCAGTGATACATTTAATATACACAATAAATAGCTAATCTATGTTTGTAGCTGTAGAAGAAATAAAGTTTACTTCAGTTTATAAACTCGAAACATGAAAGAACATCAGTAGAATTCCAATGAATTTAAACTATTTCTTAGACAGACTTTCTAATACTCAGATCCTCAAAACATTATACGTTATTAAGGATATTTGGAAATCAGCCAATTGAAAGTTACATTCCTGCTTTTAAAATATATTGTTTTATCAAAACTGTGTAAAAAGGATCTTAAAAGCCATTAGTGCTTTTGAGAGGAAAAAAAGGCAGCAAGCCTTGTTTTTTTTATAGTACATTAATACTTAAATAACATTTACAGAATTTGAAAGATGGTGTCCTACATGGAGAAAAGGGGAAAATAACACAGAAAAACATCTATTCAAAGCCCATTTAAATCAATGAGGGTCCTTCCTCTGACTATTTAGTGGAACTTGGATGAGGCCTTAAGATGTTTAAGTGTATTAACTTATAAGGAACCAGTCTGGTTTCAGTATAAGTGAAAGCTTTTCTGTTGAATTCAGTGAGAATTACATTAGGCCTATTTTTTATGTGAAGGTCACACTTTGAAGGAATCAGTCTTTAGCCTGAAGTGTCTTCAGTGATGGAATCTTATTTAAGGTAGGTGAAACAGCCACCCAGTACCTGCATGCATCAAAGAGAAACAAAGGAGCAACCTTAGACTACAAATCATAAAATGTTCTCTGAAGAGATTTTCTTTGAAGAAATACAACAGAATTCTGAATCTTTCTATTTTATTCACTGAGATTCTCACCTGCAGTCATTCACATGTACTTTAATAACACAGTTGTGCTTGAGTAATGGAGTAGTAGAACTTGACTTTTGCCCCAGGGCATTGGAGCCCAACATGCAAGCATATGGCTGTTTGACTGATGATGGGCACAGTTGTTTTCTAGGAAATCTTTGACAGAACAGTGAAACAACTATTGGCATCATACAGCACCCTTTCTGATTATTTCTGCACCATCTTAGAGATCAAATGTGCATGACAGCTTGAACCTGATGATTTATCATTTCACAGTATTATGCTGAGGTGAGTTAGATCAGTCGTTAGGTTCTGTGGTTCAAAACTGCTTCCAATCTTGCCCTGCTCTGCTGACATATAACAGCTGAAGTCTTGCATCCTATCTATAAACCACTCCCATAAAGAAGGGTTTAAATAATTTGACATTAGAACTGATAATTTCTACAGCTGACAGATACAATAAACATGGAAATTCAGCGTAATAGAGCAGTAGTTTAGCTTAGATTTACATTTCAATTTAAATTTATTTCTGGAGGCTATAGCAAAGGAATTTAGGAACGGCAGATATACTCATTAAGATTCTAAACAAAAAATGAAAAGGCTGAATATTCCTCTACAAGACTGAAAGAACTGAATTTTTAATATGGACAAAAATGGCCTTAAAAGCATTTATTCATAATTTAATGCATACTTTGAAATTGATGACAAAAGAATTCTCTTGTACTTACTAGTTAACATGTTAAGTAATGGCAAAAGAGTAATCCCAAGCATACCAAACTGAAAATAGCCTCTGTAAGAGCAAAACCGAGTCAGACAGTCATAAAAATTGATGTCTATGCACAAAAGAAAAATCATGATGTTTAGCACCATTGCCCTTCTCAAAAAACTTCTAAAACAGTAAAGCTTATCCATGATGATTTAAATTTTAATTTACAGGGAAAAAACTTCAGATTTATTTTTGCTTAAATTTCCTCTTTATAAAGTAAAATGAATTCTTAAGTATAGAGGGGCCTTGCCTGCTTTATAAAGAACAAGCATTTTTTTGTAATAAAAATGTCTACATTTCAAATAAATGTAAGAAAATGTTTCTTCTAACTCTGTGATTCCCTATATAGCTTTGTGTTTATTGAAATTCAGAGGTCTTAATGGATAAGAAAGATACTAAGAAAGATACTTTTGCCAATTAATACATAGGCTTAAGAAGGTAAGAACAGAGAAGTCATACATTCAGGGCTATAAAAAATGCTAGAGTCAAAAAAGCAGTCACTGGCTGGATTAGGTAATAGACATCTGATGCCATTTGTACCTTCACCTTAATAACATCTCAGATGATGCAGTGGCCTGTTTTCAGCAAATTTTTATGGCCATTACTCATATGAATTCACTTTAATTATCTTCTTAAAACTCCCAGTCTGTCTTCACCAAAAAACAGTAAGGTACCAGAGCTTCCAAAGCATAATCTCTGTAGTTTGACCAGTAGAGGTTTCGTGTAGGCCCCCTGAAGGGTATTGTGTTGTCTGTCTGTTAATGCCTGCAGTGTTAACTGCATTGCACTTTGCAACCTCAGCTCTCCCTAAGGGCAGAGCAAAGGAAATAAGGATCAGTGTCCTTACAGCTCCTCTGGTGTGTTAAAATTTTGACAGCCCTTGAATCCTAATCAAAATTTTTAGCTTTACCATCTGATCAGATGCCATGCAAGATTTTCTCAACTCCCACACAGAAAATTAAATGGGTAGCTACTGAGAATGCAGTTCATGTATATATAAGCTCAAGGATACATTATGCTCTTGCCAAACATGAATATTGTATGTTCTTTGTCCATTAGCTGTTATGAATCTGCCTGGCTGCTTCAGAGAGCATTACTGATGCAGTGGGATAAATGTGCATTCCTAAGTTCTTGATTAGATTTCAGTTTGGCTGTGCTTTGTCCAAACAGGCTTCTGTATCAAAAAAAATGTTAAGAATGGCTGTTCACTGTGAAACAACCAATTCTTGCAAAGAAACCTGTCTGTTAGCAATTTCTTCTGGAAAAAGTCAAGTCCTTATTTCTTATTCAACTAGAAAGAAGTCCAGTATACTGTCATACAACTTACTAAGAAAGAACAAACTTTTGGCAAGAAATACTGATTAGACATGTTAAAAGGTGAAAAAATGATTGCATAATATATGTGGATATTATACTACCTGAGATGTTAAAATAAATAAGAACTAGGCATTCCTCTAGCTGAAAGCAAAAGTGTCTGTGTTGATGCCCGTGCTGACAACCCGTCAAGGGAAAGACTACTGAAGTAACCTTATAGGGATTGGTTCAATCAGAAGTTTGATAGATGAGTGGCTTTCTATACCCTAGTTTATTCATTTAAGAGGGTGTTTCCAGGTCTTACCAACTATAGAAAGAATTTTAACCTCTTAGAATGTGTTTCTGCTATACAACTAGAATTAAAAAAAAAAAAAAAAAATCATCTGTCTTGTCATGGGCTTTGTGGAACCCTTCATACAGCAGCAACAGAAAGAGCAGGAGAAAGAACCCAGAGTGAAAGTCTTGTCAGGAAGAAACAGGTATGTGTGCAACATGGTAGTGCTGCAGATAATTTGAAGACAGTTGTTGTCTTTGAGCACACACAGATGGGCATGATCTCCTTTGGGACAAAATGATGCAGATGTAGCACAGAAGAGTCAAGAACTGAAAATGTGTAAATGTCTTTCAAACCACTTTTATGGTCCTGTACCTTGTTAAGCAAATTCATGAATCTATGCAAATCAGTCTCTAAGTCATAAGTTAGCATTTATTCTTCTGAAAAGCACCTGGTTAGTAGTCTTGCTCAGTTTAAACTTATGTGTGCTTGAACAACTTAGGTAGTCTGTTAGTACCTACCCTTCGGGAGTTTGAATTTGTTAATTTGAAAGTAAGATACAAGTGAACACACAGTTGTGAGTCTGACTACCTATGTCATCTTTGGCAGACTACTTAAATTTTTGCTCTAGCTTTTGCATCCATAAGTTAAAGATATTAATCTTTCAAGAATTGCTAAACATATTGAAATAGTTAATTATTTAATTCCCTAAATAAAGGAAATTTATCCAGCCTGTGAACTGCAAGTGTTCCATTATTCCTAGTTTTCTGACTTCTGAAAAATCATCAAGTGAGCAATTAATTAGTTCTTTTGTCATAAGGGTTGCCTTTTTTCAGTGATCTATTTCAGTGATCTATAGATCATACGTATTAGGAACCAGTGAGTATAACCAATCTTTTTTTCTCTACTGCTGCCCCTATTTCTGCAGTATGTACGTGTGTCTTTTGACACAAAGCCTGACCTTCTTCTGCATCTGATGACCAAAGAGTGGCAGCTTGAGCTCCCTAAACTTCTCATCTCTGTGCATGGGGGCCTTCAGAATTTTGAACTTCAGCCAAAACTCAAGCAAGTCTTTGGAAAAGGCCTCATTAAGGCTGCTATGACAACTGGAGCATGGATATTCACTGGAGGAGTAAACACAGGTAACAGCAACACTGAAATGAAAGCACAGTGGCATCTAGAAGGTTTCATCACTGAAAAAAATCACAACTGATGAGATTAAGAAGCCATTCCATGTTTTATTTTATTAGTGTGGCTTTACTGTGTGCAAATAAGAAAATGCTAACTTCATACTAGCCTGGCAGCTACCAAGGAATAAAAGATTTGCTAAAGCATAAAACCCACACTGGAGCGCTGAAAATAAAGCCTCTTCTGAGGCAATTATATTAGTATATTGCCAGTGAAGATTTTGTAAGATCAACAGTAAACTACAGGGAGGGACTACTAACCAGAAACAGCGAAAGTCAAATTCTTATTACATAAAATGGAAAATATTTTCATCCAGAAAAGACCTTTATTTTATCTTATAAAATGATCTGAAGTATGAAAGGAAAAATGGTTCTGCTTTGTGGATGTGGTGGAAGGCTTTATTGTGAATAAATATCACTTTTTCCTTTCTTGTAGACGGTTTTTCCTAATTTTTGTCTATTACCCCTGCAGCAAGAGCAATAATCTTGCATTTCTATTCAAAGTTAAGAACATCTGTAACATACCATATGGGTGTCCTAATGACCCAAGATAGCAGCTGGCCCAGCTCTGCTGGAAGACAGCCTCTTAAGTTTTGGGAATAAACTACAAAACATAGTTCTCCAGACAAAAAATTTTGGACAGTGGCTTCCCGGTTACCCTTCCTGAAACAGGTAGAAGGGAGGAAAGTCACGGGAAAGTAAAAGCATTCTGCTAGAGATAAATGCAAAACGTTTTGAGGTAGGACATGTAGTTCCTAAGTCATTCTCATTTACTGCAGTAACAAAGCTATAATTTATTGCTTTAGTAATACCACAAAATGTATCGTCTTTCTGTCTGTGGAAAACATTGTAATTCCTCTATCATGCATTAATTATAGTGCATTGTGGATCACAGAATCACAGAAAGGTTTGAGTTGGAAGGAACCATGAAGATCGTCTAGTTCCAATCCCCCTGCCATGGGCAGGGACACTTTCCACTAGATCAGGTTGCTCAAAGCCCATCCAACTTCTTGAACTTTTCCAGGGAGGGGGCATCAACTCCTACACATGTGAATATGAATGCTTAATAGCAGTCTTGGGCCTTTTAGTTTCCAGAGCATATCAGATTTAAAACAATATTCAGGTTTATCACAGCAGCAATACAAATAGCAAAGAAGCAGCATAGCTTCTGCAGTGTTAAACAGATAAATAGACACACATATATGTAATATCCCCCACATCTCTGCAGAACAAGGAAGATCAGGTTAAATGTTGACCTGTGTACTGTGGTGATAATAATTATGTTAGTTGCCAGATACTCTTGTAGTGACAATGGGAAAGACAGATATTATTTTTAAGTTAAAAGCACATTAGAAAACTGTAGATACTGTACAGTCATGTCAGTGGATTACCACAGGAATTGCAGAAATCGAACTACAGAAATTCTGTAAACAAGGACTGATTGTAACATTTGCATTTGGTAAATGCACAACTGCTCAACTGCTTCATACCATTTTTGAAATCATTAATTGCAAATGACAAAACAATCAAAATTAACCAGGAATGTCAACATAATTACTACTTGAACAGATTCTTTTTCCTGTAGTCAAAAATTACCTAGACAAAACAATGAAGTTCAAATTGCTCTGTGTTCTTTTAAAAACATATAATTCTAGAAGCAGTTCTGCATTATAAGTTCTCATTGCTGTTTTTGGTTTCTGGAGAAAAGTACTTGATTATTCCAGGGCTAGGTTTTCACACTGTGTAGGTGAAGATTCAGTTTTTTATCTCTATGTGAAATTGTACAAATTGAGAATTTCTGAGTACAGCCTGTTTTGTTGATGATGACTTATTAAATCAGGTTTCTCTTAAGGAAAATTATAATTGAAGAATCCTGAAATAGTGCTATTGAACTGAGAATCAGTGATATGGCAAGGATGGTGCATACCTGGCTATAACCATGACTTTTAAATAAGTTAAACAAGCTGTTCTGAATATTCATGACATGCTGAGAGTTGATTATTCTAAATAGCAGAAGTTTTTGCAGTCTGGACAGATGTTCTACTTTGAATCCTTTGAGATGCTGGATCATACCTGATTGCAGGTACAGGTTTTTTTTCCCTCTTCCACCACATGAAGGTAATTAGATTCCAGGACGTAGAGGATTTTTTAAGGTTGTGAGATTTTTTCTTACTTAGTTCATTTACAGTGCTGAAAAACTACAGCTAAAACCACATCTATTGTGTGACTGTTGTACTACCAATCCAGTCATCTTGAAATTGTGGAATTTTAACAAGAAGCAAACACTGAAACTGAGCAACAGATAACAGCTGCAGCAAATCTGCAGGACTGCTTCAGTGCGGTCACATCACAAAATTAGTTATTGGTAAAGAGGTTAAAAAAATATTTTATGAAAAGGAAGGAGGAATGGCACTTGTCCTCTGCCCAGATAAAGGTAACTGACATAACATAACATAACATAACATAACATAACATAACATAACATAACATAACATAACATAACATAACATAACATAACAACACTGACAAAGGTGTCCTAAAGAATACAAGGACTATTATCAGAAAGCACTTGGAAGGGAGCTGGGGAGCATTCATTCTCTATGTACTAATTTCTGTTTTCTCACTGACCCCCAGGGAGTTTTCTAATAGTCTGCTGGAAGATATCTCAGGTGACTGAGTTTGGAAGGAATGGTAGAATACCTCACCACAGAGTAGTGTAATGATGTTTTCACATTTCTGTCCTTTTTTCAGACAGAAAGGAGCATTTGCATGTGAGCTACACTTTTATGGGTGTAGGGGGTGGTAATTCCTGTGCTTCTTATATGTTTGGGAATTCTTGCATGCACATATGTTTGCAAACACAAGTGCAGATGAACAGGTTACAGTCAGATGCCAACATTTCCATTCTTATTTCTAGATGTATTTTTTTTTATTGCTATTTCATTTAATAATTTTTAGATTAAACAGACTTACAGTATTACTGTAATAATAATCAATAGGGATATATTCATAGATTTACTTAATTGTAAAGATATGCATAGATGTTCCCTAAAAAATAATTCTATACTAAATCCATACCATAATGACCAAAAAGGGCATAATTTTTAATTTCTGTTTTATGCTGTTTCTCTCTCAGGAGTCATTCGGCATGTTGGAGATGCACTGAAAGATCATGCCTCAAAATCTCGGGGGAAGATCTGCACCATCGGTATAGCTCCCTGGGGGATTGTGGAAAATCAAGAGGATCTGATCGGCAAAGATGTAAGCCCCATAGATTACCTCCAATATATATAAATCTTCAGTTATTCTTTTTTCCTCTTCATCCCTCACTTAACAGTTCCTTACAGAATTAGTGTCTGCAGCAAAACATCAATACAAACAAAGGTTTTCCATTGTGGTTGATACCATCCTTGACATGGCAACAATAAAAATTCCTGCACTGTACATTTGTTAAAATTAAATTATGAAAAAATTTATTTAAATACTATACTAAAGTTTCATCCCTAGAACACCATGAACTCTGAAAAGTGCCTAAGGAAACACTGATTGCAAACTTGAAGTCTGATTTGTTTTGAAGCGATACTATGATACCTTGGTTAAATTCAGATTTGCAGACTGCCCCTCCTTTTAATATACTTAATCCTATACATTTTTATTACTGCAGTTGTGAACAGTGTTATAAATGTATTGGACATGAAATCAGACCTCAAAGATCATTACTGCAGTCACCTTCTGAAGGGCAGGGTAGGTGTTTCTTGTACTCTTTCATATCATTCTCTTTTAAACCTATACTGTCACTCAGAAATATTACCCCTCTGATTTTAAATACATGAATAGTGTACTTACACTGGTTATATGTTACCTGAAGCTCTTCTGAGCCTTTTTTTTAAACTCACCTCTAGTTTATTCCCAAGCAATCTGCCTGAGAACCAGTGGCTAACTTTGCGTGGAGGAGAGATACAGTCTTCATTCTCCATAATGAATGTTTCTCTTCTCTACATTAAACCATTCTTCTCTGTATGTTCATCCATTAGCAAATTGAGGAAGGGAAGAAGGTTCAGTTATTGGTTAGGTCAGGAGGAATTGCAGTGAGTACGAAGAAATCGATACAACTGGGATTCATTACAATTCACTATTAAAGCATAGCCATTAGGCAGAATTGTATTACCATGGGGTTTTTGTACTCTTAATACTATCAGTGCTTGTGATAGGGTCACCAAGATATTCCAACAAGCAGGAAGGAACTCTGAAGCAGTAATTCTGAGTCACCAATAAACTCTTCTGAGATGCAGCATGAAAGATGGCTAGAAGAAATAATCACAAAGATAAGGTGCATCTTGTTAAAGAAGTGTAATATACAAAACAATTTCAAATAAGTAGTCTTTACTGACTATACATGGAGTTCTGGAAGCATAGTAAGAAGAAAGAAGGCAAGAAAGGACATCAAATTAATAATGAATTTTGGGACATTATTCCTCCATTTATTACTTCCACATGTTGGAAAGCTACCTACCTCTGTAATCAGCTAGTCACCACCTGTGAAAGGGGCTCTGGAGTCTTCTTGTACAGAAAGAGCTGAAGCAGTTGATTCCCATTTGTTCTAGCCAACTGGAATAGCCCTCCTGATTTCTGCTTTCTCTAAGAGACATTTTCCTCTAAATATCCTTCCAATTTAACAGAAAACAAAGAAGTTGTATGTTATCTTTAAAAAAAAAAATAAAAAAGCTTTCTGGTAAATCAAAAAAGGTTAATACTTAGTCCAATCATCAAACAGAAGGTGACAAAATTTAAAAAACAGTAAACAAATTTACATAAAGTCTTCCATTAATGCAGCCACAATTATATGAGTAGGATTACAATTACAGGATCATCACTAAGTATAAAAATAGTTCTGAAATGTATCTATGATAGACAAAACTTTTCTTCCAAACCTCCTGGCCCCTAATATTTTCATAAAATGGCATGATGCAATGCTGAAGCACTTGTGGTTTTATCCATCTCTAATGCATATGTAATGATATTGCTTTATGCTTACCAATATTGAATTTCATCTTCCATTTTATTGCCTAGTCAGGCTGCTTTATGAAGACTTTCTTTAACTCTTCAAAGTCCACTGAAATACCTGTAAGTTTTTCACACTCTTATTAACCCCAAATCCCTTACAACTGTATTGAACAGCACATGACCCAGATGGAGGTAAGCCACTTATGTCATTGAATCTTCTTATTAACACTCAGTCTTCACAAAAATTAACTTTCCCTTCTTACTGTTTTCCTGCCCTTCCCCTCAGCTTTTCCTTACTAATCCCTCAAAGGACTTTCCCTGTTATCCAGTATGTGCAGTTTCTTTAGAAGCATTTGGTGAGGAACCTTTCTGAAAGCTTTTTGAAAATCAAAGTGTACTATATTGACTGGCTCATTAGTGGTGAATGCTGTGAAATGAACCAAGAAGTGGAAATATAAATAGTACCATAAGCATGTAAAATGAATCATCATTAAGTAAAGAACAAAGACCACAAAGGATTATGAGGGGGGTGGGGAAAGTCAACCAATAGTAAAAGGTCTGTCAAACTCCAACATCAATGTGGCTTTATGCCTACATGCACTATGTCTAGTTAAATTATGATCAGAACTGGAGTTGTCAAAACATACCCTTCCAGCATCAGATAGGTAGAAAAAATTGTCTTAGCCATGGGATTTGGTGAGTGGGAGGAGGGGGTGAGGGAGTTACTGCCATTGCACATGTCCCAGCGCACGTTGTCTCCTGTGCCTTGTGGCAAGACAGGTACGCTCAGCAGAACTGCACCCCTGCTAATGCTCTAGCTGTTGCTTGGTCTGCATGAATCTTGGAAGTCATAGATGAGGAGTATTATTACATTTACCAGTACAACCAAATCACACAGCTCTTGGGAATCCCAAGGGCTTTCCTGAGAGCCATAGAGAGAACTGGCCAAGTTAAGCATAATATTACTGATGTTTGCTATTTGTTATATTGTGATGGTTAAAGATCCCTAAAGAGACTTGTCTTACTCAAGTATTGTAAAAGCAACATAGAAGAAAACAGTGCCCCTCTTAACACACTTCTAAACTATTCTAATTTAGAAACAAGGGAAAGGTAGTTGCCTTATTTTCAATTTCCTGATAGAAGAACTGAGAAGGTAATATAGCTTGCTCAGACTTGTCAAAAACTTGGATTATGAACAATTTTCTCTCTACATACAGAGCCATGCTTCCTTTTAAAAGAGTGTGCTTTATGAGTCTTTGTAGCATACACATCTTTCCTTCCAGAGTCTGTTCAGTCCTCATTTGAGTTTAATTCCTAGCCACCTCAGTAGAAACAGTGCCTGAATTACAGCGAGAACACTAATGTACTTCCCTTTTGCTGAATTAAATCATTCAAATAAGTTTCATTTTTAGTCCAGAGAAACTAGTATTTGAGACTTAAATCAACATATATTTTTATTGTGTGATTCAGTGAAAATGACATTTCCAGCACACCGTCACTGATGAGTCAAGATGCTGTAATATATAACCTACTAACCTAAATAGAATGCATACTATTAGTAATTAAAATTTTGAGGAAAAGAAAAACAAGATTTTTTTACTGAAATGGTTGAAACTAAAATTGAGCTTCTGTGCTGCATTGCAGAATCACTACAAAACCCATGACACCCACTCTTCCATGCCTGCTATAAATGTCCTTCCATACTTGGATCCATCAGGCTGACATAAGAGGAAATTGAACTAGAATATGTCAAATCTGAAGCTCAGCAGAAATTCTAGAAAAAAAATAGTGTATTATTTTTAACAAAGGCTTTAGCTGGTGAAAAAGGAAGCAATAGTGGTCAGCTTTTATCATTTAGTGCTGCAGAATGCACAACCCCAAATATAAGCCCACTTTGTAGAATTGTGCATAAAGAGATAAAGGTGTTATCAGAAAGAAAACTACTTTCTCACAGCAAATTTGTATTGAAATAACAGTTACGTATTTATTATACAAATATATATCTTATATATAAGATATATACTGTAATATCTATTTTCTATGTATCTTATATATGCTGTATATTATATACATTATATATATATATCTCAACACCTTTCATATACTCTCTGTTCAAGAATAAATTTTATTTTTTATTTCCTAGAACTCAGATGATGGAAGTATGATCATTGCCAGTTGTAGATGTTCTTCGTAGACTTCCCTAATAACAGATGCCTGTTCTTTTGTACTGCTCAGAATATTCAGGAAAAAAAATAATCAATAAAACTCAAGCAATTAATATACCGCTTCTTGCAACCTACTCTCCTATACAGCTGAAATAATAAAAATATTGTCCCTTTTTATATAGAAGCTAAATTTATATTCGACTAAATATAAGTTGAATGAACTAGTTGATTTGACACAGTTCCCCATAGAATTCTCATAGAAAAACTGTCTGCCCATGGCCTGGATGAGCACACAGTCTGCTGGGTCAAGCACTGGCTGGATGGACGGTCCCAGAGATTGGTGGTCAGTGGAGTTAAATCCAGCTGGTGGCCACTCACAAGTGATGTTCCTCAGGGCTCAGTGTTGGGACCATTTCTGTTCAACATCTTTAGTGATGATCTTGATAAGGACACAGAGTGTGTCATCAGTGAGTTCGCAGATGACACCAAGTTAAGCGGGAGTGTGGATCTGTATGAGGATAGGGAGGCTCTACAGAGAGACTTGGATAGATTGGATCTGTGGGCCAATGTTAACGGGATGAGCTTCAACAAGGCCAAGTGCCAGGTCCTGCACTTGGGCCACAACAACCCCCTGCATGGCTACAGGCTTGGGGAGGTGTGGCTGGAGCTGTCTGGGAGAGAAGGATCTGGGGGTTCTCATTGACAAGCAGCTGAACATGAGCCAGCAGTGTGCCCGGGTGGCCAAGAAAGCCAACGGCATCCTGGCTGTGTCAGAAATAGTGTGACCAGCAGAAGCAGGGAGGTGACAGTCGCCCTGTGCTCTGCACTGGTGAGGCCACACCTGGAGTGTTGTGTCCAGTTTTGGGCACCTCAATACGAGAGAGATATCGAGGTGCTGGAGCGAGTGCAGAGGAGGGCAACGAAGCTGGTGAAGGGCCTGGAGAATAAATCCTGTGAGGAGCGATTGAAGGAGCTGGGACTGTTTAGTTTGAGGAAGAGAAATCTGAGGGGAGACCTCATCACTCTCTACAGCTACCTGAAAGGACATTGTAGAGAGGTTGGTGCTGATCTCTTCCCACAGGTAATCAGTGACAGAACAAGAGGGAATGGCTTTAAACTGCAACAGGGGAGGTTCGGACTGGACTTTAGGAAAAAAAATTTCACAGAAGGAGTGGTCAGAGAGTGGAATAGGCTGCCCAGGGAGGTGGTGGAGTCACCATCCCTGGATGTGTTTAAGGGTCATTTAGATGAGATGCTGGGGGTTATGGTGTAGGGGAGAACTTTATAGAGTAGGGCTGGTTGTTGGACTTGATGATCCCAAGGGTCTTTTCCAACCTGAATATTTCTGTGATTCTGTGACTAAACATACTTTAGTTATTTCTTTTGTTAAAAAATAAAGCCTGTCTTTCTCAGTCTGTTTCTAGATAATGTTCCTGCTTTATTAAAGACTGCAATTTCAGAGTAACCAATTTATATGTTAGTGCAGGTGCTAAATTTTATAACAGGAGGTGAGAATATGTCATCAGCAGAGTTTTCTCTCAGATGCTCAATCAGTACAGCAGGAATCTGCAGTCTTATTCTACTAGTTCAGTTGTATCTTCAGCTTTTTTCAGTATCGATTTGGATGGTGGAATAAGGAGGAATTTTAAAGGCTGGAAGATTTTATGTACTTTGAAGGTCAGGGTCACAACAGAGAAGTTAGAATTCAGCCTGTCATGGAGCAGGTGCTGGCATGAACTTCTCAAAATCCCTAGACAGTAAGAGGCTAGACAACTTCTTCAGGAGAGGTGAGGACCTTCCATGTTGTAGTGGATCACCAGGTAGTTATTAATAGTTAACAACTCAACTACATCACAACTCAATCATGTTTCATGAGTATTATGCTGGAATTTAGTAATAGAGCTGATATACAGCCTTGGGAATCATTCAGTTTTGCAGAACTGGGAACAGGTGAGGACAATGTCTAATTATAAGACAAGTCAAGCAAATAAGAGCAAGCAGAAAGTGCAGAAAACATAACCAATGAGGAGAGCTTAAAGCTTAAAAAACTGGAATTGCTTACTATATATTACAGCTAAACTAACTAAGAAAGGCTTATTTTCATCAGCACACCAGGTCCTACCGACTCCTTTCTCCCTGATCCCATCAGTAAATGCTTCATTATAAAGGACTTCACTCAGCCAGTACCAATTCCCTTCATTTTCAGAATACCACCTACTTCACTGAGATTACCAAAGGTTATCCAAACCATAAAAATTGGGCATTCAAGAATTAAGATCATCTTAGAATCACTGTCTCCATACCATTCATGTATAAGAAAAAAAATCATATAGCTGTCCAGCTTGATAGGTATGTAGCCAGAACTCACCCCTTTAAATGCAGTCTTTAAAACATATTCCAGTGAGTCTTGTCAGGAAGAAAAGCATTCATATTACCTGCTCTGTATATGTGTACCAGACCACACATACTGTCAAGATGTGCTACACATTTTTAGTTCCTTCATAGTAACCTGAATAAGAGTATTAGCTTATATCATGAGACTGCTTCCTTCTGTCTCTCATAATTCTTTATTTTTACAGTGTCAGAAAGATTGTGTTTTGCTTTAATTATTTTCTGCAGGTTTCAAAATAATGATAAAATTACAAATCTCAGGTAACTTAATAGTAAATGTATATTACTTTGTTGTTATTGGGTTGTTTTTTTTCCAATTTTGACTTGGTTTTGGTAGGTACTTTGCAGTTATCCTTCCATAAAGATGTTCTTCTTTGAGAATAAATTGCTGGGGAAGAAAGATATCACAAACAACCAAAAATAGTTCACAAGCTTGTTTCACTGTAGCTTTTATCCAGTGGCAAAGTATCAGAGCTCCCATTGCAGGCCAGGTTGGAAAATAATTACTCTAAGGGCAGGTGTAAGGAAAAGAGATTCAGTTCCCTCATTGCAAACTACAAGGTGAGAAGCATGCCTGGGGTAAATCTGAGGACTGGCGTATCTGTAGCATGTACAGAGAATTTGGACCATGATGCTTCCAGGCTCCTCTAAATAAAACCAGGAACTACTGTATTGCCTGGCATAACCCAGAACAGTGAGGCTGCAGAGAAAGCTTAATTTGAACAACAACTGCTACTTTTTAAGAAGCAAAGCACGCATCTCTTTCTTTTTCCACCACTACTCTGAATACACTAAGAGTGTTGTAAATTCTTTGCCTTCCCTTAGACTGCTTAGATGCATGTGTTGGATCACATGACACACACATGCTTATTGTCCATGCTGAATTACACTGAGAGATTTTTCAGGTGCTGTCCCTATGTTGAGTGTCCCGCAGGGACATGTAAACAGGGTATAACAGTTCTTTTAATTCAAGCTTGCTGCCACCTCAGGGTGCAAAAGCAACTGCTGGGGTTAACTGAACTCCTCATATACTGAGAGACTGCCCCCAGCCCATGCAGCACAAGTACTGCTTCACAGCATGGCTGCAGTCGCATTCATTAACCTATATTTAGAGAGGTTGTCTTGAGTATAAATGCTTCCTTTCAGCTCTGCAGAGGAAGATGCCAAGGGACATTATTCTCTCCTCTCAATGCACAAAGAGGATGAGAAGACATTAAAGTAAAAGTTTTTCCAACCTTTTAACTTGCCTGTAAAATGTAAGGGATTGAAAAGAACAAAGAAATGGAAACTGCAAGAGTGAGAAATTGAAAATCTGCTGAGTGTTGTGGAAAAGCAATTTACCTCAAGGAAATAACCTCAAAGCCTAGGATTTTCTTGCCTTCCTGAAGATCTGGCTTATCCTTTAATCAGGAAAAGGGTCTGACAGTGTGGTTTGTAAAATTTATTACTAAAAAAAAAAAAGGTATTTCAGCCTTGATTGGCTGAAATAGTTGAACTGTGCATGCTGTGAACACTTCAACTGAAAATTATTGTATTCTCATTCTTACAACTATAAAATGTGAATAATTAAGATTGACCTTGTAGCTAAACACTAGACACAGAACCAAAGCATAGCCTTCTTATCTGCCCTGCAGCAGCATTGCTGAATCGATGTGTGGAGCCTTTGGTGCTGCATTAGAAATGCAGATCAAGCTGTCACCATTAGAAAGTTTTGAGCTATGTCTCCTGGGGACAAACTATACACTGTCTGTAGAATTGCATGCACAGAGGCTTGCAATCATGCAATGAATAGGCAATTCAAGTCATTTTTCGTATCAGATCTTGCTGGCCTGTGCCCTTTGTATATTGAGAGGTGGGACAGGGGTCAGTTTTAAAAATCTGTAACTTTTATTTTATTTGATTCTTAGGCATGTGAGAAAGAACCTTCTTCTTCTTTCTTGTTAAGCTATATGCATCTGTAGAATAAATGGGGCACCAAAATAACCAGTATAAAAGACAACTGAGTCAAAAGTATCACCTGTTCTCATAGTGGAGTGCACTACCTTGCTGCTGGCCAACTACCCTCTTAGCCTTCTCACACCTATTTCCTCCCTTTTACAAGATGAACAGCTTACAGAGTATCTTCTGTGTGACAGTCTATAACAGCAAAGCAAGTCTGTGGGTTTCATCTTGACATGCAAGTGTTGACCAAAGTGCGGCAAGCATTTGCAAGTGAAAATAATAGAGATATCTCTAGCGAAATAACTATGATCATATATTATTTATAAAGAATTATGTCTCAGAGAGCTCTTTAGAATAATAAAAAAGGAGAGAAGCTTAGGAAGAAACTAATATATTTGTGTGCAAGCATTTTTGGCAAGACTTGAGTGTATATTTTGTGTATTAAAAAGCACAGAATTTTGTTAGATTTGCAAAATGAAAAATGCCAGAGCTGCAAAGAAAATTTCTTACAGATGAAGTATAGCTCAGCCGAGTTTTGTAACAAGTCACTTCAGTATTTCTTCATGTAGGACTTCACTTTACAAATTATCAGGCTTGTCTTTCTAGAAAGACAAGATGTATGCGAACAACGCATGGAACGATGTTTCTAGCAAATGTCTTTGAATGACCAGTCAGGAGCCCTTGACACAACACCGATTCTTTTGCCACATCAGTGCAGTTTTCCTTATGTCTCCGGAGATTCACCAGAAGTAGCTGACAGCCAAATGTAGCCTAGTGCTATTATTTGGTCTGACTGGGGGCTATGAGTGGGATAATGCTGCAATAATATACTCTGTCTGAGGAAGAGTTTCTCATGATGAAAACAAACCAAGGGAAGTGTAACAAACTCTCAATTGAATGGAAACTTTCTAAAGCTGTTGAGAACACGAACAACTGCCTTTGTACTATGCTAAGAATGGGCCAATAATTTTTTTAAGGAAATTGAAAATGTGGTGTAATGTCATGTCTACACCTTTCCAAGAGTGGACCTCACCTCTATTGGTCTGTCTGCAGAGGGCCTCCTGTGCTGATGGCTCCAAATGAGCTAGAACAAGGGAGCATGGTGCTGGTTGGGGTCCATGAAGGAAGAATCCAACATTTCGATCAGATGAAGTGAAGGTTTACAGCAACACTGTTGAAAAACAGCAGCAGACAGGGTGTATAGTGTGTGCGTGTGGTCATACAGACCTTTGGAGGACAGACCACTTGTCTGGACTTGAACACTGAAACAGTGGCCATCGGTGCTATTGAAACAGATTACCATGGAAAACTGTTTAAGCAATGTCTCTGTCTAAAACATCAGTGTTTACAAGAGATGGCCACACTGGTTTAAGTGCTAAGGTTATTTTCTACTTTACACATTGAAGACAGAAGTACTCGAGTGCAATACTTTAAAAGATTTTGATTTTTCCTTTTTCTTTTGTATCATCTTGTCAGCTGGTGTCTTGCAATGTATTTAGTTCAGAAGATCTTTTCTGTTTAGTACTTTTTCTTTCCTCTGTGTCTAAAATGCAGGTGGTCCGACCATACCAGACAATGTCCAATCCCATGAGTAAGTTGACAGTGCTCAACAGTATGCATTCTCATTTTATTTTGGCTGACAATGGCACTACTGGTAAATATGGAGCAGAGGTGAAACTTCGTAGACAACTGGAAAAGCACATTTCTCTTCAGAAGATAAATACAAGTAAGTAAAATGTTACTTGTATTGGTTTATAATTGCAATTATATCAAAGACACTTTGAGTTTAAATAGGCAGTAAGATCTGTATATTTTGGGGAGTAGTTCTGTCTAAAATGGTAAGCATGAGCTAATAAAAGCAAATAATGGTGAACAAAGATGAGGAAATATTATTTTAGTGTACTGTGAGTAAGGGTGCAACACAAATAGCTGAATTTGTTTCAGACAATATTTCAAACAGTATTTGTCAAGGCTGTTCTGGTTCGACTTAGGTCTTTGGTACCCCCATGTCCTTAAACTGTATACAGTTCTGTTCCTCATTTGCGAAGAATACAGTGGAATTAGTAAAGGTAGAGTAAACGGAGACAAAAAGTAAGAGAGCTTTTCTTGATAAAGACTACAGGTTGGAGGAGAGAGGACTGAGATATATAGAGGTATATAAAATCCTGCATGGTTGGACAACTCAAGCAGTATCAGAGCCACTGACATTTAGAGGCAGAGAGAGTATCCCATGGAAGTGTTACTGTATGTTTCCACTATGTTTATTAGTTTTTCCTAGGCAGCTGTCATTAGCCACAGCCAGAGGCATAATATGAAGTTGGTCCTTTCACTTCATCTTTTGCATATCATGATCATGACGCTCCAGTTTTTGTCTCAAAGTTAATTTTTTTTTTCTCTTATATGTACCACTTTCCTACATAAAATGAAAAGTAGTCACCTAAGTAAGCACTTCTGCTTGTGGATTTAAAAAAAAAAAATCTCAGTATTAGTATTGTTATTTCTCTAGTGTACAGATGCTTGATTTAGATGGGGAGTTAATTTTTTTCTACATATTTTGGTTTTTTTTTTCACTTCTGTTTACAATCATTTAGTTTCTAGAAAATTGGTGCTATCAAAAGAAAAAAAAATATCAGCTCTAGAAACTGAACCTAAGCTGTGTATAGGGAAGAAAATATTCCTTTGGACCTTAACAGGCAGGAATTTTTTTAACCACAGAAACAAACCTGTGTTGTACCTGTATAAGCTGCCTTTAAGAATGAATATAGAACTCATTTTTCAAAAGTGATCATCTGCACAACCTTTCTGCAGATGTCTTTCTGTAAACATGCAATTTTGAGGCCAGGAACAGTGACAGTTTTATGATATAAGCACTTGAAACTGGAATGAGACTAGGAAACACATTTAGACTCTCAGACATCAAATGATAATGAATTACAAGGCAGACCCAGTGGGGTGAATATAAACTAGCAAGTTGATCGTGCTTGACAAAGCTGTCTGCATGACAAGTATAGTCCGTGCTTAAATTAAAATGGTGTGCTACTTACACCTTTCAACACCAGTCCATGAACTACACACACTACAGGCTTGTTGTTTTTATGGTATCAGAGTATATATTGCTTTTTCTCAGGGAGCAGTGTGTAGGTATGCAAAAATGTGTGTGCATACTGAATGATGTGTGCATACCTATACATTTCCTTAGGAGATGGAGATAGTATGATCTAGTCCTAGGTTGACCAGCAACAAAATTTCACATTTGAAAATTACATATAAGATGTAATCAAACTGTAGAAAACTATGTTGTAAATAATTATTTTGAGGGCATTTATAAGAAAAAGGTGAGCTTTTGCAGTTTACAGCATAACATTATGTTGGGAAATCTTTAGGTTAAAAACCAAATCTCCTTAGAGAGATTTAATTTAATTCAAGTTTGGACAAGAGGTTTATCTGTTGAAAAGTGATTGATGGGTGAACCTCCAGACTTTGGTGGTTCAAGTCTCACCTCTTCAAACACGTACAAAATATGAGGGATTTATCTTCTCTGGTTTCTTCCTGCAGCAACACCCTCTTGCCCCGCAGGAGTATGTATCTGCCTTTTCTCTTCCCTTTTCTCTGTAATAGACTCTCTCTATCATTTAACCTCCACCTTCCAAGTCTCTCTTATGAACACAAAAACGTTAGGGTGTCACAACCTCTGAAAAATAGAGAACTGCTAATAAGGAAAGTTGCTGGTAAGATTTGTATGTTTTCCTTTGTTTTAAAACAAGGTGACTGCGTCCTGACCAGCCTCGTGTTAATAAAAGGTGACCATATGGATGAGAGAAGGACCACCTGCCCTGTTAGGTCAGCCAAACAGATGGCCACTTTCTGGTGCCTTTCCTTACCCTCATTCCTAGCAGAGAAATGGAGATCCTTGGCCCCGTGCATACAGGGGTGCTGCTGCAAAGTGATCTTCATCCAACTAGGAGTATGTGCAGGCATGCATATGTGTCTTTACTTAACATTTTCCAGTAGTAAGCATGTGCAGTGGGGGAAAACACTGTCAGCATTAGGCTGCTGTTTGCTGGAGAGTCAGAAAAGGGTACAATTTTTAGTTGCTCACCAAACAAAAGAGCAGAAGGCTAGAAAACAGAAGAAATTTAGGAACTAATAAACAGTTGGTAACTTATTTCACAGCCTGTCCCTGGACAATAGTGTTGAAAAAAGATTTATTCTTATTTTGAAGCCTGGCTGACTTTCACATGCTAGGCTTGTCACTTCTTCTTGTTTACTTTGCTTTTCTTCAGCTGTATCTTTCTCCAGTGCAGTGATAGCTCTCCTGGATGCTTGCTATTATACACTATACACAAAGGGAAATTTCAAGCTGTGTTCACCTGTTAAAGACACAGAAAATGGTATTCCCTTCAGACAGATTAGGACAGTGGCAGTCTTTTTTTATAAAATTTAAGATTAAATCAGGTCATTAAGTATGCCAGATAATTCTGAAAGACTCAGCTGTGTTTGTTCCTAATATGACATCACTCTCAGTCATTCAGTAATATCTAATTTCCTGAATGAGTGTACTATTAAATAATTAAAAGCTTGCCCCCTATGAACACTAGAGAAAAGATTTCATTGAATACTCTGTTTCCACTCTGCTTTCTTAGCTTTTACCACTTCCATAGCTCTTGTTTTGTCCACAGCAAATATTCATGAATTAAAAAATTATTTCCAGGCAAGCAAAGAGTACAGTTGCATTTGTGGATCAGTCTGAGTCTGCAGGTTCAGGACAGAGTCACTCCATTGTGGATTTAACTAGAGGTCAATTTGATGCTTCACTGCTCAGAGCAGGTCTTTCTTATTTTCACAAGTGAAGACTATTTTAACACAGCCTAGCAACTATATCTTGCAGTGAGCCACAAGTTGTCTCAAACACATGAAGTTTCAAAATGCATGACTTTGTAGGACAAAATGTTGAAAGTAAGATGAACTTTTCTAAAACTGTTTCAAGATCAAAAGGAAATACTTAAGGTGATCTGATCGGAAATGTTTCTGGTTTCCAATTCACACAAAGATTCGAGTCCTGAACTTTTTGCAGGCATTTAAAGGCAGGGAGATCACCTTAAGATATGCTCTAGAAGGAAGGAAAAATATCTTTGTGATCATCTCTGCCTTATGTTTTGTTTCTACAGCATTGTATGGATAATTCAACAGCTCATATAAAAATTTTTACACTGAAATGTGGAGTTGAAACTGTTTAGTTCATCCTGTTTCAAAAATATTGCAGAATGTTGTCATGACAAATGCGGAGATATTTTAGAGCAATAAAATATTCCAGCTCAAAAGGTGTGGTTTTTCAAAGATAAAGTAAAATGGACTGCAGCTGTGTTTCCAGCTATGATGCTGTGCTTATACTGTTTTTTTGCAAGTAGGGATCTACAGCATGTCAGACATAATTCACTGATGCCAGTTTACTGATTTCTGATTCACTGCTGAATCGGAATCACAGAATCATCAAGGTTAGAAAAGACCTTGAAGGTCATCCAGTCCAACCATTAACCTAACACTGACAGTTCTCAACTACACCATATCCCTCAGCTTTATGTCAACCTGAAACTGCTTCTAGAAGTGTTTGTAATACTAAACTCTCTCTCACTGCCTTGAACACAAGAGGATTCACAGCTATTTGTAGAATGATAGGTTTCTACTATGCACTGGAACAGACTTCTGAAGGTCCCCAGTCTGAGTGTTCTCTCTCAAAGTAGGCTATTGTCAACGTTAGATGTTTATCTGTAGCTTTGTTTAGCCAAGCCTGAAAACCTCAATAATAGATTTTCAACCTTCTGTATGGGCTCCACCAAAATGTTTGGAAACTTTCCTCAACCCACTATCATTGCGTGATCTGAAGACCCCAAGTCACTATTTGTGGCCATTTACCCTTCATAGGACTCAGCCTTAGCAAGAAGAGTATGGCTCTAACACCTTTTTAACAACCCTGCAGATAGTTGTAGGGAAGTATTAGATTAGATCTTAGGCTTCTTTTCAAAAGGTTAAACAAGCCCTGCTGTCTGAAACTCTCTTCTTCAGACATATGGTCTAGGCCACTATATACCTTAGCAGCTTTTCTCTGGATACCCACCAGTTTCTCCTCATCCTTCTTGAAGTGGACAGCCCAAAGCTGAATCCAGTACTTCAGATCCAGACCCACTAGTGATAAACAGAGTGGAAGTGGGAAAAAAGTCACAATTGACACACACTTCTCTAACATAGCACAAGTGCATGATTTGCCTTATGTACACTGAGAGCATGGTGTTGGATCACATTCAAATTGACATCCACTGTAACCCCACATACATGACATAAGGATATAATTACTGATCAGAAAAAAAAAGCTGCAAGTTTCACTCTGAACAGTCAATAAATTTACCTTGTCAGAATCCTTTTCCAGGAATGAACATAGAGAAATTGAAGTTTATATAGGATTTTTCAAGTTTGGACTTCATTTTCCCAAAACCCACAAAAGTCCTTATTGCCTTTGAGTGTTGAAATAACTTTCAATTAAAAAAAAAAAAATGTGTTCTAATTGACTATCTTTATAACTAAAAGTCATTGGGCATTCATCCTCAGGAGATAGTCTGCCATAATAATGCAGACATAGCATTTTATTAGTCTTTTTCTAAAATTCGTGTGAATTCCTCAAGCTCCTGTCATCTACAGTATTCCTTGATTAAAGTCATTCTGAAGTCTTATATTTCAACACTTTCTTATTCAGAAGGAATAGGGATCAATGTGTCCCCTAAAACACTGAGAATTTCTTTGCTAGAATCCTATACACAATACATTTCCTCTTCCCCCTGATGCCTGGAAAATCTTCTGCACACTGTAGATTTTTCATCCCCTTTTCAAATGCTTTTTCCCAAATACTATGTCCTTATACCTTCTTTCGAATGTCACAAAGGTGCAAAGAAATGTTTCAAAATAAACTGTTTAAAATAAAAGAGGTAGAACAATTTTCACCAAAAACTAGTATTGGCATTGGATTAGCAAACAGTTAGTATCTTATGATCCCACAAGATGTGAAGGTGCAGCTAGTCCTTTTTTTGCCATCCTGGGAAAATACTAGTGGCTATACAGAAAGAGAACTTAATGTGTGAGCAGATGATGTAATCTGTAAACAGAAAGGAAAGAAATTAAGCATCTAATTACTAGAGAGAACCTATTGCAAATTCTCCAATTATGACATTCCTAGACAATAACAAAGCATTTCTGTGAAGTGTGCTAGAATGGCCTGGCCATTTGTTAAGATGTACATCATTACTACTTCTGCAGAACGTTGCTGAGTAACAGCAGAATAGGTACACCAGCGTTGCCTCCAACTGGAAACGTTTCCGTTCCAGAAATCTGTCTACAAAATGTACATTGGAAGTTACAAGTCATAAAATATTCATTCCTGCCGCTCCACAGATGGGTGTAGCAACTCAGCTAAAAGGTCTGATCTGAGGACTGTTAATCACTTTCAGGAAAAGTCACTCCAATAGGTTGACGTGCCATGGCTTTTACCCATTTTATGATTAGCCAGAACAATGCTTCCTCATTAACAAACGTGGTCTAGAATTACTTCATATGACATAAAGAGACCCTTTACCAATACTTGCAGAATATTCAAAAATCCTGCCTAATTTTTCCCCCTTTAGACTCTGCACTCATGTTTGCATTTTTATACTACACAGTTCATTCCTCCTGTTTGCATTAAAGCCTTCAGTTCATGTGATACAGTTGTTGCTATTAACTAAATTGTTACTAGTAACTGATATATTTTCAGATCCTTAAAGAGTTTACAGCATTATTGCTGAGCATTTTCATCACAAATGCATATTTGCCTTCATGTGAATGATCTGACTAGAGCAGTGGAGAAAGACAAGGACACAAATTATACATAAACTGATAACGTATAGACTATATAAAGTTTTAAATTTGAAGAAAGAGGTTGTGAATTGATAAGGAATATTGTAAGTTTTACTTTAGAAGAACATGCATAATTATCTGTCAGCAGAATCGGAATCTGGACATGATGTGATGCACATCATAGCATCATAACAGCATAGCATGCACTTACAGCATGTTCTTGAGTATGCATAACTGTTTTGGGAAACATACAAACATTTTCTTTGTCTTGCATGTATCAGCACATATGTATCAGTAATAAAATTTGTGTTTGGCATGTGTTAGAAAGGAGTAGTATGCTTTCAGTAGCAGTTGCTAGAATAGCAGAATAAACTTTTTTTGTGATATTTGCAAATCGGACAAATGGCCTTGAAAACATATTCATCATGTGCTAATGACATTTTTCTTTTAAATCCAGACATCTTTCTTATATTGAAAGCTTCACCTACCAAAAGATTTAAATCTTGGTCAGGATACTGCCAGAATTTTCAGTTCTCTGTAACTATCTGACAGGGATTTCACATCCTTAAAATATGCTTTGGAAATAGGTGAAGTCCAACTAGTGAGGCAATGGTATTCAAATTGGGGTTA
Source organism: Athene cunicularia (assembly GCF_003259725.1). Taxonomy (NCBI): domain Eukaryota; kingdom Metazoa; phylum Chordata; class Aves; order Strigiformes; family Strigidae; genus Athene; species Athene cunicularia. The sequence goes on along the minus strand of NW_020799143.1, from coordinate 17,778,072 downwards.
ACAGCTACCATCATGGATTAAAATGTAACAAGATCTAATGTCTGCTACAATGATTTAAAAGAGGCTCATTTGCTTGCCAGCTTGGACTAACTAGGTTTCTGCCATTTTGTAGTATGAGACATAACCTCAAAGAAGGAAAGAGTAGTGATGAGGCAAAAGGACTTCACTGTCATGCGGAATGAAGATAACAAGGATATATAATGTCACCTAGACAGCAGGAGTCCAGCCTTTGCTGATGAGAGGGGAAGATATTTTTCACTATGAAAACTCTTTATTCTTCATAAAACTAGCTATGACCTTCTTCAGGAACAGTTATGCAGAAAAAACAAATCCATTTTTGACAAATCTTTTTCCAGAAGACCCAAAAATAATGTGAAAATGAGGATATGTAACTAAAGACATATTTGCAACCAGGATGTTAAGCCAGAGGCATAAAGACAACGCATGCTTAATTGCAAGTAGATTACTTAAAAAAAATCAGAATGTTTTGAGTAGTTTGGCTTATTTTGTATCTTTTATAAACTTCTTTAACAAACACATTCTTTTAGCCTTTTTGAAGCTTACAGATCCAGAAGATGGACAAAATTATTTCTTCAAAGGCAGATGTGGGCTATAGATCAGAAGGGATTCATCTACAGGCAGTTGGCCACCCTTCTGAAATAAGCTGACTGTGTCACAAAGGCTTTTAAGAACAAGCTGCACATTTATGTAAAGCTAAATGTCTGTTTATGTTAAAGTTGCCACAACAGTCATATATAGTGAGCCTCAACACTGTTTTTCATCTCCCACTCTCCTGATGCAACATTAACACCCTGAATGTTATCTCCATTGTGCTTCATCTTCTCTGCAGCATGTGAAAACAGTACAAAAAATATATATTCTCTACCACAGTTTTATTAAGGGCTGGTGTGCCTTGCCCTCTTTCATAGAAACTCTAGAGATTTCAGTATTTCATGTTTTTTTTTCCCTCAAAACCTGGAAAAAACTCCAAACAAACTTCTGTGTATTTTGCCCAAGAATCACCCTGCACTGCTCAATCATTTCCACATGCTGAAGAATGTTGGTATTTCTTAGAAAAATTACCACATCAAATCCTTAGGTTGTGTAGGTTCACCTTGTGTTGTTCTTATTCTTCTTTTGATTATTACACTCCTGGGAGAATTGTCTCCTAGACCACATAGGGTTTCATGTGAAATATTGCTATTCAATATCAATCTGCAATTGTTCTTATTTTATACATGCTGTTTCATGCTGAAGGCTTGCTCTACCTCTACAGTATGCTGTTTGTAAACAGACAGACCACAAGCATTGGTACTTGTGTCCTTGGATTTAATCTTTCTTCTTTATAAAGTTGGTGACTGTAGTTCAGTTTTGGTAGGCCTATGAGAAAAAGTTACCTTTGAGTAAGGAATTGATGGGTAAAGTTGGGTGTTCTAATTGGGTAGAGAAAGCAATTTGGAGAGGGTAATATGTCGACAGTATCTGTTCATGTGACCCGTGGACTTCCCTTTGTCATCCTATGCCTGAGAATATATGAAGGGGGCTGGGAAGGCAAAGGGACGTTCAACTGTCATCACTGGCATCTTCTCTGACCATTGCACCATCATCAAATACATTGGAATACTCATTTGTTTCAGATTTTTCCTTCACATTCTGTGCAGCCCTAGATGCATTTTCATAACTACATAGCTGGGAAGATGTGGGTACTTACTTCTCTTGAGGAGAGGAAGCCTGCTGCAAGTTTGACTTCTGTGAAATCTGAGTAAAACTCAGAACTGTTTGAAGCTTGAGTCATTTCAGATTTTGTTAGAGATTGGAAACTTGATCCTTTTTCATCAAAAACATCATGATATTGGTGGATTAGGCACTGGAGACAAAAATATCATCTCAGACAGGGCTGAAAAGCACTTGCAGTTTAAAAATTGTTCTTGAAGCACAGATAAATACGCAATTGATTGAGTGTGAGTGGATCCATAAATACCTCTCATGGACTTGACTTTCAATGGATGAGTTTGTTGAAAACATAATTGTTTTCATATGATTGACATACAAGCAAAAGAACACGGGTCATTTCAGCTCTATAATGGTCAGACATTTCAGATGTATTGAATTCACTATGAAAATCAGAACAAAGTCATAGAACTAAGAAAATTATTACTTCAGGCTGTATCCTTTTTAAAAAAAAATCTGCTGTTCTGTATCTCACCTGCTGTAGGTGTTTAGAATACGTGAGAAGGGAGGGATATTTTCTGAAATTATATAGTCTCCAATATGTTGACAAATGTGCAAATTATAACAAGGAGAAGCTCCTCAATATGTAATTTGAGGCAGTGAAAAAATTGGTTATGTTACTGTAATAAGTTCTTTAAGTGCTGTGGTAGTGCTCACATCCAAAGAGATCCAGGGAAAATAACAAGGAAGATCAGATAGAATGTGAAAATTACTGCAATTGTATTTGCTCCTGAGTCTCCTAGGCCGTTACCTACAGCTGATGAGCTCCAAGAAGAGCGAAACCAGTTAGGTCCTGTAGTACTGGCCTAATAAACAATTGATTGCTAGGATAGATAGGATAAGTTATGACTGAAATCCATTAAGGTTCTTGTATGCATGTCTTTGAACTTAAAGTGCCAGCTTTTTTGTATTGCCATCCTGTAGAAAGTAAGCAAGTAGGTTGTTACTGGCTTGTGATGTTCACGGATCCTAGCATTTAATCTGACATAAACTCTTTCCATGCCTTGCCTGTTCTGAGGACTCTCTAAACTTTGTCCTTTTGCAAAGACAGGTATGCAAATCAAAAGAAGATATCACAATTTTTTCATCATGTTTTCTTGTTACCAACCTTTGATGACCTTTGGAGAAGTTTTTAGGATCAGTCCAATATTAAATGAAGGTATGGTCCAAGTGTCAGGTCCACAGTTTTGTCTGTCACTGCCATGTCTGGTAGGATGGCAGATACATTACTAGGTAGATTTAGACGAATGAGGAAGGAACACTGAAAAATTAAAAATGAAAGTACTGAGATGAGGCAGAAGAGAAAGGAGAACAAGCTGGGACAAATTAAATGCAATCATACTCTTAGTAAAGAGGAGAATTAAAAATAGAGGAGATAAAAGAGGATTATGGATTAGACCCAAGAAGACAGAGGTGAAAGTGTGATTAGGATACCAAAAAAGAAATTAGAAAGATGAGAACGCAGAATAGAAGTGACCATAACGAGGGAAACAAGGAGAATGAATGCAAACTGTGAAGGAAACAACAAAGCTGATCAAAATCAAATTTATAATAGTAATTTTAAACAGGTTGAGAAGTGTGGGGGGGGAAAAATGGAAATTATAGCAAATGGAATTCAATGAGCCTATAGCAGAAGAAAAGTCAAAAAATAAATTGGAAAGCAAAATAAGTCCAATGGTTGTGAGCATTCATTTATTGGTAGTGGTTCAGTGTTATTCTGTCACACATAATCCTTTAGTTTTGTGAATCTAAGAAAGAGAGCAAATATTCTTAGAATTTATTGTATTGGCTTACCAGGTCACTTTGATTTCTCTAGACATAGGGCATGTAATAAGCCTCCAAACAAGTGGAAATTCCACTTAATTTATGAAAATATAAAAAATAGTTTGGGCGCTTTTTTTTTTTTTTTTTTTTTTTTCTGCTTTCACTACTGAACAGTGCTTTCAAGGACTAAAGGAAGTATCTGTCTCAATCTTTGCCGTATCTGGAATAGGTAGTAACTGCTTCTGCTCTAGGGAAGATACTGGTAATAAGGGATGAGGAAAAGAGAGAGCTGACTGCAAGTGCAGCTATATGAAATTAAGTTTGAGCTGGCTGTGGAATCTGGGGAATCCTCCTGTCTCTTTGGGTAATAAGATCCAGCATCCCTCTCCATCATCCTGTGAAGGCAAGCCGCATTCTCTTTTTTCCAGTCACGTTCACTTAGTAGTTAATAATGATAATTTTTCTGGTGGTAAGCATACCACAGCTGTGATTTGCAGATCTGGAGAAAGCAAATCTATTGTATATGCAGATGGTCATATCTATTTGCTATTGATATTGATATTTTAGCCAAAATAGTTTCATACATACCAGGAGGTATTTCCAAAAGGGCCTGAAGACTGAAAACAGTAACCTGGGGAAAAAAAAAACTGTAATGTTATTTAAGTGTAGCCTAGGAGAAAGGATCTGGATTATTTCAGGATGTTCTCTTTTATCACTTAGCTCTCTGAGGCAGTTGGGACCATAAGCAGTACCACATAGATGTCCGGAGGTGAAGCAGACACATTTGTGTGGGCAAACTTTTAAAAGACTGTTGCAAATCCAATACAATTTTAAATCTATTTAAGCAGCACTTACCCTGTAGTTAGACACACTATTACAACCAACGAGCAGTATCAGTTGACTCTGTATTACTGTAAAGCAAATATTACCTCAGAAATTAAAAACTACTTTCCTCAGGCTTTGAAGCTCATGCTGGGTGGACTTTTGCTTATTAAAATTCCAGAGCATATTTAATTGTTTATCCATTCTGTGTAAGTACCTCTCACTAGGATATCCAAGTGCTGCACCAACACTTAGACCAAAATACTTCTGAAACCCACAGGCTTTATGTGCTGTGGGTTTTTTTCTGCCTTTGCTGATGCAACACACAGCTACGTACACTGCTGGCCCCATGAAAAATAGCAATGGCCTGGAAGTTGGGACTTTTAGGACAGACTTCTTGAGCTAAGGACTTACTTTGGTTTTCCCAGAACCTCCAAGTTTCAGCCTGAGTTTCAAGACACCATAAGACTCAAACTGCAAAAAACTCAGAAATAAATGCTATTTTGCCCTCTTGAAAATATGAATGATAAATGGCTGCTAGTTGATTTCCATTCAAAAATCATAGTTCATCTCACATATTTAGGTTAAAACTAAGATCAGATTTGATCAAAACGTACTTGAAAAGCTGTCAGAGCTTGTAAGCACATAAACATTTTTGTTGAGCTTCACAACACTTTATCAATCTTTCATTGACAGTTAAATGAGATTTTCCACTAAATGCCACTGATACACAACCCTTGCATTAAAAAGTCCTGAATTGTAACCTCATCTGTTGATTAAATAGCCTGTACCTGTCATCTGTTTGATGCAATTAAGGATTTGTTACACTGACACTTGCTTCAGGATTAGAGGTCCACAGGTGCCAGGGTGGTTTTGGCGTTTCTATTCCTAGTTAGCAGAATCACGTGCATAAATTTGTAATTTCATGAACATTTTATTCATTTTCATTTCAATTCAGTAAATATTTATCCCCATGGCATACAAATGCAGTGTAGTTTTGTTTCAATTGTTAGACATCCAAAACATTTGTAACAATCAAAGAAAAACAGACCACAATGTACTGTTCAGGATTTACCAATTTAGAGTATCAAGACACCTATTGGTAATGGTAGTAGGTGTGTTCACAGCATATTTGTGTTGACTTAAATTAAATAAACCTCTGAACACAAGTTGTAATTCAAGGCCAAGTTGCTAAAAACTTCTATTTATGAAGTTTCTTGTTTTGATCATCATATTATACAGTGCTGCGTGAATGTATATCATATCATGTCTGTAAGAGGAAGGATGATTACCTTCAGTATGCTAAAATAAAACTTATTCCTATTTGTTTTACCATGGTTTATGAAACAACCCTGGAGCTCAGCGAGTTTTTAACTCCAGAGGTACAGATAGCACAAAGTTCCTGAAGTCATATGTGCAAAGGAATCTGGGATTCAGATCAGCAGGCACTTACATAAAAGAGCAGAGGTCAGACAGAATTTTTTTCTTAATATCTTTAAGAAAGCCTGGTGATTTATTCGTTATAATAAAGAGGCATTTTCCATTTAGGAAAAAAAAAAACAAAAAAACACAACAAACAAACAAACAACAAAACCACACTAACATTTTCTCCATAATGCAGTCTAGGAAGGCAGGAAAATCTAGAAGAAACAGGTCTCTAGAAAATCTAGAAGAAACAAGACTCTAGAACACTTGCAGGCACACTAATATGTGTATATCTGACGATTTATATTTTTGGACTTCTATTTTATGGCTGTATTTGTCAGCCACTAAGAGAGGAATGAGTGTACCCCCTTACAAAAGCCATTGTCCTAAAACAGTTTTTCAGGTAGAAGGGTAGCTGTTGCTCACAAATGGTAGACCTTTTGCAGGGCATCCACAAGTTGTAGGCCTGAAACAAATCTAATGCCTGTCATAGAAACTTTCTGCTGCTAAGAATCCATTATCTCATTACCTAGGATAAGCACTTGACAACTTGTGACATGATGACCAGTGGAGAAACCTGCTGATTTATGTACCCCATTGTCCATAATACATCTAGGTCCAGGAAAGTTTAGTAACCTGTAGACCTGTAAGGTGGTGCTGTGCCCCCTGATCATGCAAATATACTTACTTTCATGAAGAGAATGAAGAGAACGATAAGCCATTCCAGCTCAGTGTGGCCTTATACATAGATCCCTGTACATGCCGGTGGTAGGTTCTAGGAAGAGAGAGAATCCTGTTTCCACACTGCGTAGTGTCTCATTAAGAACAGACTGAGTTGTCTGGCTGACTGCACATGCACTGTGTGGAGGCTTTTGAAGGCTTACTCTCCCTACCCTTTGGGGCAGTTTGGACTCACTAGGCATGTCCACAGCGACTCTGTCTTATATGCACTGTAAGCCTTAAGTTCCTCCATTACATCCAGCTTCAGGAGAACTTGCTGTAGAGCTGCACCTCGTGTGGGAGACATGACATAGATTTCCAGCTGTATGCCACTTCTGTGCCAACTGCTGTATAGTATCTCCCTCAGTGCAACAGCCAAGTGCTCCAGCATTCCAAACAATCCAAATAATTACCAAATTCTTCAGCCAAAATTTCCAGGCAGGAAAATAAAATGAATGACATTAAATGACCCACACCTACATGTCTGACCTAATGAAGGAGCAAAGGTGGCCAGCAGAAATTGAGCTCAGGTGTACCTACCACCACCCAGTGAAAAAATGCAGAAATTAGAGTAATTTCTGTCAGAGATAGTAAACTAGAGCCTCTTAGTTTTGTTTGTGCTGATAGCAGAGGTAAATTTAGAAATCATACACAACATAGTGATATGTCCCAGTTACTCTTATAAGCATATGGAAAAACGAGTAATAAATGCACTTTATAGTAAATGAGGCATTTTATTCACTTTCTGGTCTATAAAAAAATGGATATCTCATGTTTAGCTCTTCTTAAAAACAATTAGTAATAATTTATGACAGTTATAGATTATTTATAAATATACTCACTGTATAAAATATTCATGTTTTTCCAAGAACTGAGGATACTAAGTAGGGCTTCTGCAAAGCATAGTAGATTTTTTTAAATCCCCTATCACACAGCATAGACGTTATGCAGTTTTTCTGCCATTTTTCTGCAGATTTTCTGCCGTTTTTCTGCAGTTTTTCTGCCATTTCCAAATTCATTTACTTATTCTAGTTTATTGTGTTAACTTACATATTCATTCACTACCACTGTGTCAAGAGGAAAATGGGATTATTTCTCTGTATAATAACATGAAGGCCTACAAGTTCACTGGTATACATCAGGACAAATGTTCTGGTATGTACATACCTTCCTGGAAACACAATTGCCCAAAAGTCTCTCACTGGCTCTGTTGCGAGCCACAAAGGCAATTACACAGTAATGAAGCTTTAGGCTGTCTGTATAAACCTTTCATACAATATTGCAGTCCAATTTACAATATTGCACCAATATCCACAGTAGCTGACACTGTGAAACACTTAATAATCTAGTCTACCCTGCACAGATCTATGCTTATTGAAATGCTCCAAATGCAAGTTACTGTTTTAGAAAATAAGATAACGATGAAGCTCAGAGAACTAATTTTAACTTCTAGGTCTTTGGTACTATTTCTTCTTAGGATGAATCATATAAAATGAAAATAAAAACACTGTTTTGTCTGTATTTAATGATATTAATTAAGTGATGACAGACTACCTGTCTTTTTGCGTTTATAGTGGGAATACTAAGACTTCAGTATGTGAGATGGAGACCTTATTAAATGAGAAATAGTAACATACAAGTTTGTGTGAGATGTTACACACATAACTGCTCTTGAAAATCTGAGAAAAAAAATCTCCTCTCTGGCTTACAAACTATTTTTAGTACCACAGCATAAAATTTCTGAGACCATTCTTAAGCAGGAAGACCTTTACCACCTTTAAACTTAAGTGTAGTTAATCAAGTGATAAACCTCACAGTGATAACCCAATAGTCAGAATTCCCAGCTGTTGTCAAGTCTGCAGATACACTGCTAGACAAGAAGATTTCTCTGTCTTCCAAAAGGAAAAGGAAAAAGATTTAATCAAACCAAAACTCATCCTAGAAAATGCTGAAAAAAAAAACCCAAAAACTGAGTAAATTTAAAAATAAATCCTCCATGTAATTATCAGATGGCTGGAAAACACCATAATTTTTAGGATATCTAAAGATAATTCACTTGAACTTAAAAGAGAGTGATTCTCTACAAAGGATATTAAAATCCCTGAGTAATGTAATTTACCACCTTCTGAGAAACAGAAAAAATATCTAGATCTGTGAAAAGGAATTGATCTTTTCCTATGTTTGGAAACCAACAGCAGTGATTGAGTTTTTCCTGATAGTAACAATGCATTTTCCTATACTGATAAGGGTTATCTGCAATTTCAGAATGAACAGCATTTTAGTGGAGTGTATTACTGCTACTGTTTCCAGTTTATAAAAGGTGAAACACACTATTTCTAAAGTTGTATACTTGTAGAGTACTTAGTGAAAACAACAGTGTTGTTCAAGATAGCCCACAAAGATGAGTGCTATCCTTAGTTTTGCACAGACTAGGGCAAATTTGTGGTAAATTCCACAAAAAACCATGAAGGGAAGACTTCTTGTTTGTTGATCTATTGGACTGTCCATTTTAATGCTTGGCACAAAGTTCCCGCCTTCTGGATTTGTGCTAGGAGACATCAAGGCTAGTACTGTAGTCCAGTTTCTCATCAATATGGTTTTATCTCAGCGTTGCCTCCTTTTCAACAATCTCAAGCAAGAAACTTTTTTTATCATGATTATGTCCTTGGCTTTGTAAGGAATGTATTACCTTCAGGTTTAGCATCTTGCCTCCCAGCTTGACATTCACCTTCATAATTAAGTGGTTGAAACAAGAAGCTCCCTGTGGGTATATCAGGCACTTCCAGCCCCTTCTCTGCACACTATTGTATGATATCATGTGCTGACACAAACTGAAACAGTGCTCTTGCAGATAATTCCTGACTCTTGCATTTCTAAGGAGATACAGACATCTAAAAGGAAAAATATTTTGATTACCAGTCCATCAGCTACCTTTTTCACAAAGTCAGAGGTTCTGTCTTATTAGCATCACATGCTGACTTTTTCATAGAATCACAGAATCATTCAGGTTGGAAAAGACCCTTGGGATCATCGAGTCCAACCATCAGCCCTACTCTACAAAGTTCTCCCCTACACCATATCCCCCAGCATCTCATCTAAACGACCCTTAAACACATCCAGGGATGGTGAAATCCACCACCTCCCTTTGGCATCAAAACATGTAAAAGTTTAATTCAGATCTGCTCTGTGTTTTGCCTGTGAGCTACTGAGGTGCAGACATCTTTCGTATAAGTAGCTAAGCTTTTATTCTGAAACAAATATAATGTCACAAATAATTTAAATGTGATTTGGATCATCATAAAAAATGGAGAATGTGATAATTTCCACTTACCCTCATTTTCAAATTTTAAGATACTCAAGCAAACATGACTTTTTCTCATGTCTATGGACTTATTTTTGCACACTGTGAATACCATCAGTGATCAGAAATTAATCACAAATCTGGAAAATCTCCTAACATTAAGATTCAGACAACTGTAATCTTGAGAGTTTTCCTGAAAACCAGAAGAGGTTATATGCTGAAGAAATATCAACAAAGTATTACTAACTGATTTTAAAACATTATATCTAATTCCAGAAATGTACTTTCTAATTTTCCCTCCAAACTAAAGAAAAAATTAATTTTTCCAAACCAAAATTATTTATGGAGAACAATGATAATTACAAAGAAAAAAATTCTATTTGCTGAAACTCAGGGAAGATTTCCAAAAGGAAAATGAGGTGTAGAAATCAACTTTGTGTTTTAAATCTTTTCTGTTTCACAAATAAATCTACCACAATAATTGAAAAAGTTGTGTGTCAATCTGGAACTTAATTGTATATGATAATTTAAGGTTCACGTGACCTTTTTTTTTTTTTAAACTCAAAGCTACAAAGTTTCATTGGAGAGTGGGTTTGGAGAGGGTTTGTTTTTTTTTTACTAGCCTCAAATTAAGGATTGTTTCCATGCTGGATGTGTTTCTACATGATCAGGGAAGAGATAAAATGCCATATGATTAACTGCGGTGAAACACAGCTGGAACTCTTGCAGAGAACTGTTATATGCCATGCAACTGTTGTGACTATAGTAGTAAATAATTAAATACAAAAGAGAAGGGAAAGGGGGAAAGAGGAAAAAAAGAGAAAAAGGGGGGAAAAAAAGAGAGATTAAGAGAAGAGAGGAATTTTTAAAATGCTTTCAAATGACCAATTCATTGGCAAAAAAAAAAAAAAAAAAAACCAAAACACCTATATAGACTCACCATCATTATTTATATTATTAGAATTTCATAGCTGATCAATATCCAGCAGAATACACTAAGACTAAACAAACTTCTAGTAGACTGAAGGAACCTGCTTTAAGAATAGTTTGAGATACATAAGGTGACTGCATTTATAATGATTATTGAGTATCACTCCAAACTCAGAAAATTTTCCCTTTTACTAGAATCCTCTGATAGCCAGAAATCTTATGAACTCCATCTAAGACTATAAATGGCAAATATACTGTAAATCATGGTGATATTCAGCATACTGTCTCTCACCCTTCAATTTGCTAAGGAAGATAAGCCAAACTCATCGAATCTAGTTTCATAAGATAGGGTCTTGATTCCCCTTATGTACTCCTTTTGGCTTTTTCCTCCATTCGTTCCAATTTGTTCCTTTTGAACATGGATGAGCATAGCTACAGACAGTATTTTGCATGGAACTTCTTGAATGGCTTACACAATAGCACTGATGTGCTCATATTTCCTACTGAAAATGCTTTTTGTATTGTATGTATTCCACAATCATACCTGCCTTCTTCATAGTCTTACTACACCAAAGACTTAGTTCTCCTGTGATCAGCTGGGTCACACCCTGCTCTTTTCTAGTATTTCCTCCTAATGTGTTTCAAATTTACAGAATAATTTGTTAACAACTGAGTAAATTACTTTGCATCTTCCACTGTGAACTGTCTCCATTTCTATTACTCAGTCCTTAATGTTATCCAGACCCAGTTTGACTCATTACTGAGAATACTTCTTAATATTATCAGCAGATATCAGTACCAGTTCTACTTCTTGGAAGTCATTAATAGTAATGACAGGATCAGGGTAAGTTCTTCAAGAAACTCCATTAGTACTACAGTTCCACATACAGCACTACCTGTTAGTTAATTATATACTTTCAAATCTGTGCACTTATCTTCAGGTTTGCTAACACTTTCATATATTTTGCAAAAGACCACCTTTGGTAAATGTTAGGATAAGGCTTTTAAACACATCACTGGGAGGTTTTTTGTTCATTACGAAATAAAATTGGCCCTACCGGCCAATTTCCAGAGGAAGATACTACACTGCTGAATAGGAATGCTAATGTAAGATTTCAGTGAGTTGTGGGCCTCCTAGTCAGAGTTCATGTTAGATCTACTCTGTGATCAATCTTTTGAGCAAGGATGACAGAAACGAGAACAGAGAAGGAAATTCTTACTCAACTACCAAGACTCATGTCTTGAAAAAACTACCAGTAGAACTAAAAATGCTAGAATTATTGTCTATACAGTGGGGTATAAAGAAAAACTACACAAAAAGAAGCAAGTACTGATAGGATGTTCAAAAAACGTGGTAATGTTATATTAGCCCAACCACTAGAAATTAAATGATAAAAAAATCTCCTTCCAATTCTGTATAAAAATTTTCACTGAGGACAGAGTCTTTCATCAGCCACCATGTGATTAAGTTGGGAAGTATCATAAAGAAAAATATGTTGCAAAAGAATATTCAGTTTTATTCATCTTCTGATAGCAATTCTCTTACAAAAAAAATATTCTTGTACTAGATATGACTATAAACAATATTACTTTTGCCACCTAGTAGCAAAGGAAAAACTGGGCAGACTTCATGGAATCACAGAGAATCACAGAATCGTCTAGGTTGGAAAAGACCTTGAAGATCATCCAGTCCAAACATTAACGTAACATTGACAGCTCCCAACTACACCATATCCCTAAGTGCTATGTCACACCGACTCTTAAACATCTCCAGGGATGGTGACTGGCCACCAACTGGATTTAACTCCGTTCACCACAACTCTCTGGGCCCGGCCATCCAGACAGTTTTTTACCCAGCAAAGCGTGTGCCCATCCAAGCCGCAAGAAGCCAGTTTTGCCAGGAGAATGCTGTGGGAAATGGTGTCAAAGGCCTTACTGAAGTCAAGGTAGGCAAGGTCCACAGCCTTTCCCTCATCCAATAAGGAGGTCTCCTTGTCATAAAAGCAGATCAGGTTTGTCAGGCAGGACCTGCCTTTCATACCCCCATGCTGTCTGGGCCTGATCCCCTGGATGTCCATTATATGACTTGTAGTGGCACTCGAGATGACCTGCTCCATGACCTTCCTTGGCACCGAGGTCAGACTGACAGGTCTGTAGTTCCCTGGATCCTCCTTTCTGCCTCTCTTTTAGATGGATGTCACATTTGCCACCCTCCAGTCCAATGGGACCTCCCCAGTCAGCCATGACTTCAGGTAAATCATGGACAGCGGCTTGGCGAGCACATCTGCCAACTCTTTCAGCGCCCTTGGGTGTCACCCATCCGGTCCCACAGACTTGTGTGCATCCAAGTGGTGCAGCAGGTCTCTGACCACCTCCTCTTCAGCTGTGCTGACCTCAGTTTGCTTCCCCTCCCCATCTCCCAGCTCCTGAGGCTGGGTGTGCAGGGAACAGCCAGTTCCACTGCCAAAGACTCAGGCAAAGTAGGCGTTGATCACCTCAGCCTTTTCCTCATCCTTAGTTACCCTGTTTCCCTCTGCATCCAACAAAGGAGCTAGATTTTCCCTAATCCTCCTTTTGTTGTTAATGAATTTATAGAAACATTTTTCATTATCTTTAACAGCTGTAGCCAGGTTGAGCTCTGGCTGTGCTTTGGATCTCCTGATGTTCTCCCTGCATAACTTCACTACATCTTTATAGTCTTCATGAGAGACCTTCCCCCTCTTCCAAAGGCAATAGATTTTCCTTTTGTTCTTGAGATCCAGTCAAAGGTCCCTGTTTAGCCAGGCTGGTCTCCTTCCCCACCTGTTTGTTTTCCAGCACACGGGAACAGCCTGCTCCTGTGCCTTTAAGACTTCTCTCCTGAAGTATGTCCAGCCTTCCTGGGCTCCCATATCCTTCAGGGCAGCCTCCCAAGGGATTTTGTCAGTCTTTTGAACAGGTCTAAGTTAGCCATCCGGAAGTCTAAGGTGGCAGTTTTACTAACCCCATGACTTGTAACATGAGGTTCTCTGCTGAATGCTTAACTGCAACCAGACATATCATATTACATGTACTGATACAGGAATAAAATCTTATTATTTATAAAATTATCAGAAAAAATAGGGTTTTATTTCTAATATGTGCTAATGCACTATTAAGAGATTAATTTTGATTAAAATGAATGTAGGTAAATAACACAATTTTGCCAAACAAAATTTATCCTTAGCTTAAATTCCTTAAAGTTAATGGAAGTACATGTGGGACAGGTTAACCCATTAGACTTATAATTCACACTCTGAAGTAAAGTTCTTAATCTTATTTTATCATTTAACTCCGTTTCCCAAAACTGCTTTTCAACTAAGACCTTTGAAAAGAACTTAACCACCTAAAGAACTTAATGATTAATTAGAGCAGCAATTCAGGGAAGTCCTTAATATTAATTAAAAAATTAACCAGTGAGTTCTATGCAAATCATTCTGTTAATCACCTTCTTATATTCTACCCTTCTTACTGTCTTTCATTAGCCTGGAATTTATAACTCTGTTTATCATTTTTTTTAACATAAATAAACACCATGCACTTGTATAATAAAAGAGCCACAAACTGACAGTAGATAGAGCCATAACAAAGCACGCTGAGATTCTCTTCAGGAAATACAGTGTTTGCTTGTAAAGTGTTTCAGGGGGTTCTTACAATATTTTGCTGTTCTGTATAAGAACTGTTTTGGTTTTTTTTTTTAAAAAAAAAAACAATTCATTTTTTGACAGTAATTCAGATCCTTAAAAATGTTCAACTAGTTCTACTGCCTAGGTCCTTTTTAATGTTCCCAGTCCCAAATAGTCAAGAAGTGACAACCATAAAAGCTTTTTCAGTCACATTAACACCGGCCTGGTGTCAGACTGCCTTTCTCTAATTCTGGCAAAGCCTGTGCTGCAACTTTTACAGAGGGCTCCCATCTAATTATATCAAAAGTATTGAAAATAAAAATGCCTCTCTTCTGGTTCAGTACCAGTTCAGCTCTCTCTGGATCAATGTCCCCGGTGTGGAAGCTACAAATCAAGGAATATGCTGCAAAAAATGCTGAGAATTCAGAGAAAAACTGAGACCAACTAGAATTCGAAAACAAGTATTGCATTGACTTGTAACAGAATATGTTTAGTTTAGCAAAGAGAAGGTTAAAGGTCTTTTCAGATGCAACTTTAAAATGCAACTAATACAGCAACAAAAATATCATAGAGGGAATTTTAAAACAGCAAGCAGAGCTACTGGAAGACCCAATGATTGGAAGATGACACCATGCAAAATCTAGGTTACAAGCAAGCAACAAAGGCATGGCTCTGAACATGTTAAGAAGAATGGTGGTAGCTTCTCTATGCTTTCAAACCAAGATTCAATCTTTTAAAAAATTTGTTGTCTATTCCAACCATAGCTATCATACTCAAAACAGAAAATAATTCTAGAAAATCCTGGGTTTATGCAGTAGAACTGACAAGATGACCACACTGGTACCTTCTGTTCTTAAAAATCTATGATTTTCTGAATGCCATTTTGTCTAACATAAAACTGTGTAGTCACAATGCAGTAATTTCAGTCTGATTGGTTTTTTTTCTGTCTTCTGTTATGTTTTGTTTGCTTTGCTGGCTTTGCAATTTTTGTTCCTTTTCTTTTTTGTTTGGTTTTTTTTTTTTGTTTCCTTCTTTTTTTTCCTCCAGGAATTGGTCAAGGGGTTCCAGTGGTGGCCCTTATTGTGGAAGGAGGTCCCAATGTTATCTCCATTGTTCTGGAGTACCTACGTGACACTCCTCCTGTTCCTGTTGTGATATGTGATGGCAGTGGCCGGGCATCTGACATCCTTGCCTTTGGTCACAAATACTCTGAAGAAGGAGGGTAAGTCATTCCCTAGTGTGTGTTATTTCTCCATCCACAAGTTCAATTTTGTGGTAAGGTAGAGCCCAAGAAATTATTAGCAATACCGTGCAAAAGCAATACCTTCCTCACATGACTGTTTCCATCATTAACATGGGTCAAATACTGAAGATACCCAGAACAGAAAAAAAAAAAAAAAAAAAAAAAAAAATAAAACAGAGGTGTAGAAATTGTATCATACAGTTACTTGCCATAACATGTAACACATTGACAAGCCCAATGTGTGGTATCTTGCAGTTACAGGTCAAGGGATTAAAATCAACAGTCATGGGGAATTGTTTTCATTGGCTTAGATATGCAATTTCATTATAATATACTGTACTGCTGTCTTCAGGTTTCATTTACCTCTGCATGTTCATATAAGCTCGTTTGTATCTGCCTTGCCTATTGGACGTGATTCTACACACTCACCTGTGATCACACATGACTGCTTGTGCAGTGTTTGCACTGTCTCAAATTTCTTTGCAGACTCAAGGTGAGGGAAAGATAGTATTTAGCTTTTATTATAGAAGATTCAAGCTTGGGTTTGTTGAATCAGGCTCTAAGCATACTTCACAAGTTCCAAAGTATGTATTATTACTGAATGCCCAAGTCTTTAATAGTCTTTGTTTTCTCCTCTACCCCCAAAAATATGTGAACAACCATAGAATCACAGAACAGTTGAGGTTGGAAGGGACCGCTGATGGTCACCTAGTCCAACACCCCTGCTCAAGCATGATCACCTAGAGCCAGTTGCCCAGGATCATGTCTGGATGGCTTTAGAATGTCTCTAAGGACAGAGACTTCACAACCTCTCAGGGCAACCTGTGTCAGTGCTCAGTTACCCACACAGTAAAAAAAGTGTTTTCTGATGTTCAGAGGGACCCTCCCGTGTTTCAGCTTGTGTCCATTGCTTCTGACCCTGTCATTGAACACCACTGAAAAGAGTCTGGGTCCATCTTCTTTATACCCTTCTTTTGGGTATTTATATACCTTGATGAGATCCTCTCTGAGACTTCTCTTCTCCAGGCTGAACAGTCTCAGCTCCCTCAGCCTTTCCTCAGAGGAAAGATGCTCCAGTCCCTTCATCATCTTAGTGGCCCTTCACTGAACTGTCTCCATCATGCCCATGTCTTTCTTGTACTGTGGAGTCTAGAACTGGACACAGGACTCCAGGTGTGTCCTCACCAGTGCTGAGTACAAAGGAAGGATCATCTACCCTGATCTGCTGGCAACACTCCTAATGCAGCCCAGGATACCATTAGCTATTGTTGCTGCAGTGGCACTTGGTGTCTACCAGGATTCCCAGGTCCCTTTCTGCCAAGCATCTTTCATGCTGGGAGGCCCTCAGCATGTACTGGTACATGGAGTTGTTTCTCTCCAGGTGCATGATTTTTCATTTCCCCCGCTGAACTGCATGAGGTTACTCTCAGCCCATTTCTCCAGCCTGTCAAGGTCCATCTGACAGAGGACAGGAGGGGCCTTGGGTATATCAGCCACTCCTCCCAGTTTCATATTGTCAGCAATTTGCAGAGTGTACACTCAGCCCTATCTTCAAGATCATTAATGAGGATGTTGAGCAGGATCAGACCCAGGATTTGTCCTTGGAACACACCACTATTTGATGGACTACGACTAGACTTTATACCACTGATCACAACACTCTGAGACCAGCTATTCAGCCAGTTTTGAATTCACCTCACTGTCTGCTCCTCCAGCCCATACTTCAACAGCTTCTCTGTGCAGATCTTGTAGGAGACAGTGTCAAACACCTTACTAAAGTCTACATAGAAAATATCCATTGTTTGTCCCTAATCTGCCAAACCTGTCAGTTCATCACAGAAAGTGATCATGTTGTCAAGCATGATTTCCCTTTGGTGAATCCACAATGACTATTCCTGATCATCTTCATGTGCCTGGATATGGTTTCCTGGATGAGTTGCTACATCACCTCTGCAGTGATCAAGGGGAGACTGACCAGCCTATAGTTCCCTGGGTCCTTCTTCTTGCTCTTCTTGAAGATAGGAGTGATCATTGCTTTTCTCTAGTCCTCAGACAATTTTTCAGTTGTCATTATTGTTCAGAGATTAGGGTGTGATCTTGTAATGACATCAGCCAGCTCCCTCGGTATTCATGAGTGCATCCCGTCTGTCCTGATCCAATGTCAAGGGAGGTTTCAATATGATCCCAAGAGTGAAATTAAGACACAAAGTCAAATGCTGTACCCCCAAAACAGTTTTTTATTATTAAAAATGAAGAGGGATAGCAATAGAACAGAATGAAAGGAGAAGAAAGAAATCAAGCAAGCATCCAGAACAGGGTTGCAAGAATAGCCACCACCATGGATCCAGCAGCATCCTGTTGGTCCTCAGTCTTCAGTCCTTTGGTGGTGGGTGCACACCGAGCAAAGCTCTCTGTTGTCTTTTAAGCTGTTTTATCAGCTGATTATCTTATCTGCCCACCTTTAGTTTTTCTTCTGGCAAAGTCCTTAGCAGTACAAAAGACCCACAAAGTATCAGGCTTACACAAAGGCCAGTGATCAGCAGTCCTTGTGCTTGATGAGAAACACCTGGTTTCACTCAGTCTCCCTCTTTGAGGCTTATCTAAGGAGTTTGTCAATACAACTGCAAGGGAGTGGGAGGGTGCATCCTTTGATACACTCCCACTTCCTTGGGTGACGTTCCTTAGATTAATTACTAAGGGCACAGCTGGTCCTTGATGAATGATCGAGGCCTTACTGACAACACCCTGTGACACAAAGCACACACACAAGCAAGCTTTGAGACAATCATTTGACATTTCAGTCTCTCACATCATCAGGGTCCATGGACTTACGTATGTCCAGTTTGTTTAATCATTCCCTGACCTGATCCTCTTCCAAAAAGGGTATGACTTCTTTCCTCCAGACTCCCTCCTGGACTCTGGGTCCTAGGACTGAAGAAGGCAATCAGTATTTCAGCCTTTCACATGTCCTATGTCACCACGTCCCCTGCCTCATTCATTGATCTTGGAGGTGGTGATACTTGAATATTAACCAGCTTTCTTGGGCCCTTCTTCCCTCTCGGTCTTATCCCATAGGACTCTTCCAAGCAGATCCCCAGAGGCCAAAGTCTGCTCTCCTCAGATCCAGGGTTGTTAACTTGCTTTTTGCCCTCTCCCTCCTCTCAGAATCCTGAACTCCACCATCTCACAGTCACTGCAGTCAAGGCTGACTTTGACCCCACTGAGTCCCTCTTTGTTGGCGAGTATGAGGTCCAACAGAACACCTCTCCTCATTGGCTGCTGTGTCACTTGGGTCAGGAAGTTCTTGTCAATGCACTCCAAGGAACCTCCAGGATTGCTTATGCCCTGCTGTGTTATCCCTCCAGCAGATATTGCAGTAATTAAAATTCTCCATACGGATGAGGGCCTGTGAACATGTGGCTGCTCCTGGCTGGCTGTGGAGGGCCTTCCTCTTCTTGGTCATGCAGCCAATAAACAGACATCCACTACAATGTCACCTTTACCTGTCTCCTTTTTAATCCTAACACATAAACTCTAAGTTAGCTCATCATCTATCCCCAGTCAGAGCTCTATGCACTCCAGCTGTTGTCACATAAAGGGCAACTCCAACTCCTCATCTTTCCAGCCTGTCTTTCCTAAGAACTTTTGTATCCCTTCATTGCAACATCTCCAGTCACAGGAGCCATCCCACCATGTCCCTGTGATCCCAACAAGATCATAGCCCTGCAACTGCATACGGGTCTCATTCATGTTTATTTCCCATACTGTGCACGTTAGTATACACACACTTTAGAGAGGCATCCCAGCATACTATTTTCCCAGACAGGACTTTAGGGATTTCTCCATAATGGTGCCCTGTAGGCACTTCCTTGCTTACATAAAAAGGGAGGTGAGTCTGCTTAAGGCCTGTGGAACCCATCTCTCACAAGAAGACACTGGTCTGCAAGGAGAGTCCCATGGTCACAGAAGACAGAACCATCACCAATACCAGCTCTGCAGCCAGCTATTGACTTATATTATCAGTGTCTTCCTCCCAACACCCTTTTCTCTGACCAGCAATATTGAGGAGAACACCATGTGGGACCCCACGCCCTTGACTACTGCTCCCAGAGCTCTGTAGTCACCTTTGATACTCTCTGGGTTTCCCCCTGCAGTATCATGGGTGACCATGGGGAACAACAGCAGGGGCTAGTAGTCAGATGGTCATGAAGGGAAGCTGCTACAAGTATACTTGAAATTGCTAATGTACAGGGGCCTGTAATATAAGACATCTAGTTTTAACGTTGAACATCACTTGTACTTTACTAGCTTTTTTTTTTTTCCTGTATTTTACTGTATTTTACTGTAATGTATATAATTTCATTGATACTTTTTCCTAACTACCCTCTGTAGTTCTTATCTCATTACTCACTTGTAAGATGTTTTGAAATCTTTAACTCCTTGCCTAGAAAGATAAGGCAGAACTTGGACAGTCTGAAAAACTCCCTGAGTACATCCCTAATAGCAGGAACCTAGAAAAACCCCAAGTGCCTAAGAAGATGCCAGTGTCAAGATAAGTGCTGAAAGTTGGAACAAACAGAAGCTGAAGGACAGATGAAGTAACTCTATGACTATATATGGACACTAGAAACCTAAACTTCACTAACAGACAGTGTGAGAAAGGCTGTGAGGACCCCTAAGGAGGGGAGAAGACCCTCACTCTATTTTTACTAAGCACACTCAGACTATGTAAATTAATTCTAATAACCATTAGCATAAGACTGACTTTTCTGAGAAACCGAATGCATATGTATGCTTTTTGTACATATTAGTCAGAGAATTTTGTTAGTAAGCATGGCACTTGTGGTGAAGCGATCCCCAGTGCTGCAAAAAAAGAATACCTGCTTAACAGTTATGTCACCGAAATCCAGGATAAAAATAACTTATCAACACCAATTTGATGCAGATAAGCAGACACTTCTTTATTGACGGCTGGAAGTGTAGGGGAGTGCTCTCACCAACAACACGTGCCAGGCACCAGAATCATACACTTTATATAGAACTTACTCATACATAAGCATACAACTTCCAAGAAATCATTAACACATTCTCTCCTCCCATTTCCGATTCTGCGCAGTAAAGGTTAGAAATGTCTAGAAATGGGTCTGGGGTGTGATGTGAGTAGGTGGTTCATGAGTCGGTGGTCGCGATCTCCCCCTGCCGGAATTACCTTTTGCTTAAGGACACAGTTTTCTTGGCAGGTACCTGCAAGCTGTTACGGTGACTTCCCTCAGTTCCCATTAATCCTCAACCTTGACAACTACTTGCATTCTTTTAGTCCTATATATGTATTATCAGATTACAAATCACCTCATGTTTTGTTACCTAGGCTCTAACTGTTCTTACTAAACAATTATGACCAATCCCTTCAGCCTTGGTACGGGGAATTTTAGAATAGCAGTCGGTTGCTAAATTCAAAATACAATAAAATAAATAATTTTTACTAAAATATCCCTTAATTCTATACTTATATTAAAATCAAACACAATTTAATTTCAGTTGATAATAAAATCAGTAACAGTTAGACTCAATTCTGACTGTTGAGTGAAGCTCTTTTTTTCAGTCGGACAAGCTTTAGGAGTCCCTCCACAATATCCCCATTCTGGGCCCCAGCAGGCAGCAAACCTCTCTAGCTAATAGGTGAGGACGGATGCCTCTGTCCCTTGCAGCAGGGGGACATTATAATTGCTCACTGCTTCTTCCTGGTGGTCTTACATGGGTTAGAGTCAGGTGGCACAGATCATTTGCTTGTAGGTACATGTGTCTCCTCTTTAACTTTGAAAGCATTGAACCTGTTTCGTAGTCGTAAGCCATTAGGTGGGACAGGTGCCTTGGTCTTTGTGCCAGCAGTCACCAGCTTGCATCCTTTCCCTTCTCCAGAGGTTGCACTTATCTAAATATTAGGTGTGGACACTTCCTGCATCTATATTGCAGTTGGGGTCCAGGGTTCTTCAAGCTGTTGGATCTCTGAGAAAATCCTGACTATTTCCTCTTCATCTTTTCTGATGCTGAACAGCCTGTCCCCTTCCTTCTGTAACTTCTATGCTTGATGGCACAGCTCATCTAAGGCAGCAGGCTTACAAGTAAGAAAACCATCTCTCCTGAGATCAAAGATAGATCTCATAGCCTGGGACTTGGAGACCTTCATCCACCATCCAAAGCACTATCTGAATCAAAGCCTCCTCTCCAGCAGGGGCAGCTACTCCAGCACCTACCAGGAAAATTACCCTGTGGTATGTCACCACTACACTTGAGACTATTTACAAATAGAACAAATTCAGCTGAGATCTCCTTCTTTGGACCCTCTTGGCCTGGTTCTTATATAGGCCTCTCCTGAGCACCAGCTATTTAATAGGTGCTTAATCCTCCCTAATAAGGTGTCAGTTGCAAATAAGACTACAGGCACCCTGGGTTAAGGGCTCTCATCATGCTAATTAGAAAAAGCTGTCCCTTTCTCAGGCCCATACCTTTATGGCTGTCCTTACTTCATCCTTACCTGGCAGCAGCAGGCACCCTCAGAGGGTTACCAGATCTTCTGCAGTGATAATGGACTGTGTGCCCCAAAGTTCCCAAAGCAGAACTCAGAGAATGCTGCTCAGAGTAAGAAATAACAAATAAGAGAGGATCTAATAATTTGAGACCAAACCCCCTTTGAATTCTTACACCTAAGAGCTATTTCATACTTTTTTTTCTAAGTAGCTGCAGTAATCTTCTGATTAGGATTCATGGGGAAGGGACTCATTTCTCTGTGTGTTAGAATATGTGAAGATACATATTCAGACCTGCAACAGACTCATGCAAATAATAGAACATAAATCTGTAAAAACTAAGCTCTAGGCCAAGCGTTATTATATACTACTGTTTTTTAAGAAGTGTGATCATGATTTACTCAGCCTAAAACTCCTCCTAAGAATAAGATAGTTTTCCACAAATATTTAAATCAGTTTTATATTCAGGTTCATGTGTAGTCCAGTGTTGCATCTGGGATAGACCTGAGTGCGCCAGGTTTAATCTGAATCTTTGAGAAGTTGTTTTTCTGTTTTCAGTGACCTCACTATTAACACATTTAACATAACCTTATTTAAACATGTTTTATTCCTTTGCTTGTTATGTACCTATACAATTTCCATCTACCTTGTCTGTGTTCTGAGGTCATTATGAAAAAGAATATAGCAAGAAGAGAATGTATGCATTTTATTTCAATGTATAAAGGTGGCATATAAGAAAGAAGAGAGAGACTTTTTACAAGGTCCTGTAGTGAGAGGACAAGGGACAATGTTTTTAAATTGAAAGAGGGTAGATTTAGATTGGACATAAAAGGAAGACGTTCTTTATGATGAGGGTGGTGAGACACTGGAGCAGGTTGCCCAGAAAAACTGTGGATGCCCCCTCCCTGGAAGTGTTCAAAGTCAAATTAGGTGGGGCTTTGAGCAACCTGACCGAGTGTAAGATGTCCCTTCCCAATGCAGCAGGTTTGGATCTTGGTAATCATTAAAGGTCCCTTCCAACCCAAACCATTCTATGATTCTGTGATTGTAATTAATCATCACAAACTGTTGCCTGTAAGAAAGGCAAGTGATAGAATCACTTTGAGGCAGAAGAAGCAAGTAATCTTTTACCTGAGATGCTCAAGTCTGGCTTTGTGAAAGCTATTATTCTCCTTACTATGGGTCTTCTTTCTGTGGTGTTGCCATTCCAGGTGCTGCCTGCAATATTATAAAATAGCTTCTTTTTTTTTTTTTTCTTTTTTTTTTCTGTTCACCTTGCACTAAATTGAATGCACAAACTATGAAATTTGTAAAGCTAACTAGTGGGAATTCCTGTGTGTTTGCCCAACTTCAGGAAAACATCAGTCTAAAATGGAATTTTTAAAGTATACCGCAAGTGAAACACCATTGTTTTTTACATTCATTAAACTATTTTACCCAAATGCATTAGACTTCAAATACAAACTGGGTACTTTTTCCCCTTTGTAGCTTAGTTCTGAATAGTGTTTAGCAATATGAGGAGAATACTGAATAATTGGCACATTAACTGAGTTCAACTGCTAGCTTTTTCTTTTGGATGTAATCTAAGTAGGTTATACAAAACTGTGTCTATTAGACTTTTCATCAATGTAGCACATTCAAATTTCATCCAGAATTAAAGTCTGCAATCCCCTGTGCAATCAGACTATAGAGCCAAAACCCTATTTTTGTTGTGCCTGCTGTCTGCAAATCAGGGTCTTCACTGAGACACATCGTATCTTCCAACTGCCATGCACTGGATAGGGAATCTAAATCGTTCAAAAACCACATCATTCATGGCAGCCACAGACTCAGCATTTGCATGTTGATATTATCATACTGCTTTTTCAGTGTCTTAAATTCTCACCTATTGCAGACCAATGTGGATTAATTTTCTACATAATAATAATGTATGGATATGTGTACAAAGCACTGCTGTGAGTTTTTAAGTTTATTGGAAACTTTATTTCCTGAGGGAAAAGAACTGTGTCTGGAGGTGAAAGAGGACAAAATACAGCTCTCTGCTTGAGTTTTGATCAGTGTGATGCCAATCCGTCCTCTCAGAGAGATCCTTAAGAGTGTTGGACAATTGTGTATCAGCCCAACAGGTCTTTTTATACTGGATTTCACAGAACTGTGATGTGCTTTCCTTCCTTCCTCATTATTTATCCTTCCTAACTGATTTCACATAGCAGAAAGCAGAGATTTCACTCACATAGGGCAGTCTTTGGGTGGATATTGTAACCATAAGCAAGCTGAGCTGCAGTGGAATGAGGCTGCTGGCACAACACAGAGAGCTGTATCTGCACTGCCTTGCAGGAGGTGTTGCCTGCAACTGTGTGGTGTACCAGGAACAGGTCAGAAGGAACTGTGAAGCATACCTTGAAGTAAATACTAGTCTGGAGCTAAGTCAGTTTTGAAGCCTCAGTATCTCATCCATCTCATTGAAGTTTCAGGGGGAAGGCAAGGCAGATATGCAGTTTCCTACTGAGCTGAGGTTTCAGCACTATGAATATCAGATATGCAGAATCAGCAGGTGGGGTTTTTTTGTGTTTGCCACAACTTCAGTTTCAGGGACTACATATTGCCTTGGGGTATTAAGAATGTACAAATTTGCCACATTTTGCTACAAGCAAATAAAATTCTTGGTAGTAAACTGAGTAAGATCCCAATACCTTTTACATCTTAATGACAAAACTGCTATGTACGCTGGATAACCTAAATGAGAGGGCGGCTTAAATGCAACCTTCCCCATGTGGTCAATTGGAAGAATTCTTTGGCGGCTCATTGCTATTGCTCCTAGTCTAAAGATCAGGTTCTCCAGGCTCTGAAGCACTTAATTTCTCATTTACTTAAAAGCTGAAAATGTGTTAAGGGGTAAGAACGTAAGATTGGTCATAAATACCCAAATTTAGTCCCCCTACTAAGCCCTAAGTGAATATCCTAGTTGTTAATAGCTCTTGTCCAATAAAGCCAAAGTATTATTTGACTGTATAATCAAGGATGCCTTCTCGTTTCATTGTCTTGCATAAAAGCACAAGCTGAAAGTAAACCAACTGTGAAGTGCAACTATTTATAGGATCATTCAGTAGTTTTTAATCCTCAGAGATTTTTTAATTAAATGATGAATTTAAAGTGAGAAAAATGAAACACTATGTTAAAACTATGTCACTTCTTAGGCAAATATTTCCTTACGGAATGGGAAATGACTTGTAATATTTGAATGCAGTCTCCAAGCTGAGTTTATAGCATATTAACTACTCCATCAGTTCTATTCCTGCAAGCATGAGAACCTTAAGGACTTCAATTCTATACTATAAAAGTCTACTTATTGCCTAATTCTCTGTGCTTTAAATGAGCATCCTCATATGAGAATCATTGTTTGCCTTTGAATTGATCTGTCTTTGCATCCACTGTGGCATAGTTTTTAGAGTTCATAATTGAAGTATATTACTTAAATCTCTTTTTTTTCTAATAGGGAAAATATAGGGATTTTTATACTTCAACCAAAAGAGATCAGAATGTAGGTACGATGTGTATCTTCTGTATCCCCCATGCTGTCTAGCACATCATGGGGGATCATGGGTACTATCACATCTGAATTATTTTGTAAGATTGTTTTCACATTGCATATTTTGATATCTTTACTTTTCTGTCATAACGAAGTACTTTGCAAATCAAAAGCTGTATAGAAGCAGGTCATTTCTTGTTGAAATACAATCATCTCTCTTTTGGTGAATGGACAACCATTTAATAAACACAGTCAGGAAAAAATGGTGTAGAACAACCACCAATGGAAAGCTGCAAGTTAAGCTGATTCCTCATAAAAGAACACAGGAATCAGCCCTGTTTGAACAGAATGAAAGAATAATTACATTTATTTTCTGTCTCTTCTCATAACAATACTATGCAAAATGTGTGGATTTAAAAAGTGTGAGAAATTCAGTCAGTCCCACAAAGTTGCACAGCTCTGTTTTATTTGTAATCCCAATGGAAGAAAATATCAGCAGAGCCTCTGGTCATGTTTCTTAAATATAGTGTGATTGAAGTGCAAATCATAATTAAAACAGAAAATTCCCTAAGCTTCTTATAAAGGAGGGCACGGAATAGTTTTTCACATCACACTGATATTTTATGGATATATTTACTTTATCCTGAATAAAAAGAATAATTTAAAAAAAAAAAAATCACAGATTAAAAATTAGAAACAGATTATATACAATTCATTGAATGAACTGTTTCATTTAGAGAATTTCAAAACATTTTTATAACAAAAAGTTTAAAAAGATCTGTAAAGAACTTGCATTTTTAAATTGCATTAGAGCATTATCTTTATAAATAGCTAATACATTGTATGATTCCAATACTAAAAATCTATGGAGAAAAAACCCTAGACAATTTAGGGAGCTGGCTATGGACCAGATCTTTCAAATCCTCTCCAATGTTCACTACAAAATATATGCCATGAGTTTGGAAGACTGTAATATTACTGAATGGAATGTCTATTATCTACTCAAATATTAGGCATGTCTTAAAGAACAATTTCTTTCTGAAGAGGGAGGATGCCAAAATGCTGTCATCTGTCTCTTCTGCATCAGCCAAAGCAAAGAAGGGAGTTCTGCTTTGCTGTTTAATCTTCCAGTGTATCTTGGACAGAAATAGAATGTCATTTTATTTTCTTTGTCAATTCATGGTTTTAACTGTCCTCTCCTGATGGATGCAAGACATCTGTCTCCCTTTTCTCCTGTGGTAAGGCCATACAGTTCAGTTCTGGTAATGTGTTGCATCAAAACTAATGTTGGCAACTTCTAACAAAAAAAAAAAAAAAAAAAAAAAAAAAAAAAAAAAAAAAAAATTTTTTCTGAAATTAAATGTAGATGTATGTAGATGTATGTAGTTTTTGCCCTGGAAAAAAAAAAATAGTTGGATATCTAGGCTGTTGGGAAAATGAGCTTATTTTAGGTGTTTGGGGAATGAAAGAACAGAGTTGAACTATGTGGGGAATGGGAGAAATTAACGGGTTAAATTGTCCTTTTGTAGAACATTTTGTTTAGGCAGGAGCAAGTTACCTGCGGTTTTGTTTCTGTGGCACATTAAGTGGAATTCAGGAAATCAGGAAAAGGGCCATCAAAATGCCCCAAAGAGGACTTTATTGGTATGTTGCAAAATATTTTCAAACTGAAGCCTATCAGAAAGATGAAAAAAAGTACTATCTTCATCTGACAATATCCAGTTTTCTTAGGGTAGGAGTATGCTGACTTGGAAGGAAGTCACAACCGTAGAGTTTCAATCTGGTGAACTGAGCGGTTTCATGCCTATGGAGCTTTATGTATATGAGGTTCATAATCCATGACAGAGGCTGCTGAATATGTAATGTTCCCAAGTCAGTGGACAAGAATCTTCTGTGTTCTAAGTTAGACCTAATCACAAGGCTCAAGGAGCCATCTCTTTTCCCCCCAACTCTAAAATTAAGAATCTGATTTTTTTAAATGTGTGCTAAAATTTTATGTATAACAGATGTGGCTGTGTTTGCATAGTGGATATATCATCATCCCACCTGCAAGTTCCAGCTATTTTGCTCACAGTTCCCTGTGAAGTTACTTGTTTTACATGCATTGGATTTGGTGAATGCATTGTAGATTTATCCTTCAATAGCCTGACACAGTTTGTATTTGCCCCAGATGGGTTACATAATTGGGAACTTTGATCTGATACTTTCTAACATTTATAGATTCCTAAGGAGTAAATGTGTTACAGTTTTGATATGATTGATTTTAATTAACACAAAGCTTAACTCATCTATGATTATCAGAAAGCTTGCCATTATTGTTGCTCTGATTACAATTACTTCAAGTTTTTCATCTCATAACAGACTTGTAGAATTGCAGACCAATGAGGTGTTAAAAAAAGTAGTAAGGCTAGCAAACCGCATAAATCAATGATAACAGGAAGTTTCTGAGCAGTGTTACATCAACAGATGTGTACCTCTGTAGTTAGGGAACGACTTCTTTAAAATAAAAAAAAAAAACAAAAACACCTCCACATCCTTCACATGGTATTGCTTTACATGCTGTTTAAACTTATGATACAATACAATGATAGCTTTAATTCAGGAAGGAAAAGTGATGGCTGCTTCTGAAGCTTCAATTTTGCTTTCAGACAATGCTTATGAAAACAAATTTCTTTTGCTTTCTATGTGTCTTAGCCTGAGAGAGAGAGCTCTGCTCTGCTCTCAGAGAGAGCATTTCTGAAATGAAATTTTATGTTTGGATTCTACACTTTTTTAAAGGAAAATTAAGTTATGATGAGAAAACAGGATGGTTTTCACCCCAGGATGTTTAGAAATATTTTCTGAAGTTCTCCAATTTCAGATTCTTCCAATTTTATGTATTTTTAAAATACTTCATACACTTTTCATACTTTTTCATGTACTTCACTTTCATATATCATTTCAAAAGGAGAGCTTTAATTAATTCTATTTTTAGATTGTCCAGTTGATGTTTCTAGGAAACTTATTCTTAATGATTAACCCCTTTTTTCTTTCTTAGATTGAAGGATGGAAAACTGCTTTGTTCTGAAACACTTATATTTACAGTGATAGCACCATTTTGTTAAGAACAGCCTTCCGGATTAAAGCAAAGTGCCCACCAATTTTTTTTTAAAACCCTAAAAAAGGAACTTCATTATATCATATTAATTTGCAACTCAAAGTATGTTAGTACTTTTCAGGATGTCAGCCTTTCCAAGTTGTTTCTCTTTAACATTGAGTGAATCTACATTTCTACCTGTGCTCTGAAATCTTGTTTCATGTTCCCATGTCTTTGAAACATTCTTGCAAGGATGCTTCTATACAGAAGGTCAAGTTACTTTTCTTATAACCTGAACACAGACTGTCTTCTGCTGTCAGCTCTCACTGCTGCCCACCAAGAGGGTTGGAGGTTTTAACTCATTGTATGCTGCCTTTTTGTGAGGGCATCAGGTCACTCTGCAGGGAAGAAGTACTTAAGTAGTGAGTGAGAAGTAAATGCAGTGTTGTCACCTCTTTGCTATCCCAGGAAAAAGCAAAACTGGGGCCATACTGCTCCTCAGTGAAAAGAAGTGCAGAGGTAGACTCTCCTCCATCCAAGGGGAGTCTGTTATAAAGTAGAAGGAGCCAGGCATAGAAAGACAGTGATTCACAGCATGGTCTAAAACCCCGTGTAAACTCATTTTAATTCAAACACATTGACATATGCCTTACAGGCTTCTTTGTGAAGTGGAAGTCCTACTAAACATGGATATTTACAGTAAAAGTCAAATTTAGAGACTACAGAACATCTGCACTCCCTATGCCAGGCCTCCTATATTCTCCTATGCACCTTTATACCTCTTCCCCATTCCTGTTCATTTTCTCTTCTAACGACATGTTTGCTGTAGGTATAAACACTAGATAGTTAAATCATATTTGAAATGTAATTGTGTAATGAATATCTTGCAGTCTCATTTGGGCTTCCTTGCTGCAGAGAAACACAGATAACTTTTACCAATAGTATGAAATCAACAGGGGTTTGGTCATTGTTCTCCCAAAGAAGCTGTCATAAGCTGACAATGACTTTTAGATACGGTGCTGCTTCTGGTAATTATTTGCAGTTGCTGCAGGGCTAAATCTTTGTTTATCTTCTGTCATAAAATATTAATCATAAAGATTCTCTCATTTTCATTCCCCCAGCTGATCAGCAATTACTTATCCTGTAACACATCTGACTCAGCTAATTTGAAACACTCAGTTACAATTTTTAAGTGAGAAAACTTCTTGGTGTAGAAGCTTTCATTCATCAAATGATACATGTTCTAAATTAGAGCCCACTATTTTGTAAGACATTAAGAACAGCAGTGTTTCACCCAGAACAGCCCTGAGGAATTGGCTTTTTGATATCAAGTGGTAGGGTTCAAGTACTAATATTCCATGTTATGTTACTATTTATTTCTGCTGTTAGCCCACTTTTTTAGAGCACTAACATTAGCACTGAGGAGGAATACAAAAATGATTACTCTTCAAACTCCTGGAAGATGAGCATGAACAAAAGCAAAATGGTTTCTTTGAGTGCACTCAGGAACAGAGAAATTATTTTTGTTGCTTTCTTAACTGGTCCTGTGCAGCTTCAATTAGGTTAGGTTGAAACTGTTAGGAAAATAAAAAAAACTAACAACACGAATACTTGTAGTTTCATAAAATGAACCTTAAGTTGAATTCTACTAACTCACTGATAGAAAGGGGTCTTCAGTTTACCCTGAAATGTTGGTGTCTGTCAAATCCAGACTGTCACTGTGGTTCTTGTTTTTGTTAGGAAATCCCAAAGGCCTGATAGTTTGAACCATCTTCTCTCATGCAATATGTGGGAACTGAAATAAAAACTTCAGAGATGAGAGACTGCAATATGATCAATGTGTTTTTCTAGAACAGTGTTTTCCAATTTGTTTTCCAATGGTTTCAGCAATTCCTGTCCTTGAAACCCGCCCAAAACAATGTGAAGTGATTTGTTGTCTCTTATTTGGTGACCTGTAGATGAAGTTGCTATGTTCCCTCATATCTGTTTTTCTACTTCATTTTTTCTTTTTGAATTTCAGACTTATCAACGAGTCTTTGAGGGACCAGTTGCTAGTTACCATACAGAAGACTTTCACTTACACCCGAACCCAGGCACAGCACCTTTTCATTGTCCTCATGGAGTGCATGAAAAAGAAGGAGCTGGTATGTTCAAGCTTTATTTAGAGGCAAAGAGAGAGCTGTATGCATTGTTTTGATCAAGTCTTTCAGGTGCCTGTTGAAGGATTTCACAGATCTAATTGCTGTAACACAGACTTTAAAAGGATATTATATCATGCTGACTTGTGTTTGCTTTAATCTACATTTTCTCATTTAAAGTGATTAATCCAACAAATCTGTTCCCTTTGTAGACTCCTCTACAGTTTCTTTGACAGGACAAAATCCAACTAGTAGAGTATGGATATTACTACTTTTCAGTCATTCTCAGGCATATTACGATTAAAATTCTACCTCATTCAACTACAGAAAACCTCACAAGGAAGCATAATTGTTTATTGGTTACTTGGATCACATTTTAAAGATGCTGTAGAGTTACACAAGTATCACTAGGGCTATTATTTAGTTATGGAGATGTATGACCAGAAAAGAAAACAGTTTGTCTCCAAGGCTCCTATTCTGCAGTGGCATATCCCTTTAACAAATATTTACACTGTTTTGAGGAACGCAAGATCTTTCAACAGTTTCTGGGAGCTCCACAAGACTGCTTTTGCAGAAGCATTTCTGAAGCAAACTCACATTGTTAAAAACTTGGGGTTCAGTTCCAGGGATTTTTATTTCTTACAAACTGACTCAACAGACATGCTTCAATTTTGTAACTTAATCTTTCTTCTAAGCTTTGTTTTCAGTTCATATCATAGCTTCCTGGAATTCCAGGCTGATGACAGTCTGCAACACTTTTTTATAGAGTTAACACTCAAGAGGAAAGACTGACTCAGATGTTTTACAGAGGTTTCGTTTTCTGTAACTGAGGATTTTTGTGACTTCATCCTCTGCCTTTTCATTTTAGTTGAAAATATGCCACAGAGTAATTGACACTGGAGGGAAACAGGGAAAAGCAATTAGGAAATGTTAATAAAAAAGGCTGTTCTTCTAGACAGAGCTTTGTAAAATATAAATTTCTTTACATGGTTTAACTTGCCAAAGCACAGTATTCTGTTTGTTTTGTGTATCCATCAAAAAGTGGTCAGCATTCCTTATGCATAACATGTGCCACAATCCCCTGGCATGTACATGGACAATGACAGACAGGAGAAGATCCTAAGGACAAATTTTTTTTGAAGACATAACAGCAACATGCAGTTCCATTATGCCATTGCAATATAAATGATTGATGAACTGGACATATAGCAGTCCCTGCTGCCTTCTTCCTCCCACAGACAGAACTGAAACTCTATAGCAGACTTTAAAACACCCTTTAGCTATTCACAAGCAGTCAGTGCTTCATACACAGTGCAGCCCATAAGGTATAGTGTCATCCTTTCCCTAGGTGAACTACATCAAGCCCAAAATCAGGTGTTCTGAGTTTGAATGCATACCACTACCCTAACCATATGTAAAGAGAATACATTAAAACAAGTGTTTCCTTCTGGTATTTCAGTTGTACTCAGTGTTAATTTTAACAGTAGCATGCTAGAAAGATTTTATGTCTGAGATGTGGTTTCTAGGCTAACGGTGTCCTTTAAGACTCATAATCTTCTATGTGAATGGATAAGATAGGTGATAATCATAGTGATGAAGACAGCATTACCAGAGGAGATGAATGACCTTGGAAATGTGATGTGTTCCCAGGAGCAAGTGGTTCTACAAGTGGAGCAAGTGGACCTTCATTGGTTCTACAAAGCCAGATGTTTCATATTTCCACATCTGTCACAACTCTTGTCCTTCATCAGGCTTGACCTCCTAATTTGGCTGTGCATAAGGCAAAATACTGCTTGAAGAGCGGACTTCATAATTAGTCTGATCTCCTCCATAAAGAAACAAATAGAAGAACGATGCAAAAGATTGTCTCAGAGCGCTCAACAGCAGCCAGATTGATCATGGCTATTTCACCTAAGTTCATGGTCAGTGTGCCTGACTGTTTGACTTTGTGGATGGTGAATTCATAGGGAACAAAGTAAACAGTGCAGGAGAGGTTTGTCATGTTACAGTGTGCTGCTAAACAATTAAGTACAAACAGTACAGGCAGGAAGATGCTCTTATAGTAAAGTACATAGATACAGATGAATCTCAGACATGGAGAGAGAAAATAAAACACAAGTTAATCTCTGGAAAGGAACAAAAAGCTATCTTTGAAAATTTTCTTAGAATACTTACTTAGAATGTGTAAAAAGACTGGCATCTCTTTTTATAAATTTGACGTAAATGTCGAGGCTGGGGAAAAAACATAATCGTAGCAAAAATCACCCCTTTAAAAGAACATCAGATTTTTCAAGTTCTGACATTTTGGACTTCAGTCTTAAAGAATTGTCTCTGAACTGTATGCCCAGAGAGCATCATTATTATGATGTGCAATGTTGCATTTATTTGATAAAGTGTAAGTTGGTTTGTTGTATAAAATCAGAGTACACAAGCTGAATTATAAGGTGAGACCATATCAGAGGAGAGATCTGTTAGGTTTGCAAGACAGAGCAAATTCCACTTCTCAATTTAGTGAGTAATTTTTACTGAATTGAAAACTTCATGGTGTTGATACTGCAA
The DNA here is from genome assembly GCF_003259725.1 of Athene cunicularia. Lineage (NCBI taxonomy): Eukaryota > Metazoa > Chordata > Aves > Strigiformes > Strigidae > Athene > Athene cunicularia. The sequence continues at coordinate 17,744,663 of NW_020799143.1, read as the reverse complement.
GCATCAGCATTTATATTCAGAAATCTGTTTGGACCACGGTTGATGAGGTCTGTGGTATAAAAATCTATTTTAAATGAAGTAGACTATACAGGTCTGTATATATAACTGTAGATTACAAGGTCAGAAGAGTGTTTTGTATATAATTAATAGATTATCTACTGTCACATTTACATAGAATTCTTAAAAAAGTTTATGCCAGGAAGTTTCTAAAATAAGAGCATGAAGGCTCATCAAAGCTAAGTGGGCAGGAGGCGGTATTGCAAACTCCAGTCCAAATTTTTTTTCAAAAAGCACCATGAACATTTTTTCTACATGTTCCTGTCTCTTGCATGCGGCTCATGAGAAGCTAAAACAGCCCATTTGATGATACCTTGCCTGTCAGTAAAAAAAAAAAAAAAAAAAAAAAAAAAAGAGGAGGGGAGGTGGAATTTAAGAAAACAAAGAAAAAATTTTTGCTTAGGACATTTGCATTCCATATCAATTAGTCCAAAGCTACCATAAAAATGGAATTCCATAAATGGGGAAAAAAAACAGAAAAAGATAAGTACGAGAGAGTTTTTGATCTTTCCTTCTACTGCAGTTACCTTGCTCATCTCAGAATACAGAGAGCAGGTGAGGGCACTGCCTGCACTGCTCATCCTGGCAGGGACATTTCCTACTGGAGCCCCAGCTTGGCTCCAGAGTCAAGTGGCACCAAGGAAGGCAATCCCTCAAGACAGCAGATTTGGAGACTTGAGATAGTACATGAAAACACATTGTGTTAGGTTATAGTTCAGAAGTCTGTTTCTAGCTGTGCAAAATTTACTTCTGTCTCAGTAAACAAAATAATTTTATTATTCTCCCTTAAAGACACTAGTTCTGGTGTTTGAGTTTTCTGACAAATATAGGCTTCTCCGTTCTTTCAGTAGTACTAATCATTTTGTTTAGATTAGCATGTTACTGGAGTGCTTTGTTGACAAATCACAATGTGAATTTTCTCAAAAGCCAGAATGTGCTTTCCAACAAGCTGCGTGGATCCATCTGTGGAGCTTCTTTGGGCAGGAACTGGGAAAGGCCACTTTGTGGCAAGCCAGAAAGTTCCATGGCCCTGAAAACAAACATACTTGTTGCAGTGAGATACATTTTTCATAAAACTAATGCTTCCAAAATAGTGCTTTGAGAGTGAATAGACCTGATTATATATCAATTTAATAGAAAAGGCATTTGACATGAATCAGGATAGATCCAATCTTAGTACCTTAGTAATCAAAAAATGGCACATTAACACCAGCAGTAAAGACTGTGTACTGCCTCCTGTTTTTTTTTAATACCATGAACATTTTCTGCTAAATTTGCTTCCTTGAATATTCGAAGATTCGGTTACTACATTAAGCAAATTAATAGTGTCATTGCCTACCAGTGCACCGCAAGAAGGGTTTGCAGAATGAAGAGCATATGGATGGTGGGCATACGTTTGTGTGCATCCATGAATTCCAGGAATTCCTTTCCATATAGAGGCAGCAGACACAATTTAATTAGCTTCTTGCTAAAAGAGAATGAATAAAGTCCCATCTCTTTCTCATGTCAGCTAGTAATGGCTATTTTTAACTTGTCTCTCTTTTTTGTTATTCCTGTACCTCAGTGTATGGTCACTGTGACAAACATAATGGTTACTTGGGGATAGTGTAAACCTTACTTCTACTTTGTGTTGCTGAGTGTATATAAATGGTAACAGACCATTTCAGATGACTTTATGACTAACTTACAACTCTGGTGATGTCAGGTTAAACAAAGCCAGTGTCATGCTGAAGTAGCTGTGTTCGTCTTTCAAAAAGAGATGGATTGAAATTGTCCAGAAATGCATAGTGCATGAACAGGCTGTGTTACAAGACTAACATTCATACCCTAATATTATCTTACTAATAAAAGGCTTTGACTCAGCTTATTGATTACTGACCCAAAGTACTGGGAAGCTGTTGAGTGATTTAGCAGTTTCTTTTCTATTTGGACTATGAATAAGATCTATTCATCTTCAGTGGTTTCAGTTTTGTCTGACTGAAAAGGCTGTCCATGTTTCTGGAAGAGTTTATACTGGGAATTGTACATCTAAAATTGTTTATTAGCATACACATAGATATGTTCTGAATTCAGCATTAGCTAAATCAGATGGACTTATAAGAAGTTGCCGACATATTGTCAGTTCATTCCTTTGGCCCTTCACAAAAGTTGAAAAGTTCACATCCATTTTTTAAAATAAATTTGGCTTAAAAAAAAAAAAAATCAGCTAAGATTTTTTAATGCTGATGGAATCTTTTTTGTAGAGGGGGCAAAAGAGGACTTAGTGACTTCTCAAACAGAAAAATCAACTGTAGTTCCAGCAGGAATATAGTTGCTGTGAACAGCATGGAACTTGACAGTAGACATCTGGACCAGGAAAGCATCATGTAACTACCAGACTGGTGGTTGCTGAAACAACTCTTGTGCCTTCTGTGGAAACACTAAGATTTCCTGTGTAAAGTGTACTGACCCTAATTCATCCTCTGTGTCCAAATGGAGATGCCAGTCCTCTTCAAGGGTGACTGTAGCAGCTATCCTAATTTTAATAAAGGTTAAATCTCCTGTCCAGTCAGTGCAAATCAGTAGGATTAGTCTTGTATGAGGGCCCTACCTCTGTAAGTAAGCGTAAAGATGATGATTATGGAGTCGTTTTAAATTCTGCAAACGTATTTTGATTTCTTTTTGCTAAAGAGATAAAACCATATTTTGTTTTTTCAGCTGCCAAGAAGTCAGATCAAGTAAGCTGGACTTTGCCATTGACTCCACAGAGAACGAAATCTAATCCTCAGACTGGATTTTTTTATTTCAGTAATTCAGCTAACAAGTTTCAATAGCATAGCAGCTATATACATTAAAAAAAAAAAAAAAAAAAAAAAAAAAA